>NC_136261.1:65476446-65916446 GCF_964187855.1 Myxine glutinosa | reverse complement strand
CCATCTTGGATTTTGACGTGGCGACCCAATTTTCAATAGCCTTCTTCCTTGTGCCTAGATACACCCACAAACCAGATTAGAAGTTGGTACTTCGCTTATTTTTCAAGATATTCAGCTCACAAGGTTCAGACATACATGGCATCAGACATACATGGCGGCGGCCATCTTGGATTTGGACGTGGGTCGCACCCACACACCAAATTCGAATGCGGTCCTTCGCTTACGCACGCACGCATGCCCGCACGCATGCACGCATGCACGCACGGACGGACGGACGGACACACGGACGGAGGGGAAAACCATAGTCCCCCTTTCGCTCCGCGGTGGTACGGGGGACATTTTTTTTGTTGTTGTTGTTTTTTTGTATACTGAATCGAGGCTCGTGAAAGAGCTAACATTTACTTCACAAACAAATCAACCAGACAAACAAAATACCCAAAAAGAGGGAGCGGAAGACAAGATGGGGAGAGAAGGGGAAGCACACAAACACAACATCCGAGAGCAGGGAGATGTGTGGAAGGGAGAGGGCCTGGAGGAAATTTTTATTTTATTAAAATAAAAGCCATACTCTGCATTTCAGGATGAACTGAGGAGGTAGATGGAATACCGATATAAGGTCAACGGATAGCCGTTCCCTTCAACATGCACAGTGGCATGCTCAGTAGAATCCACGACCTCTGCCTATGCAATGAGAAGTGCAAATGAAGGGCACCGAAGGCCATGTAATGGCCAGCAATGAATGGCTAGATTGAAGACGATGAGAGCCATTGTGAAGTGTGCCTGAAACACCGCAGTGCTCAATGAGCAGAACTCCAACAGCCACGTGGAAGGCGAAGAAAAAATGTCAAAGTTGGCTGTGCCATCTTCCTCTTTGCTGGTAAACCGTATCCACTGGTTCTGGACTATTTCTCCAACTATCCGGAGGTAGAACTGCTAATGTCAAAGTTTTGCAGTCGGGTCATCACCAACCTGGAGTCTATCTTTGGCCTGCGTTAGAAGTGAACCCACTGGAAGGTTCCATCTCAATTAAAAGTCACAGGAAAAATTAAAAGTCACACGAGACGAGAGAGCGCGTGTGGGCTGTGGGCAGTCCGCTGCTATCATTTTGATCCGTGGAAGAGGTGCGACTTGTCGAACTGAGAATATGGATAAAATGGTATTTCCTGTTGTGTGTTTAAAGTTCTCTGAGTGAACGAAACCCAATGATTCGCATTGGGTACGAGTTACAAGCACTCATTTCTCTAGGTGGAAGCGCGTCATGGGGCTTGAGCGGCGGAGTAATTTGGCCAGGTGGCATAGTAATAGCACTCTTAGCCAATCAGAACCCGTATTTTTGTAAACACCTGCACGACTTGTCTTCCAATGGCAGCCCCCATGTCGGTGTGAGGTGAGTCAGGTGTGAGGAAAAATATAATGGGAAGCCTTTCTTATTCTGTGTTTTGCATCTGGCCTTGGTAAAAGCACAGAATATGTCCGTTCTCTAAGGTAAGATGGAATAAGTATCGTGACTGCTTCGATAAATGATTTAGACTGGTCAGGTTTAAGATGCTAGATTTAGATGGGTAAGTGGTGACATTGCCTGATTGCAGTATCACAATTATCATGCACACTGCACATCACACTCATTATACTGCACATTACATGCACTGCACTCTGCACATCACATTCCATATACTGCACATCACCCTGCAGTCTGCACATCACACTCCATATACTGTACATCACACTTCATATACTGCACAACACATGCGCTGCACTCTGCACATCACATTCCATATACTGCACATCACACTGCATTTACTGCACATCACCCTGCAGTCTGCACATCACACTCCATGTACTGTACACCGCAGTCCATATACTACACATCACACTCCATAGTCTGAAGATTACAGACCCGACCACAAAGTTCAAGTCGGTGAAATAAATTTCTCCCGAGGGGTGAGATAACGAAGCACTGATTGATTTCATCTTCGCCATTTGTAGGTGAAGCAAACTGCCTGATCTGGGCGAGAATACAGCATTTATGTGACACATTCTGACCAATGTCACGTGTTGAAAGTGTCATCAGGTGAGCTATATATCCAGTTCGTGGATGAGTTGCAGTGCGATCACGAGGAGACCGACACCCGTCTCCTCCTCCATACAAAGCTCGCCAGTTCCAGTCATCGTGATATTGACATTCACAGTCCAGATAATGATGTCACAATGATCGCTGCTGCTCTCAGTCCACAAATACCAGCAAATTTGTTTTTTTTCAACTGGCGTCAAAAATGTGCCCATGTGATTGATATCGGGCGCATCAAAGATGGCCTTGGGGAGCCATTGTCTCAAAGTCTCAATGAGTTTCATACTCTAAACTGGTGTGACTCCACAAACTCGTTTTATGGCGATGGTAAAAGGAGAACATTTACCACCATCTTACTATAATTCACCAAATGTCCGTCCGTCCGTTCGAATGTACCGCAAAAACGGCTGAACCGATCGCAACGATATTATGGGTGGGTATTCCTGGGACCCCTGGGAGTAAAATAGGCTATATTGTTTTTCCAAGTTTTCCAATTTTCCAGTTTTTCCAAACACGATGGAATAATATTTACCGATATGAACAGTGATGTGGCTTTTGTTGAAATTCTACAAATACTGTTTAGATTTTGATGAGAATTATAAACCTGCCGCGAATGCGGACGTGGACAGATGACGTGGACAGATGACGGCAATGCACTGGTTTGATAATACTGTATACAAATACAACCGTCATTCAATCGTAATGTTAAATCGTTAAACGTTAATCATGTTAATTGTTTTGTTAAAGCCTCAATTGATGATTGGAATAGAGTGAATACAATTACGATTTTGAATTCGTAATATTGTATTCACCCAACCGTACGGAACTTCACATCAGGATTTAAATATTTGTTTATGTCACGAATGTTGTTAAAAGTTTATTTTTTAATATTCATGTTATTTAATTTGTGATTGAAGTTATGCTGTTTGGAATGAAACAAGAGGAAAATTACCACAGTGTGGTCACCAGCTGTGACGTGTAGAATCATGAGGATATCCGTTGCAATATGTTCCTACCTCATACCAACGCACGTCCGAGTGTATGCGCATGCGCTATTCAAAAAGGCACCCCAACAACAAGAACAACAACGCGGTCCTCTCATAGAGCTGCTAATCACAGCTAAAAAGAGATATTGAGTTCAAGTGAATGACGGAATGCCGTGACGGTTTCTACTTTCTAAACGTGAAATTTGCGGATCGCCATATGCAGATTCGCCATTGCCTGGGTATGGAACAAACGTACCCGTTTGTTTGCCAGCGGGTACGTTTTTCATGGAAGTCCTTCGCGAACTTGCTGTCCATGTCTGACATGCGACTGAGGGTGCTCCAGGAATGTGGAATTTATTGGTTTCATGCTTTAGCATTCGCCGTTTCGGCAATGTCTGTTTGCTTCTGGCCTCCCACCCGTGCGTAGCATGGGTACCTCGCTAGTGTATTAAAGTGAGACTTAGTGCAAGGCTTGACACAATTGGGGGCTGATTTTAACATAACAACCTGTATTGGAGGCTGTACTGGAGCGGTTCGTTTGTGCTATTTATGGTCAAGACTTGGCACCTGACGTCAGTGATACACGGCACAGAGTATTTTGATTGGCTTTGTCACAAGGAGAACAGTGTATGCCACCGACAACAGACGACCTGCACCAACATATTTTGGGATTTTGGGTCAATTGGCTCAATTAATTTGCTCACCAATCTAAAGCTAGAAACAGATTGTTTTTTTTGGTTCACGAGTTATCAAGTGACCACTATATTCGTCACGTGTGTGCGTCTGTCTGTCCGCAGCATAACTACCTGATATCATCCGATCTTGATGAAACTTGGGTGGGAGGTTGATATCATGATCTAGTTGTGTCCTGCCTAGAGTGGGCGTATTAAGCCCATTGTGGGCGGAGCCACGCCCGAAAAAGATGTCTTTTTAGGGGGTAATCGAGTTCTAGCTACATCTTCTCCGAAGGGTTTGGTGGAATCTGACAGGCGTTTCGATATTTGGTTAGGCCAATGTCATGTGTATAACCCCACGGAGCTCGATTTTTCATTTTCGCCCCAAGGTCAAGGTCACAAGGTCACAAAATTTAGAAAAGTCAATTTTTGATGGTTTTATTACATTGTTCGCTTCCTGATAGGGTGACATGTCGTACATGATCTTATATTATCACATACATAATGAAATACAAGTTTTCCAACAAATTTCAGAATCCTCGACCTTTGACCGTTGAAGGTCACAAAGGTCAAAGTTTCAAAGTTGTCGGAATCGAACCAAATTTTCGGTATTGTGTAGCAAACTAACCTCATAACTGATTATACATTATTTTCTATCTCATTTGAAGGTCAGTAACCTTCGTTTTGACATTTCAAGGTCACAAAGTTCAAATTTTCAAAGTTGTCGGAATCGAACCGAATTTTCGGTATTGTGTAGCTAACTAGTCTCATAACAGATAATACATTCCTATTTATACATTTTCAATGTCGGTTTTGACCTTTGTCATTGAATACCGCTCGCTTGTGAACCATCATTGTCTCCTGACTTGTCCTATTTATGCCAAAATAACTGATTGTCATTCCTCAATTAGTTATTTTCTGAAAACAATTAAGCTGAATTAGTCATTAGTGTTTTGCCTTAATTAGTCATTTTATGAAGATGACTCTTTGAAAAGACCTCGATTTGTGGAACGTGATGTATAGTTATCAGTACCATTGTACCATTTCTGCACCTGTTCTACTTTTTATTAATGAAGATAATGAATGATAAATTTCCTCGGCACCACTGAGCTCCTCACCACCTGCAAAGCTTTCATCCGCAGCTTGATAGAGTGCTGCTCTCCCCTCTGGGCTGGTGCTCCTGCCTCACACCGAGCCCGGTTTCACGCTGTAGAAAGCAAGGCTTTTGAAATCATTGGAATCTCCCGTGATGAAGCTGATTCTGAGGACCTTTCATTCTCTCACCGCAGGCAGGTTGGTGGTCTTTCTGTCTTCTCCCGTCTCCTCTCCGGCCTAGCTCCCCCAGCTCTATCTGTGCTCTGTCCTCCAAATATTCCTGCAGGACACATGATCTGCTAGCAACCATCTTCTGGTGAAACTGCCAAAATCGAGACTCTCTGCTCACCTTCACTCTTTCATTCCTCTTTTTTCCCCGCCTCTGGAGCAAACTCCCACAATCTCGTCAATCCCTCCATGTCTTCAAAACAGCTATCCACCACCATCTCTTATCTTTCCCCATCGAAAGTCTTGATATTTTCTACCCTCGTCAATCCACCCTAAATCCACCTCCTTTAAATTCCAATTTCTTTCCTGAAAGTTCTTGCAGTGTCCATTTGGTTATACCGTGGACCCCAATGTCCCTGTTTCTACTGGTGTTGTGTTTCCCTCTCTCAACCCTCTTGTCTCCTGCTCTCTTTATTGTATGTTCTTTGTGTTAGCTGTTACACGAGCCTTGACTGAGCATACAAAGAAAAAACACTTGTGTCCAAATATCAGCTTCCGAGCTAAATGTTACCTGAGATATTGCCCAGATGAGAAATAAAATAAATAAGTGATTAATAATAAAAATAAATAAATAATAATCATAAAATAATTAAATTATTAATCAATTGGCTAATATAATAGCTAAACCACGACCTTCCATCCAAATCTGTAACTTTAAAAAACCTAATTAAGTAATTCATCAAATAATTAAATGGGTAATTGATTAATCAATAAATCAAAAATATCCTTTGCAGCCAAATCACTTGGTCATTGTCATGTCCAAATATCAGCTTCCTAACTCAAAAGGTACCTGAGATATTGCAAAGATGAGAAAGAAAAGATTAATATGAACTTAATAAATCGCCAATAATTAAATAATTAATCAATTCATTGATTCATCAATAAAATAAAAAATACCGTTTTGCCAAAGTACTTGCTCATTATTGTGGCCAAATGTCAACTTCCTATGTCAAAGGATGGCCGATATATCGTCCGGACAAACATACAAACAGTGAAAACTGAGTACTTCGGTGCCTGGCGATGACGTCTTGCAGCGCCTGGATGTGGAATAGGAAAGGAGCGGTGTATAAAATCTTGAGAAGACTGATTGGTTGGGTGCTTTACCTGAAGGCAGGTCATTAGCTGCTTGCAAGGGTGATAATGGGCGGTTTGCCATTACCTTCCCAGCAGTTAGGACAATAATTTGTCATTTGACCAGAATGTCGGTGATAACTTGCCTACTCTTCATGAAGGACATGGTGCGATCTACCCAGCTTAACGTCCATCCGAGGGACGACACACACGAAGCCTGGTGTTGGCTTAGCGGTTTGGGTGCCGGCTTGGGATCCTAGGATCCTGGGTTCGAATCCCGGTCGATTGCTGAATTAACACCAGGGTGGTCGACTCAGCCTGTCATTTTTACGATGTCGGCAAATTGAGTACCAGTTCACTGGTAATTCCCTGTGTGTAGCAAGAGGCGACCAACAGGGTTGGTGGCAGGAAGGGCATCCGGCCATAAAACATTGCTTTAAAAAAGGCCATCCCTTGCTCTGTGGGGAAAAATGGCCTCTAAAGGTGGTTCTAAAGGTGGTTCAAGGGACGACACACACTGATGACATCACCCTACCTGTGACACACTGGGATAACAGTTTGTAGTTGGGTCGAGATCCAAATCCAGGCTAAACAGCGAAGAGAAGTGTGTGTGTCCGTCTCGGCGATCTTGTCAATCCCTGGGATAGAGTACGGAATCTAATTTACAAATAAATGAAATAATTTCCGAAATGAAAGGTTCATTGATTGCAAATGAAAGGTTGGAAGGTTTGAAGATCCTTAAAGGTTTAAACTCTAAAGAGTCCACAGGGTCTGAAAGGTCGAAATCTTTAATAAACTCGGTATTTTATCTTTAATAAACTGAAATGTCCAACGGCCAAATTGAAAATGGAGGAATAGTTATGGCCTAACAATATATAATGAATGGATGTACTCAAGTCAAATACGATGTGATTGAAAATTGATAGAAGTACAGTACATTACTCAGTTCAAATAGTACGTACTTAATAGATGTACACACATTGGTCACTTTGGCTTCACCGTATTTTTCGTTTTTATTTATATAGATACATAAACCTTATAATGTACATCGTGGATGTTACATGGTTTGAATTTCTTCACAGAAGAGGAAGACCGCTGCACTAAAGTATCCAGTGGTGAAAATGAAACATAAGGTTTCCTGCCAGTCTCGACTAATAATAAAACCAGATGGTATTCATAGAATACTTGCCCTGTGCAGTCATCTTGGTGCGAGCCAACTCTTTTGTTAGTGAACGTTTTTTTTCTTCTTTGATCCAATATGGCTGCCAGACCACGTGAGCGATTATTACATCATAAATTTATATTCTCTAATATAATTGTTGCACAGATCATGCTCAATAAATTTCAAACTGATCAGACTAAGCGAATTATGACGTCATAATTACCACACCAATGACGTCATCGTTGACAACACCTATTCCCCATGCGGAGTTCTTTACAATGAGCCACGTTTCAATTTTTTCCCAAAGAGCGGTTGTGGAGATATAGATGTGCAACGTTTTTCAGTTTTTCGAAGATGGTGCCTGTACCACGTGACCTATGACGTCATGATTATCATTACCTTATTCTACAGGAGGAGGCGCTTCTTTGGTGAACATTTCGTGTTCATCAGACCAACGGTTGCTGAGAAAAAAAATTCATACTGATCGGATGAACGTTATACTTGTCAAATCATGACGTCATAACGAAGGCACCGATGACATGATAAAATTTCGTGTCAGTCGGACCAACTGAATGAATAAATTAATTTTAAAACAACAGTTTCTAGTTGGGTCGACTACAAACCACGTAAACATACAGACACGTACGGACGGAATGCACGCACCCGAATGCCGAACCCTGCTTTTCGCTTCGCGAGTGCAGGTAATAAACAAATCGTTCGTTCACACTCGTGTTTATACCATTTACAATAAATCCATAAACGCACCTTCTGTAATTGTTTGTGAGATTGTTGTGATAACTCTTCCTGATTCTCCATACAGAACACACATCCATTTTCCTGCATCTTCAGGAGTAAATGTGAAAGTGAAACTGGACTGGTTCGTGACGTCACGATCAGACGTTACATGGCGCCACCCGAACGTCACACCAGGTACAGGATGCGAAAGTTCACAGTTGAAAGTCACTGCAGTTCCATTGGAAACTCTTTTCCCTGGAGTCACTGTGGCTGGAGGTGAAAGTAAAGATGTTGTTGTTTATTTTAACAATAAAAACCTATTTGAAACTCATCATGTTTCTGTTACAATAACAACAGGTGGAGCAGCTTACCTGTGACGATGATGATGATCGATATATAATAAATATCCGGATCAGATCGACACTCGTAATGTCCGATGTCCGCGGGACGAACATCGGAGATTCTAAGTGAGAAATCCTCGGTGATTGTGAATTTCCCATTTGTTTGTTCATCTCGATCCTTCATCAGAGATTCTGATTCATTCACTTTATACCATCGAGTGCTGTGATCATTCACACCTGGTAAGGTGATGTTACTGTTAACTGGAGTTATATAAATACTTCTCTTTACACCATCACGTGATCCTCCTGCAAGAGAGGGAATGGGATGTTTAATAACACGAGAAATTGAATGTTTAATGTTGAATAACAAATGTGAATAAAAGTGAAGTTAAAGATAAATTATATAATAAGACAATAATTAAATAATTATCTCACGTTTATAGACGTTGATAAAGCGATTGATGGTGAGACGGGTTTTGTTCATTGTGGAGACGACGCAGGTCCATTTACCCCCATCAGTGATCCCCATTTGTGAAACTTTCATTACCTGTCCCTTTCCTACCGACAGGTGCCCCCTCATCCACTCCACGTCACCATCAGCACCTCCATAGATCGAGCACCTCAAGGTGGTTTCACGACCTTCCTCTACCGGGTTCCTCCGGCTCGTCACTGTGAATAACAAACATTATATTGTAATTAATTACTTCGTTAATTTATATTAATCACCTGTGTTTATTCAATGATTGTATTTATTAATAAACATAATGATAAATATTCACCTTCAGCAGTGACGAGTTTCACCTCAGCGAGTTTGGTTCGTTTGTGAGTGGAACGATTAAGGTGGGTACAGGTGAATGTTCCAGAATTATAATAACTTACAGGTGACAAAAGGAGAGAAAAATCTCCTTCTTTGACTCCATAACCGGTAATGTTCAGAATATTATATCCATCCCGAGTGAATCC
Organism: Myxine glutinosa; assembly: GCF_964187855.1. Lineage (NCBI taxonomy): Eukaryota > Metazoa > Chordata > Myxini > Myxiniformes > Myxinidae > Myxine > Myxine glutinosa. The sequence continues at coordinate 65,907,123 of NC_136261.1, read as the reverse complement.
TTCATCCGGGAAGTCTTGCATGATGTCGACGTTGTATCTCCACCATTCCACCCGAACCCCTTCTCTCCACAATGATCTGTTGAACAAACATGGCAGCGTCACCGCGTCACCCACAACTCCAAACACGGATTTCTCTTCCACAGCTCGTGTGTGTTCAACACCTGAAAACACAAGAAAACATTGTGAGTTATTCACATAATTGTTTATAAATATTTACAGATTTGATAATCTTGTTTATTTCAATATAACTGAATCATCGGATCGATATGAACCACCGAAGTTACCAAAACATATTTGAATCCCAATACAAGAATAAGAGTGCAGCATTTAGGGGGGAGGGTAAGAGGTACGAATCCCCACCCCAATCACCCGCTCATCCGCTATTCGGGAAAGAAAAATGTGACGAATCAAGAATTATTTGACCATTCACAGTCCTCCTCTTCTTCTTCTTTTATCGTTTTCACAATCGTGCATGTAAAGTGATCAAATTGGAAGATGTCACCCCCTCCATCCCCTCTTGTTTCCCCACTCCAAGTAATTATATAACAGCTTTGCAGAGTCGATGGTACTTGTGGTCCAATGGGTAGAAAATATCCCCCCCCTCCCCCCTTCCCACGCCTCCTCCCCCCAAGCCCTCTCCCTCCCACAGATCTCCCGATGTCCCTGCTCTCAAATGTTGTACTTGTGTGCTTCCCCTTCTCTCCCCGTCTTGTCTACCACTCCCCTTATTATATGCATTGTGTGTCTGATTTTTTTTTTGTGTGTGTGATAAATGTTAGCTCTTTCACGAGCCTCGATTCTGCATAAAAAAAAAATATATATATAGAACCCGATTCCTCTGGTTGAACGAACGAGCTCTCTGTACCTCCTCAAACAAGTATTGTATTTTTATATTAAAAGGTCGACGGGTGAATAAAGATGTGAATGGAGTGGTTATTTGTGTTGATTAATCGCTTGCTACGTCACAAAGATCATTAACCCCAATTCCCACATGTGTGGACATTTAATGAAGCAAACAGTGAATGGGAGGACGCCACGCTGGTAGGTTGTAAATAGTTTGGTACCTTAGGGTTTAGTATGAGGGCCGTTATTAGTCCCAAACAGGTGTGACCTCATTTAGGGGAGGAGGTGGGATATTATGAGTCATGTGAATCCGAATATTCCAATCGACAATGACTGGACCCATTCCTTTCATATTTAGCACATCCATACAGGGCCTTCAGAAAGTATTCACACCCCTTGACATTTTCACATTTTGTTGTGTCACAGCCTGAATTTAAAATTGATTAAATCGACTTTTTGTCGCTGATCTACACATCACACTGATCTACACCGATCTACCCATAACGTCAAAGTGGAATTTCTTTTTTAGAATTTGTTACAAAATAATTAAAAACGAAAAGCTGAAATGTGTTGAGTCAATAACTATTCAACCCCTTTGCTGTAACACTCCAAATAGAGCTCAGGTACATCCAATTTCCTTTAATCATCCATGAGATGTCTCCACAACTTGATTTGACTCCACCTGTGGCAAATTCAATTGATTGGACATCTATAATATAAAAGGAGCTCTGTCTTGGCGTCCGTCTGTCCGTGAAGCTGTGGGATTATATGTCTATTAATTACGTACTGTTTGAACTCAGTTGCATCCTTCTATTAATTACGTACGTCTATTATTTACTTCTACTGTACCTTTCGACCCTTTCCCAAGATTGTTAGGGAAAGAACCCTAAGATTCGACTACTGAGACCGCTTAGACCTTTGAAAACCCTTTAAGATTCCCCCCAACACCTATAAGACCCAAAACACTGCAAAGACCCTTAAAGACCCCAAGGACCCAAAATACCCTTCGGACTCCGAAGACCCAAAATAACCTGAGGACTCTGAAGACCCAAAATACCCCGAGGACTTTGAGAACCCAAAAGACCCAAATAACTCGGAAGACCCAATAGTCAGGGCCCTTAGGGATATTTTGGGGCCGTTCGGTTCAAATTCTTCCAAAAGCACCAAATTTGGCCCAGATGTTGCCCATGCCATACTCTTTCGATTTTTGACGCCCCCCCCCCTCGGGGGCCCCATATTGGCGAAATACTAAATGGCCGCCACCCGGATTAGAGGAAAATCAGTTAAATAACCAAAAGGGTTGGAATCATGTATGATACCACTTTTCAGGGGTTTTCGAGGTCGAGGAATCCAATTATGATGTTATTTTGATGATTCGAGGTCAAGGTCAACCCTCAAGGTCATCTTAAAGGTCATTTTTGAGTCAAACATGTTGGTTTTTGAGTTTTTTGTCAAGATTTACGCGAGGTTCACCATTTTATGTTTCTGGGTTGGGTAATCGAACTCTGACCTTATTTTTGACAATTAGAGGAAATACTTACATGTCTATTTCCTAATTTTCAGGCATATGCAGTTCATTAGTCTAATTACAAAGGTACGGATTTTGATGTTTTATGAACTGTATGCCATATCCTTGTGTTTAATTTTTGTGCGATCATGATCCGGATTCATGTATACATGATTGTATACATGTCATAAATATGACGTCATAGGTCATGTGACCTGGCGGCCATATTGGATTTTATGAAAACCTTAAAAATGGATCCCTGCCTTCATTTTTCGATCGATTCATTTTGAACTTTGACCACTTATAGTACGCCATGTGATTGGATGCATATCCTAATTATGACGTCATAGGTCAGGTGACATGGCGGGATGGACCGGTATGGTCCCCGGATCATACCGCTCTTGACGCCCGTCAAAAATCGAAAGAGTATGGCATGGGCAACATCTGCGCCAAATTTGATGCTTTTGGAAGAATTTGAACCAAAATATCCCTAAGGGTCCTGACTACAAAAGACCCAGAAGACCTTTTAGAACCGGAAGACTATATATAATCCTTAGAACCCTAAGATCCTATCGACCCCGCTAGACCGTTTAAACCCCGTGAGACCTTGAAGAACCCGAACACCCCATAGACTCCATCAGACCCTTTAGAACACCATGGCCTATAGACTCCCTCAGACCCTTTCAAACTAATAGACCCCATTAGACCTTTTAGACTCTGCCCCCTTTCGACCCCTTATACATTTAAGATACTTTTGACACATTTAAACCCCACAGACCCTTTAGACCTTTACACACCTTTTTTATTATTTATTTTGTTTACAGGATCGAGGCTCGTGAAAGTGTTAACATTTATTACACAAAAAACAAACAGACACACAAAACATATAATAAAGGAAGCGGTAGACAAGATGTGGAGAGAAGGGGAAGCACACACACACAACATTTGAGAGCATGGACATCGGGAGATTTGTGAGAGGGAGAGGGCTTGGGGGGAGGAGGCGTGGGAAGGGGGGGGGGGACTTTAGTCCAATGACTCCCTTTAGACCCCTTAGAGGCTTAGATATTAACACCCCTTAGACCCTGCAGACCCTTAAGCCTTGTTAGACATATTTACACCCCTTAGACTGCTTGGACCCTTGACCATTTCGAGCTTCATACCTTTTAGACCACATAGAGCATTTTAGTCAGTTTATATGCCTTTAGACCTTCACACCCTTTAGACCATCTATAACACCACACACAAATCTATAGTCTTCTTGCAAAACACAGACGATACTTTTTTCAGCAAGTAATGCAGAAACTTTACCCACCCAAGCGGGTGGGTGTTCTGCTTGTACGTATGTGTAATAATGTCTGGGAATTTGGCACATCAAATGATTTTGCAATCAAAATCAAAAGTCATGGGACAGGCTTTTATGTTTGAATTTTGTCAATTTTAAAAAGAATCAACGGAATACCCACCCTCTGAGGGTTTTGGGGGCATTAGGAGTCTTAGGTTTATTGGGGGTGTTAGGGGTCGTAAGGGACTTGGGGTTGTGGGAGGTCTTTGAGTCTTAAGGGTCTTGTGATCCTGGGGTCTGAAGGATAATAGGGGAATTGTGAGGTCTCAGGGGTGTTGAGGGGTCTTAAGCGTCTCAATGGTCTTCGGGCGTTTAGGGGTCTTCAGGGTGTCAAGGGGTCTTAAGGTAAAGAGGAGTCTGGAACTTGCACGAACTCACGCACTCTGGAACAGCACTCGGTAGATCACATACCTCCGCCAGGCTGAACAGTTTCAGTTTTGTATCTCACTGAGAGGCCGGATCTGGATCTGGACCTAAATCTAAATGGAATCGGCTTCTTCTTGTCACCTAACCAACTCTTCCACCTCATTTTGTTATAACTGTTGTCGTTCCGGCAGGTTCTCCCATCTCAGCCAAGGAACTCTGTAGTTCTGTCAGAATGGTCATTCGGTTCTTGGTCAACTCCTTTACCAAGGTCCTTTCTCCCCGGTTGCTCGGTATGGTCGGACAGCCAGCTCAAGGAAGAGTCTGGGTAGTTCAATATGCTTTCTATTTTCTAATGATGGAGCTCACTGTGCTCTTAGGAACTTTCAACATTCCAGAAATTGTTTTATACCCTTCCCCAGATCTATGCCTCCTCACAATTCAATACCAGAATTATATGGACAGTTCCTTGGACTTCATGGTAGAGTTTCTGCTCTGACATGCACCGTCAACTGTGGGACCTTATATAGAAAGATGTGCTACTTTCTAAATCATGACCAATCAATAGCATTGGCCACACGTGAACTCCAATCAAGTTGTAGAGAAATCGAAAAGATGATCAAAGGAAATTGGATGTACCTGAGCTCTATTTGGAGTGTCATAGCAAAGGGGTTGAATACTTATTGACGCAAGACATTTCAGCTTTTAATTAGCTCACCTGGAACGAAGTTCAGTGGAGCTTATGCGATGGCGCGTCGTCCGTCCGTCAGTCCATCAACATTTGAAACTTCTTCTCCGAAACCGCTGATGGGATTACGACCAAATTTGGCACAAATTATATTTGTTGTGTTGTGACTAAAGTTTGTTTACAGCATTAAAAAATCTGCCCCTTTGGGGATCGACGGGGGGTCAAACTGGGTGCAGGTTTTGACCCCCTCCTCCCCCCCCCCCCCCCCCATCCAAAATAGGTATTTGCTCTTTTCTCAGAACCTTCACACACAATTTTGATGAAACTTCACCACAACCTTCATCATCCATGATGTACCAATCTTTCTTCAAGGCATTGGAAAAATTGGGGTCTGAGGAAGTACACGGGGTGGGAAGGGGTGGGGAGGTTGCCCGCCAAAATAAGTGGTTTTTTATTTGTTTGTTTAGTCTTATGATTATGTTAGTATGATTCTACATGCTGTCCTGTCTTCTAGCAAGCATTGAAATTGGTTTAAAATACCTTTAGTCAGTGCAGTATACTGTTTATTCGACCAGGTGAGCACCAGGGGTATTGCACCTATGTTTTGTTAATTATTTTGCAGAAATTTCTAAAAAATATATATTCCCCTTTGACGTTATGGGGTTTTATGTGTATATCAGTGACAAAAAAATCTCAATTTAATCAATTTTATATTCAGGTTGTGACACTACAAAATATGAAAAAGTCAAGGGGTGTGAATACTTTCTGAAGGCGCTGTATATATGCACGTGTAGTTTACCACATCCACTACCTAAATACCACTTTGATGATTTTTAGTTCACCTGGAACGTAGTTTTGGGGAGCTTATGCGATGGCGCATCATCCGCCCGTCTGTCCGTAAATAATTGAAACTTCTTCTCCGAAACCGCTGATGGGATTGTGACCAAACTTGGCACAAATGATATTTGGTGTCTTGCAACTCAAGTTTGTTCATGGCATGAAAAACATCAGGGTGACCGGGGGTCAAAGTGGATCCAGGTTTGACCCCCCAAAATAGGGATTTGCATTTTCCTCTGTAACTACACACACTATTTCTACACATTACACACTTTGGGGTCCAACTACACACACCATTTCGATGAAACTTGACCTCAACCTTCATCATACTGTGATGTACCAAAGTTTGTTCACTGCACTAAGAAAAAAAATCGGTCCCTGAGGGGGTCTACTGGGGGGTTGCCCAACCCCCTCCAAAAAAAATAGGTATTTGCTCTTTTCTCTGAAACTACACACACAATTTCGTTAAAACTTGACCACAACCCTCAACACCCTTTTTGTACCAAAGTTTGTTCACAGCATTAAAAAATACTAGGGCATGCCCGTACTATATATAAGCTAGGACGTGCCCGTACGTGGGTGCCCGTTCCTTGCCAAAAAAAAAAAAAAAAAAAAATTTGTGTAGGGGTGTGTGTGTGTAAACATCCTAGGGCGTGCCCGTACGTGGGTGCAAAAAAACATGCGTGCAAACAACAACAACAAAAAAAAACTTTGAAACCACGTGGCAGTAACGACCACAGAACCCCCCCCCTCTATTTACATGAATGGTTTGGTCCATTCGCAACGACCACAGAACCCCCCCCCCTCTATTTACATGCAATGGTTTGGTCCATTCGCAACGCCAAAGCGAACGGCGAACGGCTAAATCGCCATAGCTCGGTAAGTACTTGTCCGATTAATTTCAAACCTTGAAAAGGCACATCCTCGGGTCCCCAGCAATATACCTGGCAAGTTTAAAGTATATCGGACCCGTGGTTGTCGAGAAACAGCGGTCACAGACAAACATACAAACACACATACACACATACACACATACACACAGAGATTAATGGAATTATAGATAGATATCGGGCCCCAAGGGAGTGTACATGGGGTTGTTCCCCAAAATAGGTATTTGCTATTTTCTCTGAAACTACACACACAATTTCAATGAAACTTGAGCAGAACCTTCATCACCCGTGATGCATCACCCGTATCTCATAATAATCTCATACCTAGTGAGTTCACAATGTGACGTCACTGGCCATCTCGAAAATCGACACTCTAGGGCTTTTTATGGCACTTTGTGATTGGCAAAGAGAAACAAAATTCCCTTAAAATTGGACCGTGTTTAATTTTATCAATGGTTTTTGGCAAAAAAAAAATAGCATTTAGGTTTCCCTTCAGGGTCTTTTGGGTATTTAAGGGTCTTTGGGGTCTTTTCAGTCTTCTTGGTCTTCAGGGTTTTTGGGGTGTTTTGGGTGTTCAGGGTATTTTGGATCTTTGGGTATTTTCAGCCTTTTTCGTTTTTAGGGTCTTTCGTGTATTTAAGGATATTTTGGGGTCTTTTCAGTCTTTTGGTCTTTAAGGATTTTTGGGGTATTTAAGGGTCTTTGGGGTCTTTTGCATCTTCAGGGTATTTTTGGTCTACGGGGTTTTTGGGGTCTTCGGGTCTTTTCAGTCTTTTTGGTCTTTGGGGTCTTTTGGGTCCTTGGGCTCTTTTAGTTTCTCTGGGTCCTTTGGGTCCTCGGTGTATTTTTGGTGTTTGGGTCCTTGTGGTCTTTTGGGTCCTCTTGGTCTTTTGGGTCCTCAGAGGGGACAGAGGGGGGTTGGGGTGGGTGGTGGTCTTTTGGGTCCTCTGGGTGCTTTAGGTTAAGTATTTCAGGTTGCAATTGTGGTTAGCGTTCGCTCAGCCATCCAACCAATGGGTGAAGAACATACATACATACATGCATGCATACATACATAATCACAAACACTTGCTCCATTATATATACTAGGGCATGCCCGTACTATATATATGCCCGTACTATATATATATCTAAAATTATATCCCCCCCCTCTATTTACATGAAATGGTTTGGTCCATTCGCAACGCCAAAGCGAACGGCGAACGGCTTGCGAGTACGGTGACAATCCCCCCCCTCTATTTACATCAAATGGTTTGGTCCATTCGCAACGACCACAGAACCCCCCCCCCCCCCTCTATTTACATGAAATGGTTTGGTCCATTCGCAACGCCAAAGCGAACGGCGAACGGCTAAATCGCCATAGCTCGGTAAGTACTTGTCCGATTAATATGAAACCTTGAAAAGGCACATCCTCGGGTCCCCAGCAATATACCTGGCAAGTTTAAAGTATATCGGACCCGTGGTTGTCGAGAAACAGCGGTCACAGACAAACATACACACATACACACATACACACATACACACATACACCCATACACACAGAGATTAATGGAATTATAGATAGATATATATATAGAGATTGTATTCCATAGTTAGTCCACATATACAATTTATTACGTACAAAGTTTTTTGAAGTATTGTTTAATTACATATTTGGAAGAGTTAACTCGCCTGAAATAAACTCATTATATATACCCTGGGAATATGAAAAAATATATAATTACACTACAGTTAGATCCCTAACTTCAGTTTTCAGGCACAGTACTTTTACGAAGTATAATAAATAACTAATTCCCTTGTTGGGAACACAACTCTCCCTCCTTTCCGCTCTTCCCTCCTCTCCGCTCTCCCCTCCTCTCCCCTCCTCACCCCAATCCACCCATCACTCCTCCCCACCCCTCACTCACCTCTACCCCTCACTCTCCTCTACCCCTCACTCTCCTCTACTCCTCACTCCTCACTCCTCTCTACACCTCACCCCTCCCTCCTTCCCCTCACTCCTCTCCTCTCCCATTCCCTTACCTCCCTCTCAATCCTCACTCCTCTCTCACCCCCCCCTCTCTCTTCTCTCCTCCTTCTCTCTTCTCTCCTCCCTCTCTCTTCTCCCCTCCCTCTCTCCTCTCCGACTCTCACTCTTCTCCAGCCACTCACTCCTCTCCAACCCCTCACTCCTCTCCACTCCACTCATCACTGTGCAGACTGTACAGGGGAGAGGATTTTGGTATTTTCAGACTTTTTGGTCTTTAAGGGTCTTTTGGGGTCTTTTCAGTCTTTTGGTCTTCGGGGTCTTCAAGGAATTTTGGGGTGTTTTGTTTCTTCGGGGTCTTTCAGGATCTTTGGGATCTTTTGTGTCTTTGGGGTATTTTAGGGCTTCAAAATTATTTCAGTCTTCGGAATCATATTGGTATTTGGGGTCTACGGGGTATTTGGGATCTTTATAGTCTTTGGGGTATTTTTGGTCTTCGGGGTCTTCAGGGTATTTTTGGGTCTTTGGGGTCCATTGGGTCTTTTCAGTCTTTTTGGTATTTAGGGTCTTTTGGGTCCTCTGGGCCTTTTGGTTTCTCTGGGTCCTTTGGGTCCTCCGTGTATTATTGGTGTTCGGGTCCTTGGGGTCTTTTGGGTCCTCAGAGGGGACAGAGGGGGGCTGGGGTGGGTGGTGGTCTTTTGGGTCCTCTGGGTGCTTTAGGTTAAGTATTTCAGGTTACAATTGTGGTTAGCGTTAGCTCAGCTATCCAACCAATGGGTGAAGAGCGGACACTTACATACATACATACATACATGCAAGCCTCTCCTCAGTGAAAGACACATGAAAGCCCACTTGGAGTTTGCAAAAAAGCACCTAAAGTACTTTCAGACTGTGAGAAACAAGATTCTTTGGTCTGATGAAACGAAGATTGAACTGTTTGGCCTCCGTCTGGCCACTCTGCCATAAAACCCAGATCGGTGGAGTGTTGCAGTGATGGTTGTCCTTCTGGAAGTTTCTCCCATCTCCACACAGGATCTCTGCGGCTCAGCCAGAGTGACCATCGGGTTCTTGGTCACCTCTCTTACCAAGGCCCTTCTCCCCCGATTGCTCAATTTGGCCGGGTGGCCAGTTCTAGGAAGAGTCCTGGTTGTTCCAAGCTTCTTCCATTTAAGAATTATGGAGGCCACTGTGCTCTTGGGAACCTTCAATGCAGCAGAGATTTTGATGTAGGCTTCCCCAGATTTGTGCCTCGACACAATCCTGTCTCTGAGCTCTGCAGGCAGTTCCTTCGACCTCATGGCTTGGTTTTTGCTCTGATATGCATTGTCAGCTGTGAGACCTTATATAGACAGGTGTGTGCCTTTCCAAATCATGTCCAATCAATTGAATTTGTACTCAAATCAGGTACAGGTGGACTCAAATCAAGGTGTAGAAACATCTCAAAGATGATCAAGAGAAATGGCAGGCACCTCAGCTAAATTTCAAGTGTCATAGCAAAGGGTCTGAATACTTATGTCAATGTGATATTTCAGTTTTTTATTTTTCATAAATTTGCAAAAATTTCTAAAATCCTGTTTTCTCTTTGTCATTATGGGGTATTGAGTGTAGATTGATGAGGGAAAAAATGAATTTCAACGATTTCAGCACAAGGCTGCAACATAATAAAATGTGAGAAAAGTGAAGGGGTCTGAATACTTTCTGAATGTACTATATATATTGTTACGTGCTCCTCCCCGACCCCCTGGTCTCGGTATACCCCCGAACCCCGGGAGGAGCCACGGCAGAAAAGAAATATATTACTCCATGTCAAAATCAAGATCGAAACCACACCAATGGTTATCAACAAAAAGAATATATTAAAAATCACACAGGAATAATGATACAACCATGATAGCCAGCCACCATACAATCAATATCTTAGTACCATCTGTTAAAGTAATCGAACTCACTGTTCCCAGTACATGGAAAGAACCTCCTCAATGTCTCTATAACCTTCTCCAAGGCGAAGTTGATTTGCTCCAGCGATCGTTGGAACAATGTCCGATCCAGATCAATTGAGGCGTAGGTGGTCGAAGCGACACAGAAGTCACGTGGTCCAACACCCAGCAAACTCGCGGTAGAATGGAAAATCTCCAAAGACACGTGCCGACGTACACATTTGCCGTTCAATCAGCGAATCGCCGTGTACTCCTCAAACGCCGCTTTATTGCACAGCCGTCCCCGGCAAACCACCGGAGGATAAGCCCAGCCGACGCGACAAAAACCTTTTCCGATGAAGGCAGCGCGCGGGGTGAAATGGTGGACGGCTCTCACTCGAGCCGGAGCTTCAAGGCAAGCATTCTCCGGAATCTCAATGCCGAAACCCGACTATGCAGGCTCCACAATACTCCGGCGATATCACCTATCGCATGAACTTCCTTTAAAGGACTCAAAGTTCATTCGTGATGTCCGCTCGACCGCTTGACACGGAGCTTCAACCACGCTTCTTCTCCGACCTTTTCTTCACGACCTCTTCTTCTTCGCTCGTCGTTTTCCGGTGCACGATTTCCTGTATCATTTTAAGTTAACCTTTTTAACTTTAGATAGCTGTTCCTGAATAATAAACCTTTTGAGAATAATAATAATACATAATATCAGAAACATATCAATTGGGTGAAAACCACAACAGCGGAAGTGATGAATCCGTAACACTTCCCCCCCTCAAGAAAGAAAGTTTGAACACAGCGAAAACTTTCTTTGCATGCAAAATCTTTAAACAAACAAAAATAAACTCACAACCCAAATCACCAATTCCCGTGAGCAGCAATTATCAACATTTCAAAAATAAAGCAACAAAATTTCACACAACCCACAGAGATTTCCAAAGTTAATTGACTTTGGACAAAGCGTCAGTGTTACGTGGTCCTCCCGGTGACTACCTGGTCTCGGTGACCCCCGGACCGTGAGAGGAACTTCGCCAGAAAGATGTATTATGTATGCGCTTTCGTAACACAATCCATATGAATTCCAACCAAGAGAAACTGATTTTCAATGATATATTTTCAATGGTAATGATACCATACCATTTCAAAGATACAATCAAGGATATATTCCCCGAGCAATCAACCATCAACAATTCACAATCCACAATCAATCCCCTAGCTGATTAAGATGGCCATCTTACATACGTGTGTCCCCTTTTGTACTCATGACCCCCTTTGGTCTCTGTCCCTCACAATGTCTCTGGGCCCCTCCTGACCAAGATGATGGTCGGCTTCGCCGCACTCGGGCGGTTGAACGAACCCCGGGCGGACGTGTTTCCACCGGGCATGTATCGTACCGGGAACCACAGCTGCAGCACCCCTCCTGGCCAAGCGAAGCGGGTACTGTAAAGCTGGCAAAGCAACCCGCCGCTTGCAACGCGCGTTAGGCCCCAACGTGCGACCCGTACGCGTCTTTGTAGACGGTGCGGTGAACGGTGCCAGACGCTGGGTCGGTGCCCGGCCCCACGGCAGCTTGACGTGTCAACCGGGTAGGTACACGTCCCGGTAACTCCTCTCGCCAGACTGGCTTGGGAACGCAGCTTTTCCACGCTGCTCAAGATCGATCCCACCTCTCGTCGGAGCGGGGCAAGGAAGAAGAAGAATCCTCATCGCTTCTCCGGACCTCGTGTCTTGCTTCTTCCGTTTCCGGTCTCTTTTTCCAGAAGGGCTCCAGACCCTCCAACCACAACAACCCTTAATCGACTACACATTGATAAGCAAAGACCTGAATAGTAATTCACATACATTCACATAAATATGTAACACTCCCCCCCTTCAAGAAAGAAAGTTTGAACCCAGCGAAAACTTTCTTTGCCGGCCAACTTGGATAAACAAACCAGATAACTCAACCCCCCCCCACATTATCAGTTCCCCCCGGGCACAGTTATCACTTAAAAATAAAGCCACAAAATTTCACACAATCCCCTAGATTAATTCCCTCTGGACCAAGCGTCAACCACTTCTAGTTCCTCTTGACTGACGGTTAAGAGGTGGTGACCAAAGCCCCCAAATTTAAACCTTTCTATAGCACTTTTCCGGGAGGCCCAGCGGAGTATTCCCTACATGGACGCCTTAAGGAATGTGGAGTTCACGGTTAGTCCGGGGAGGAAAGTTCATTACATGGACGCCTTTAAGAACGTGGAGTTCACGGTTAGTCCGTGCAGGAAAGTTCACTACCTGGATGCCTTTAAGAACGTGGCGTTCACGGTTAGTCCGTGTAGGAACCTCGGCTCGGCGGCTCCCCGTATATAGTGCTTCAACTTCTCCAGACTCCGAACAGTTACGGTGGGACCCCTTGTCCCAGCCGTTACCTGACTGGCGGTCTCCTTCTCGGCCAGTGCTCTGACCTTCATTCTTTCGGGAGGTGCCGTAACTCTGGGAGCCTCCATAGTAATATTGGCTGCTGCCAACCCCAAAACTCCTGCCCAGTGGTCCTCTTCTGTAGGCCTCTCGACGCCTACGAAATGCCTTCCCTACTGTTATGGTCCGACCCTCCAAATCCTTACCATTCCAATTCTTCTCTGCCTCTCTGGCGTCTCTTGTGCTTGCAAACGTGACAAAGCCGAACCCTCTTGACCGTTGCGTTTCCCTGTCTTTTACCACCCGCACTTCCACCAGCGGCCCATATCTGTTGAAGACAGAGGTCAGAACTTCTTCCTCTGTGTTGAAGTTCAGTCCCCCTACAAATAACTTGGAACTTTTGTCGCCATCCCGAGCTGGTGGGGTGTTATTTTCCCTGCTATGCTCTTTACCAACCCTCGGGTTACCATAAATTTGCCCCCCGGCCAAATCATTCCCAATAATCACAGATACTCCCTCTACAGGAAGCGTGGCTTGTAAACCGACGGTGACCGGTCCCGACACCAAATCGGATTCCAAATGGATGACATGAAGTGGGGCACTAACACAGCCACCGATCCCTTGTAACCGAACACTATCACCAGTTGCGGTACTCTTTGACAATGGCAAAATGCCTTCAAGCATTAAGGATTGATGGGCTCCTGTGTCCCTCAACACCCTAACCGGTCTTGGGTTAGTCAAGTCTCCCTTGAGTGAGACCAACCCCTCATACATAAATGGTTGGTAACTCTTCTGTGGGCGATTTCTTACGTTTGCCATCGCATTCGGAGTTGTACTAGTCGGACTCCGCTCTGGGTCTTCCCTTTTCATGAAGTAACAACTGGACATCAAGTGTCCAGGTTTCTTGCAAAAACCGCAAGTAGGCCCGGAGGAAAAACTCGTGGTCTGCCTCGGGCCCCCCGAAAAATAAGTTTGTCTTGGGCCCGCAGCCCTCTGATTTCGAACAGGTGGGGTATCCGCGTTGTCCCCATAATCCTCTCGAGGCCGCCGCCATGCATTGTCGTTCTCCGCACCTGCTGTTCCCCACCTCCCCTGCGGAGATCTAGGCGAGTGGTTAGGTTCGTGGACCCCTATCCGGTGCGTTAAGGCATAATCATCTGCCATGGTGGCTGCGTCCCACAACTTTGGTACTTTCTTTTCCTGCAGGTACACTTTGATGTCCTCGTGGACACACTGCTGAAATTCCTCCACCAGGATCAAGTCACGCAATGTTTCGAAGTCTTTCCCGACTCCTTTTGACTCACACCACCGATCAAACATGTTTTCTTTCACTCTGGCAAACTCCACATGGGTCTCACTCTCCCTCTTCCTGGCATTCCTGAATTTTTGTCTGTAAGCTTCCGGAACCAACTCATAGGCTTTGAGGATGTGCTTCTTCAGTACCTCATAATCTGCACATTGGTCCATTGGTAGCGCCGAATAAATCTCTTGAGCTTTTCCCACCAGCACACTTTGCACTAGTATGGTCCAGGCCTCCTCCGGCCAGTTTAATTGTCGAGCCACTTTCTCAAAGTGTGGAAAAAATTTCGCGACTTCCTTTTCACTGAACGGTGGAACCAGCCTCACATGTCTGCCCACATCCCAGGTTTTCTGGTTAGGTGTCGACCCCGTCAGCAAGGGTGGTACCTCTCCCCGTTCTCTCATTAACTCCAGCTCCTTGAATTTAATTTCCTGCCGAAGCTCCATGTCACGTTCCTTTAATTCCTTTTCTGCTTTTCTCTCCTCTGCTTCGAGTTCCCTTGCAGCTCTCCTCTCCTCTGCTTGTTTCTCTTCTCTCCTCTCCTCTGCTTTCCTTTCTTCTTCTGCTCTTTCCTTTTCTGCTTTCCTTTCTTCTTCTTTTAACCTTTCCTGGAGTTCTCGTTCCACTCTCCTTTCCTGTGCTTGTTTCTCTTCTCTCCTCTCTTCTGCTTTCCTTTCTTCTTCTGCTCTTTCCTTTTCTGCTTTCCTTTCTTCTTCTGCTCTTTCCTTTTCTGCTTTCCTTTCTTCTTCTGCTCTTTTCTTTTCTGCTTTCCTTTCTTCTTCTGCTCTTTCCTTTTCTGCTTTCCTTTCTTCTTCTTTTAACCTTTCCTGGAGTTCTCGTTCCACTCTCCTTTCCTCTGCTTGTTTCTCTTTTCTCCTCTCTTCTGCTTTCCTTTCCTCTTCTTTGATCCGTTCCTGGCTCCGTAATTGCAACTCCAGTTTCCGGAGTTCCATGTCTTCTGGTTCTTCGGGTAGCCACTCCCAGGCTAACTCGTCCCATGTTCCTAATCCCACCATAGACTGTATCACCGTGGTCTGCAACTCTGCCTTCCTCAAATTCGTTCGGACCTCCAAGTTAAAATGTTTGGCCAATTTCAAGAGGTCCGACTTTAGTAACGCTCGGAACTGTGCCTCACTCGGGGTTACCGCAAAGTTCTGTGCCACAAACGCCATGGTGCCTATCGTTAACACCTGTTAACCTTCACCCAATACTTTACCCCCAATTTCCCCAAAAAATTACCAATTAATACTTAATTAATAAATTTTAATTAATAAAAATATTATTTTATTATTTTATACAATTTTAGATCCTGGACGTAGACCCAATTGCGAATCCGCAAATCGTAATTTGGACGAGCCCCCAATTCTGTTACGTGGTCCTCCCGGTGACTACCTGGTCTCGGTGACCCCCGGACCGTGAGAGGAACTTCGCCAGAAAGATGTATTATGTATGCGCTTTCGTAACACAATCCATATGAATTCCAACCAAGAGAAACTGATTTTCAATGATATATTTTCAATGGTAATGATACCATACCATTTCAAAGATACAATCAAGGATATATTCCCCGAGCAATCAACCATCAACAATTCACAATCCACAATCAATCCCCTAGCTGATTAAGATGGCCATCTTACATACGTGTGTCCCCTTTTGTACTCACGACCCCCTTTGGTCTCTGTCCCTCACAATGTCTCTGGGCCCCTCCTGACCAAGATGATGGTCGGCTTCGCCACACTCGGGCGGTTGAACGAACCCCGGGCGGACGTGTTTCCACCGGGCATGTATCGTACCGGGAACCACAGCTGCAGCACCCCTCCTGGCCAAGCGAAGCGGGTACTGTAAAGCTGGCAAAGCAACCCGCCGCTTGCAACGCGCGTTAGGCCCCAACGTGCGACCCGTACGCGTCTTTGTAGACGGTGCGGCGAACGGTGCCAGACGCTGGGTCGGTGCCCGGCCCCACGGCAGCTTGACGTGTCAACCGGGTAGGTACACGTCCCGGTAACTCCTCTCGCCAGACGGGCTTGGGAACGCAGCTTTTCCACGCTGCTCAAGATCGATCCCACCTCTCGTCGGAGTGGGGCGAGGAAGAAGAAGAATCCTCGTCGCTTCTCCGGACCTCGTGTCTTTCTTCTTCCGTTTCCGGTCTCTTTTTCCAGAAGGGCTCCTGACCCTCCAACCACAACAACCCTTCATCGACTACACATTGATAAGCAAAGACCTGAATAGTAATTCACATACATTCACATAAATATGTAACAGTCAGCCACGACATTGTCCCTGCCCTTTACAGGTTCAATTTCCCAGTTGGCCTCCTGCAAAGCCAAACTCCATCTCACCCCCCTCTGATTTTATTTTTCGTTTCTTTTGAATGAAGGTTAAGGGGTAGTAATCAAAATCCAAAGTCAAGCAAATCTACAACACTTTTGCAGGGAGGCCGAGCTGAAAGCCAGGTTTCATGGTGGTTGGGTGGTGAGGCCTGGAAGTATTCACGACATGGACGCCTTTAGGAACGTGGAGTTCACGGTTAGTCCATGCAGGAAAGTCCACTACATGGATGCCTTTAGGAACGTGGCGTTCATGGTTAATCCATGTAGGAATCTTGGCTCGGCGTCTCCGCAACATTCAGTGCTTCAACTTTTCCGAACTTTCACAATAATTACAGTGGGACCGCTTGTCACTGTATTCACATGAATAGCGGTCTCCTTCTCGGCCACTACACTGATAATCCTTCCTTCGGGAGCTGCCGTAACTCTGGGAGCCTCCATAATAATATCGATTGCGGCCACCACCAACACTACTCCTCCATTGTCCTCTTCTGTAGCCCCCACGACACCAGTAGCGGACTGGGTCTTAAAACCGGCCCGGGCATCCTTCACCTAGGTCGGCCCATTATTCATTTATATGTTGCTTATCTGAGAAAATAGACGAAATGCTTGAAAAAAAAAACCTAAATAAAATCCACTAAAAATTACATTTATTTTCAGTAACACGAGCACATGTCATGTCTGAGAGAGTAGGTGCCTGCGCAGTTCGCTGCTTCTGGCAGGCACACCATCAATGATATCCTTAGTTTCATTTCAAGTTTGGCCAGGATCCCTTCTTCCACAGACATCAACATGAACGCCTCAAGATGTTCTTGTGTCATTGTACTTCGCAGACGGCTTTTGATTCTCTTCAAACAGAGAAAGACCGTTCACATGCCACTTGTGACACAGGCAGCGTTAGCAGCAGCTTGTAGGCAAGCCCGATACTCTTGTAGACATCAGTGAAGAGGTTCAACTTGAGGAGCACCTTGTAGCAGCAGAGAGGACAGGCTTTACATGACTTACATGTACTTGACAGAGTCTTCCTGTCCTGTTCAGACTCACTGTCCTGCACTGTATAAGCATCTGCTACTGATTGTTTCAGTGTTGACTATTGTTCTCCAAGGCTTCGCAGTTCTTTTCGTAGTTGTTCCACAGTGACACCATCATCAAATCTCAGCAAATATTTATGCAGTTCTTCCATAGCTCCCGATGGCACTTGATCAAAGTTCCTTGGGTGAAGAAGTGAGAGATCAGCATGCAATGTTGATGTTGCTGATCTGTCAAACCGCTGCTCAATGCTGCTCACAATAGTGTCCACTATTCAGTAGGACCAATTTACACAATAGTGTCCAATTTAGCATCGTAAGTCAGTTTGCGACATTGTTATCAATACTAGATCAGTAGTCAGTAGACCTATCTAAACTTACTAGGCCTATCGGCTCAAAATCCTTTTAACTGCTGACTTGGTAGTTTTTACAATGAAGGAAACACGTTTCGGGAGTACATACGACATAGCGATTGTGAATGTAACAGCTCTGAGGCGTCTTTCGCTTTGCATCGCAGTGATGACGAGCACCAACATGACGGCTGTAATATTAAAATCTGGCTTCAAACCCCCTCACAGCCCAAAACCTTCAACCAGACATATTAACACGCTCCTCCCCCTTCATTCCCGTTCTTCAAAGCAAAGCGGTAAAAATTGTTGTATCGCCATTATATATTAAGACTTAAGAGCAACGGTACCCGCCCTAAGGGCGGGGCTTCAATTGGGAGACGCGATTTATTTTAACATCCGTTAAATATCACACGCAAATCATCAAAATCTAAACAGTATTTTTACAATTTCAATTTTAAAAACCACATCACTGTTCATATCGGTAAATATTATTCCATCGTGTTTCAAATCGTGATTAGTCATATCAACTGTACGCTTTTTTTTA
This sequence comes from Myxine glutinosa, assembly GCF_964187855.1. NCBI lineage: Eukaryota > Metazoa > Chordata > Myxini > Myxiniformes > Myxinidae > Myxine > Myxine glutinosa. The sequence continues at coordinate 65,888,816 of NC_136261.1, read as the reverse complement.
GGAAAAAGAATTGAATGATTTTGTACGGTACCTCTTCTTCAGCTTAGAACTTCAGGATAGACGACATTGCTGATAAAAGTTCCTTTTCTCTCTTTGAAATTCTTGGCAAACATTTTTATATTGTCACTGCTGCCAACGCGACGCCATGGCATTATTCATAACAATCATTCATTCATTCATTCATTTAATGATCATTAAACATTATTCTTGCGCTCATTAAACATTAAACGTTCATTAAACATTAAAGGTTCATTAAACGATTACGAAAATAAAAACGAAAAACATTACGAAATTACGTTCACACCGTCACATCAAACACTACCGTGAACACAAAAGTCACAAACTTCGTCACAAACGTTACGTTACGTAATTCAAACCGTGAACACATCGAATATCGGAGAGCCCATTGCGCAAACGATTTGTTTTCTCTGGTACGTGTTACTGGGCGGGTACCGTTTCAGATAAACCGGTAAAATGCCTCCCAAACGGAAAGCCTCATTAACGAAAACGTCCAAGGAAGCTGTTGCAAGAACGAAGGCTCGCCAAGACGAGGACAATCGGAGGCAGGAACAAGGACGTAACACAGCTGCACACCAGTCTCGGAGGCAGTCTGAGGAATACAGATCTGATGAACAAGGACGTGACACAGCTGCACACCAGTCTCGGAGGCAGTCCGAGGAATACAGATCTGATGAACAAGGACGTAACACAGCTGCACACCAGTCTCGGAGGCAGTCTGAGGAATACAGATCTGATGAACAAGGACGTGACACAGCTGCACACCAGTCTCGGAGGCAGTCTGAGGAATACAGATCTGATGAACAAGGACGTGACACAGCTGCACACCAGTCTCGGAGGCAGTCTGAGGAATACAGATCTGATGAACAAGGACGTGACACAGCTGCACACCAGTCTCGGAGGCAGTCTGAGGAATACAGATCTGATGAACAAGGACGTGACACAGCTGCACACCAGTCTCGGAGGCAGTCCGAGGAATACAGATCTGGTGAACAAGGACGTGACACAGCTGCACACCAGTCTCGGAGTCAGTCCGAGGAATACAGATCTGGTGAACAAGGACGTGACACAGCTGCACACCAGTCTCGGAGGCAGTCCGAGGAATACAGATCTGATGAACAAGGACGTGACACAGCTGCACACCAGTCTCGTCTCGGAGGCAGTTTGAGGAATACAGATCTGATGAACAAGGACGTGACACAGCTGCACACCAGTCTCGGAGGCAGTCTGAGGAATACAGATCTGATGAACAAGGACGTGACACAGCTGCACACCAGTCTCGGAGGCAGTCTGAGGAATACAGATCTGATGAACAAGGACGTGACACAGCTGCACACCAGTCTCGTCTCGGAGGCAGTCTGAGGAATACAGATCTGATGAACAAGGACGTGACACAGCTGCACACCAGTCTCGTCTCGGAGGCAGTCCCAGGAATACCGATCTGGTGAATAAGGACGTGACACAGCTGCACACCAGTCTCGGAGGCAGTCTGAGGAATACAGATCTGATGAACAAGGACGTGACACAGCTGCACACCAGTCTCGTCTCGGTGGCAGTCCCAGGAATACCGATCTGGTGAATAAGGACGTGACACAGCTGCACACCAGTCTCGGAGGCAGTCTGAGGAATACAGATCTGATGAACAAGGACGTGACACAGCTGCACACCAGTCTCGTCTCGGAGGCAGTCTGAGGAATACAGATCTGATGAACAAGGACGTGACACAGCTGCACACCAGTCTCGTCTCGGAGGCAGTCCCAGGAATACCGATCTGGTGAATAAGGACGTGACACAGCTGCACACCAGTCTCGGAGGCAGTCCGAGGAATACCGATCTGGTGAATAAGGACGTGACACAGCTGCACACCAGTCTCGGAGGCAGTCCGAGGAATACAGATCTGATGAACAAGGACGTGACACAGCTGCACACCAGTCTCGGAGGCAGTCTGAGGAATACAGATCTGATGAACAAGGATGTGACACAGCTGCACACCAGTCTCGGAGGCAGTCCGAGGAATACAGATCTGATGAACAAGGACGTGACACAGCTGCACACCAGTCTCGGAGGCAGTCCGAGGAATACAGATCTGATGAACAAGGACGTGACACAGCTGCACACCAGTCTCGGAGGCAGTCCGAGGAATACAGATCTGATGAACAAGATCGTGACACAGCTGTACACCAGTCTCGGAGGCAGTCCGAGGAATACAGATCTGGTGAACAAGATCATGACACAGCTGCACACCAGTCTCAGGGGCAGTCCGAGGAATACAGATCTGGTGAACAAGATCGTGACACAGCTGCACACCAGTCTCGGAGCACAGTGATGTGGATTTTATTGAAATTCTAACGATACTGTTTAGATTTTGATGCTTTGCGTGTGATATGATTTAACGGATGTTTATATAAATCGTGTAAAATAAAAAAGCCTTCAATTTCTGATATTTTGCCTTTTCATTGGAACCTACCGTTGCTAGTAATTATAATGCCCTTTTGACCTTTTGATTTTTAGCGGGGAATCCCCGGAGATGGAGGCAGAAGTTTTCCGTGACAATTTTTTTTTTCAGCAGTTTTTTATCCAGCCCAGCGGCCCATTTTTTACCCAGCGGTCCCAGCCCACCGGGCATTGCCCAAATGCCCTATGGCCAGTCCGCCCATGCACGACACCTATGAAATGCCTTCCCTACTGTTATGGTCCGACCCTCCAACTCCTTGCTATTCAGATCCTTTTTTGCATCTGTGGCATCCTTTGAGTTTTCAAACGTGACAAAGCCAAACCCTCTTGACTTTTGTGTCTCCCTGTCTTTTATCAGCAGCACTACCAAAAGCGGTCCATATTTGCTGAAAACAGAGGTCAGAACTTCTTCTTTTGTGTTGAAGTTCAGTCCACCGACAAATAACTTGTCAAATTTGTCGCCATCCCTAACTGGTGTGGTGTTATTTTCCCTGCTGGCCTTTTTACCAACCATCGGGTTACCATAAACTTGACCACCGGCCAAATCATTCCCGATAACCAAAGATACTCCCTCTACAGGAAGAGTGGCTTGTAAACCTACGGTGACCGGTTCTGACACCAAATCAGACTCCAAATGGATGACATGAAGTGGAGCTCTAACACAGCCACCAGCCCCCTGTAAACGAACACTATCACCAGTTGCCGTCTCCTCTGATACTGGCAAAATGCCTTCAAGCATCAAAGACTGATGTGCTCCTGTGTCCCTCAAGACCCTAACCGGTTTCCGGTTAGTCGAGTCTCCATCCAAGGACACAAACCCCTCTGAAATAAATGGTTGGTAACCCTTTTGAGGGCGATTCTTCACATTTGCCATTGCATTCGGAGTTGTACTAGTCGAAAATCCGCTCCTGATTTTCCTTTCCCAGAGCATAACAGTGGGACATCAAGTGTCCAGGTTTATGGCAAAAAGCGTAAGTACACACACACTCATAAGGGCCCAGAGGAGAACCTCGTGGTCTGCATCGAGCCCCCCCGGAGGATACATCTGCCTTGGAACTGTTGTCTTCTGATTTCTAGAAGTCGTGGTATCAGAGTGGTCCTCATAGTCATCTCGAGGCCGCCCCCATGAATTTTCGTTCTCCACCCCTGATGTACCATAGCTCCCCTGGCTAGGTCTAGGCGAGAAGTTAGGCTTGTGGAACCCCATCCTGTGGGTTAATAATAATAATAATAATTCATTTATTTTGTATAGCGCTTTTCATGAAGCCCAAAGGCACTTTTAGTCATAGTCATCTGCCTAAGGCATAGTCATCTGCCATGGTGGCTGCCTCATACAACTTTGGTACTTTCCTTTCCTCCAGATGTACTTTAATGTCCTCGTGGACACACTGCTGGAATTCCTCCACCAGGATCAACTGTCGCAATAGTTCGAAGTCTTTCCCAACCCCTTTTGAATCACACCACCTATCAAACATGGTTTCTTTCATTCTGGCAAACTCCACATGGGTCTCACTCTCCCTCTTCCTGGCATGCCGGAATTTTTGCCGATAAGCTTCCGGGACCAATTCATAGGCCTTGAGAATGTTTTTCTTCAAAATCTCATAATCTGCACATTGGTCAATCGGTAAAGCCGAATAAATATCCTGAGCTTAACCCACCAGAACACTTTGCACTAACAAGGTCCAGGACTCCTCAGGCCATTTTAGCAGTTGAGCCACTTTCTCAAAGTGTGAAAAAAAATTGGCTACCTCCTTTTCATTGAAGGGTGGCACCAGCCTCACATGTCTGCCAACATCCCAGGTGTTCTGACTAGGTGTCGAACCAGTCGGCATGGATGGTACCTCACCCCGTTCTTTCATTACATCCAGCTCATTGAGTCTAATTTCCTGCTGAAGCACCATTTCACGGTCCTTTAACTCCCTGTCGGCTTTTCTCTCCTCTGCTTTGAGTTCCCTTGCAGCTCTCCTTTCCTCTGCTTTTTTCTCTTCTAACCTTTCCTGGAGTTCTCTTTCCTGTGCTGCTCTTCTTTCCTGGAGTTCTCTTTCCTGTGCTGCGCTTCTTTCCTGGAGTTCTCTTTCCACTCTCCTTTCTTCTGCTTGTTTCTCTTCTAACCTTTCCTGGAGTTCTCGTTCCTGTGCTACTCTTCTTTCCTGGAGTTCTCTTTCCTGTGCTGCTCTTATATCCTGGAGTTCTCTTTCCACTCTCCTTTCTTCTGCTTGTTTCTCTTCTGACCTTTCCTGGAGTTCTCTTTCCTGTGTCGCTCTTCTTTCCTTGCTCTGCAATTGCATCTCCATTTTTTGGAGCTACACCTTTTCTTGTCCTTCTGGTAACCAATCCAAGGCTCCCTCTTCCCATGATCCACGTCCCACCAGAGATTCTATCACCAATCTCTGCAACTCTGCTTTCCTCATATTCGTTCGGACCTCCAAGCTAAAATGTCTGGCCAATACCAAGAGGTCCGATTTTAGTAACGCTCTGAACTGTGCTTCACTAGGGGTTGCTGCAAACTTCTCTGCGTCAAACTCCATGGTGACTATTGTTAACACCTGTTAACCTTCACACAATAAATATTAAAAATAAAAAATTATTTTTGGAAAAAATTTGGGAATGTTGGAAAAAGTTCCAACTTTGGGACTTCTGGGAATGTTAGGGAATTCTTTCCCGGACGAAATTTAAGGAATATATATATATATTTTTTTTTTTTTTTTTTTTTTTACATATCCCGGACGAAAACCCAATTTCGAGCCCACGAATCAATTGGACGAGCCCCCAATTTCTGTTACGTGCTCCTCCCCGACCCCTGGTCTCTGTATACCCCCGAACCCTGGGAGGAGCCACGGCAGAAAAGAAATATATTACTCCGTGTCAAAATCAAGATCGAAACCACACCAATGGTTATCAACAAAAATAATATATTAAAAATCACACAGGTATAATGATACAACCATGATAGCCAGCCACCATACAATCAATATCTGAGGATGGTACCATCTGTTAAAGTGATCGAACTCACTGTTCCCAGTACATGGAAAGAACCTCCTCAATGTCTCTATAACCTTCTCCAAGGCGAAGTTGATTCGCTCCAGCGATCGTTGGAACAATGTCCAATCCAGATAAATTGAGGCGTAGGCGGTCGAAGCGACACAGAAGTCACGTGGTCCAACACCCAGCAAACTCCCGGTAGAATGGAAAATCTCCAAAGACGCGCGCCGACGTACACGTTTGCCGTTCAATCAGCGAATCGCCGTGTACTCCTCAAATGCCGCTTTATTGCACAGCCGTCCCCGGCAAACCACCGGAGGATAAGCCCAGCCGACGCGACAAAAACCTTTTCCGATGAAGGCAGCGCGTGGGGCGAAATGGCGGAAGGCTCTCACTCGAGTGGGAGCTTCGAGGCAAGGGTTCTCCGGAATCTCAATGCCAATACCCGACTTCGCAGGCTCCACAATACTCCGGCGATATCACCTATCGCACAAACTTCCTTTCAAGGACTCAAAGTTCACTCGCGATGTATGCTCGACCACTTGATACGGAGCTTCAACCACGCTTCTTCTCCGATCTTTTCCTCATGACCTCTTCTTCTTCGCTCGGCGTTTTCCGGTGCATGATTTCCTGTATCATTTTAAGTTAACCTTTTAAACTTTAGATAGCTGTTCCTGAATAATAAACCTTTTGAGAATAATAATAATACATAATATCAGAAACATGTCAAGTGGGTGAAAACCACAACAGCGGAAGTGATGAATCCGTAACAATATATATATATATGAAATCATACACCCCCCCGCCACCCCCCCAAAAGGGGTTAAAACTGCAAGAATATACATCACTATGGTGATAACCCTGTCTTGTCGTCCTCCTCCTCGTCCGCTTCCCTCCCCCACCCCTTCAAGAGTTGATCAGTCCCAGTTACTCATACATATCTATTCGAATGTGAACAAATTCTTGCATTAATTTTACCCTTTTTAGATTCCTTCACCAACCTGTCTTTTAGGGAAAGCTGTTTCTACAGTGCATATCAAAAAAAGGTAATCCGAATTCAAGGGGTTAATATGCAAAGGTTATTTAGTTTGACAATTTACATGTGGTTTACCAATTATGAGGAGATCCTCAGCTTTCCATTGATGCCTTTCATGCATCATTGCTGTCACACATGACCGAGTATATGTTCATTGAAAATGACAAGTTCAAATCGCATTTTTACAAGTTGGGCTAATCGGTGCAAGACAATTTTAAATGGACGCATTACTTTTCGACTGCCAAATTGATTATGTAAAATTGTTAAGCTGGTCTGGTAAACATCGGTTGCGTCATCCTTTGTTTAAGATGGGTATTTAAGATGGGCCTACAGTGTATGGGTTTAGAGACAGTCTGAGTCATTGAAAAGATGGTTCAACTTACGACTGAACAGCGGACCTTCGTGGTTACAACCTTTCATCAAACTGGAAGTTTGCAGCGAACTCGTGATGCGTTCAGGGAACGTTTCCCAGAACGGGAGCCTCCAGCAGCCAAAACCATCTGGGTGAATGTTAGAAAATACCAAGAGCATGGCACTAGCCTCAACCGCAACAAGGGGAATTCTGGTAGGAGGCGCACTGGGCCATCGGAAATGAACATTGCAGCAGTAAGGCAGCAAGTTTTGGAGAATCCTCGGGATATCAGCGCAAGACGAAATGGGACGGGATTGCCTTCGGCAACATTCAACCAAATCACAAGACTGGACCTCCACCAACATCCATATCGGATTCACATCCGGCATCAACTTACGCCAGGGGATTTTGCCCGGAGGCTGGTTCTTGCCAGATGGTTGATAGCACGTTGCGAAGCAGATGTCAATTTCCTGCAGTATCTCCTTATCAGCGATGAAGCTGCTTTTGCCATGGATGACAAGGTCAATACCCATAATGTTCTTGAATATGCACCGACAGGACAACCCCCGGAATTTAATTTTAACACCAACATGAATCGACAAAAGTGAACTGTTTGGTTGGGACTTTGTGGAAGTGGTCAGGTGATCGGACCATTTTTCTTTCAAAGGAATGTCAATGGTGACAGGTATCTGCAGATGATCAATGATGAAGTTTTACCGCAGCTGGAGGAGAACTTTGAGCGACAGGTTCGTGGTGTCTTCAGATATCTCTGGTGGGCCCAAGACGGCACCCCAGCACAAAATAAATGAATTATTATTATTATTATTATTATCATCTTATCGCTGTCCGAGATCGACTGAGGGAACTCTTTGGAGACCGAGTCATCGCCATCATCCATGCAATGGAATGGCCGCCAAGATCACCTGACCTCACACCATGTGATTATTTCCTTTGGGGACATTTAAAGAACAAGGTGTTCGCAACTCCTCCCCGTGATCTTGACGAATTGCAGGGACGTATTCGACATGAAGTGGATGCTTTGCACAATGACCCGGCTATGGTGAGACGAGCAGTTTAGGGCATGCTGCGCCAATGTGAGCTTTGTGTTGAAAGAGGAGGTGGACATGTTGAAGGTGTGGGTGCATAAAGGCCAATCATTCCTGAGAAAAGCTCACATCTGACGTTCATTTTGCACCAATTATCCTGACTTGCATCGATTAGCCAAACTTGTAAAAATACGATTTGAACTTGTCATTTTCAATGAACATGTACTCGGTCATGTGTGACAGCAATGATGCATGGAAGGTATCAATGGAAAGCTGAGGATCTCCTCTTAATTAGTAAACCACATGTAAATTGTCAAAATTAATAACCTTTGCATATTAACACCTTGAATTCGGATTACCTTTTTTTTTATACACACTGTATAATGCAAACATCCACAACGGCAGAACTCGGGAAATTCCATTAATACAAGGTATAGAGCTGACTGATACATAATTAACATTGTAATTTGGGTTTTTCGTTACTTCAAGCTTTAATAATTACAGAGAGTGTTCTGACAATGTGGTAGGAAATTGCGGATACTAATTTCCAAAGTACAGTATGTATGTGGAAGGTGGGGTGGAGGGTACGGGCTCCATAAATCAACTTTCTATTAGCAAGCTTTTTTGGGATGAATGGTGATAAGTTTCACAATTATAAACTATAGATTCATACTTTCCAATTGTAGTTTTCTTTGTAATCTTCAATTAAACATACAAAGGAACATTGCATAATCTATACTATAAGAGAGGTGTGTGTGTGTGTATGTGTGTGTGTGTGTGTGTGTGTGTGTGTGTGTGTGTGTGTGTGTGTGTGTGTGTGTGTGTGTGTGTGTGTGTCGCCATTTTTCTCAGAGATGGCTGAACGGATCTTCATCAAACTTTCAGGGGTTTGTGTTACGGATTCGTCACTTCCGTTGTTGTGGTTCTCATCCACTGTAAACATTTTTGTTTCCATGTACTATTATTATCGTTTAAGTGAATTGGAGATAACTGTTTTCAAAAGGTAAAAAAAATTAATGTTTTAAAAAGAAACCGGAAACCGGCTCAGGAACAGGACGAAGACGAAGAAGAAGGAGAAGAGGAAAAAGGAGGTGGAGCGAGTGAGGTCGAGAAGGATCTGAGCTGCTTTGAGGTCTGGAGCAAACGCTGGCAAACGGGGGTCACTAGCGAACTTTGGGGTTTCCTGGGAAAGGGATTCCTGCGACAGAGTTGTTATCGCTGTGACAGATAAACCTGCGTGACAGGTTTTGCGGTTGATTCCGAAGAGAATCATTGGAGTGCCGTTACGTCTCGAGAATGGATCGTTGGCCATTTTGCCTCATGCTGGATTTTCGCATCGCTCCAGGTTTTTCACCTCGCTTCAACCATTTCACCGCATCCAGACGTTAACCTGGTGTGTGTGTGCAACGTGGATTTTGAGTGTGAATTTGCAGTTCGCCGATTGGGAGCCGTTGAATGTCCATACCCGAAGGTGTGATTTTCCCAGCCGCCTCTTGAGGACACTTTTGCCTATCTTTGGCAGTGTGACTGTCAACCGAGCGGAATTCTTGTCTCGATACAACATCGTTCTGATGATCACTGGAGCATGGATCGACTTTGGTTTGAAGCTGGGACAGAGACATTGGGAATGTTATTTTCGCTCACTTGGGGCACAGTGAGTTATATTGTACGAAACTGATGGTACCATCATAGGAATGATATATTGGTTGGACAATTGATTCATATTGTTATTGTACTGTTATTCTTGTGTGACCTTAATACAATACTTGTTTGTTGGTAACAATTAGTGTGGTTTCACCATTGATCTTTGACATACAGAATAACACATCTTTCTGCCGTGACACCTCTCGGGGCTCGGAGGTACACCATGACTGGGGCTTGGGGAGGTGCACGTAACATTTTTCAGTGGGTGCCAGGGAGTGTGTTGGACCAAAAAAAAATTGGGAGTAAGGAGGGAGTGTGGAAGGACTTTAAAAAATCGCTCTGCAGTGCCGAAGCCCTTTAGATTAATGGCAGATATATACAAGTACACATGCACATAAATAAATACAAAACAATTACCAGACATTTGAACACAAATAAAACAACAATTCATGTTCAACCAGACAATTCCGGAAGGGGTCGAAGTTGGTGGTAAGTCTTCTTCTTTTTGAACGTCATCAAACTTAGCTCAGAAACGTGATCAACGGCACATTCACCAGCATGTGTTCAAGAAAATAATTTACTTCTAAGGTGACACCAGTACAGTATTTTCAACATGGAGAATGTAAATACACCAGTACAGTGTTTACCACATGGAGAACGTAAAAACACCAGTACAGTATTTACAACATGGAGAATGTAAGAACACCAGTAGCCTACAGTATTTACAACATGGAGATTGTAAAAACACCAGTACAGTATTTACCACATGGAGAACGTAAAAACACCAGTACAGTATTTACAACATGGAGATTGTAAAAACACCAGTGCCGTATTTACCCCATGGAGAATGTAAGAATACCAGTAAAGCCTCTCCTCCTCTCACTTCTCCTCCGCCTCCCTCTCCCCTCCCGCCCCCACGCCCACCCCCCCCGGCCCCAGGCAGTGCCGGATACTTCAGCTAGTATTCGATAAGAGGAATGAAACTATATTAATTGAGCGATCTCCTCTGGAACCAGACACACAAACAGCTCGCATATTTTAATCAAAAGAGTTTTCAAGAACTCAGTGGGAAACCAATATGTACGACCAGCATTCCTTGGACTCTTGGTGTTTGATAGTCCGTATGAAAACAAAAAACAGTGAATGTCCGTTATTTGTAAAGGATTGGTATAAACTATAATCAGGTATTATCTCAAACCGTGATCAACAACTTTTAATATGTGCTGTGCTTGGCAACATTGTATGAATCAAAATGTCTGTATGACATGGTTTATGTGTAACTAATGACAATATGGATTGTAAATTAAATATAAAATTATCCAACTTCACGATATCTTTATGATAAACAATCACATATCATGTAATAATAATGCAAACCAAGGAAGGGAAAATGTACGTACATGGGAGAAGAAACGTCAAAGCAAGAAGACCAAGAGGATTGTTGAAGTTTGCCATGAGAAGATCTTGAACATGAAATTTAAATTTCAACATGAACATAAATCGAGTCTCTTTCGTCGGTTCAGATTAATTCGAAGACTTCGATCTCCAAATGAGCCTGGCAATCCAACGGCTGTCCTGTTTGAGCAGACGAAAGGAAGAACAACACAGTTGCCGAATCAAGTCTGTAATGTAATATGTTCCATGATTGCTCAACCAGTTGCTTTGGCCCAACCAGGAAGTTTAGAGGAAGTATATAGCTGGACGACTTCAGTTCTGTTTTTGTGTGATGTCGTGCTTTGTATGCAGCCTGCGGTTGTTTGGCTGCATCATTTTCTGGAGGCTCAGCTGTGTCGCTACATCACGGATGCAATGCCCCCTGTTCCCAGAAAGCTGGTACGTACTCATTTTGTCGACCTCGGAAGGATGGTAGGCTAAGTCAACCCACCTGGTGTTAATTCAATGGCTCGACAGGGGCTAGAGCTCAGGACCTTAATATTCCAAGCTAGCCACCTTAACCATTGAACCACCACCAGGCTTTTGTGTAATAAAATTTTCATATACTGTATATTCACCACAGCTTGTGATCCTCGATGGGACCCCTTTTTGTCTTTGCTGTCACTGATGACTCTCCAAGAAGCGATGAAACCGGTCCGGCAGCTAAGGGGGTATGTATCATTGGTATTCTCTTGTGTGTAAATGTCGTTACAGTTGTGGAGGGACTCTGGGAAGAGTTTGAAACAGCAAAGGGCTGACCTTGTGTAGCCTTTCATGGTTGCAGTTATGTGTGGTTCGATTGGGATCGAAGAGAACACCTTCTTCGTCTTCTGTACAGTGAAGTTGCCAGCCCTGAATTCTCTGGCTACATCTGGGTGCTTCAATGGGAGTGCAACCATGTCCCTCAGGTGAACAGGGACCCACCTGGCATAGTGTGTGTGGTCTAAGGCATGGAACCATGGGACCAGTTCCGTCAGGGCATCAAGGTGCATCGTGAATGAAGCCTGCCGCAGAGAATGCATGTAGACCAGTACCAACATCTCTAGTTCCAGCACAGTTGCCCAGTACTGAAAGTTGGGAATGTCTTCTCCTCTCTGGTGACCCCAGTCTTCGAACTCAGGCAGGTCTTCTGCATCATCAGCATATGTCATACAGTGGTGTTCATACGCACGGTGTTGCAGGATGTGCAGTGCCGCTGCAGTGATTTGATGAGCTCTTCTTGTGCGGGTGACGTGGGCAGCTCGCAGGAAGGAGTCGGCCGTCCCTGGCGTTGCAATCTCAGCTTGCAAATCTGCAAAATCTGCAAATCTTGCAAAAATCAAATCTCTGAATGTGAGATGGCCCAATATCCAGATCTTTTCATAATATGATAGTCTACTAGTGTGCCAAATTTGGTGCTTTCCTCACAAAATGCACAATTGTTATGCTAAGTTGCCCCACTATTAGCATATAATGTAAGTATTACATTTTCTTTGACTTCAGGCATGGACAGCCTGTTCATGGATGACTTGGGTAAAAAACGGCGAATGGCAAAAGATGAACCAATGAATTCTAAATTTGTGTGCCACCTTCAGTCAACCGTCAGGCATTGACAGCATGTTCTCTCTATTTTCATTCCAAACAGCATCATTCATCATTTCAATCACAGATTAATACTACTAGCAACGGAACTCGCCCTACGGGCGGGGCTTCAATTGGGAGGGCCAAATGAAAAGGCAAAATATCAGAAATTTAAGGCTTTTTTATTTTAAACGATTCATATAAACATTCGTTGAATCATATCACATGCAAATCATCAAAATCTAAACAATACATGGCGCCCATTTTGAAAAAAGATTGAAAATTGCAAAACGGAAGCGGCCGCTACACGTCTTTCTCAGTCGCACGTTTATGTATGAAGAGTGCACGCCGAATCTGTAACACGGAAGCGGCCACTACACCTGTTTCTCAGTCGCTTTGCACACGCTGCCATGTTACTTCGGAGCTGCACGTTTATATCGGAAGAGTTCGTCAGGAGTCGATCTACTCTCTCCTGGTACGTAGAATTTCAACAAAACCCACATCACTGTTCATATCGGTAAATATTATTCCATCGTGTTTGGAAAAACTGAAGAATTGGAAAACTTGGAAAATTGGGGGAAAAATTGGAAAAACAATATGGCATATTTTACTCAAAGGGGTCCCAGGAATACCCACCCAAAATATTGTTGCGATCGGTTCAGCCGTTTTTGCGGTACCTTGGAACAGACGGACGAACATTTGGTGAATTATAGTAAGATTGTATTAATGTATCAAAATATAATGTTAAATCACGATTGTATTGAGATATTATCAAACCAGAAAACCGTCATCATCTGATCACTTCCGGATTCGGGAACAAGATCCGTGTCGATCGCATTTCAAAATCATAATTGTATTGAGGAATTTTCTGAAACCTCCTACCTATGTTACGACACCCGATGGGACCCCAAAACATTCCACAAAATGTTATTATATTTATTTTTATTAAAATATGCAACTGCAATCATTACTAAATGCACCCCCAGTCATGTGATCAGATCCTCATCTCTGATTGGTGTATGTTTGTGAGAACATACAGACAGACAAATGTTGTTCGAGACGAAATTGCACTATGGGCTACGCCGTGAAATCAAAAAAAAGTGGATATTGTAATCGGCTTCATCTGTCTGTCTGTCCGTCTGTCACGCTATATCCTTCTAAAAAGTTGTGTATAAATTCACCAAACTTAGTAGTTATGATCACCACATGGCACGAAGGTGCGGGAGCAGTATAATTTTGGCCCGGTCCCATGGAGCCCTGGGGTGGGGTCAAAGGTCAAATACCCCAAAAAAATGCAATTACCGGCACGTTTTAAAACATATTTAGTGAAAGTTTGTATATGCAGTCAACATTGGGGGACATATTAAATGTGTAACAATATTTAAAATTTGACCCAGGTCATGCCCTTGGGTGGGGACTTAGGGTCACAGGGGACAAAATATTCTTTCAACTCCAAATTTGATATTGGGTCATTCCTAGTGGAACCTTTTGTCACCCTTCAACTTTGCTTTAGGTGGGAAGCGTGTGGATTTGCGATGGTGCGACATCGACTTTGCGCTGGCTCTTTATTATTATTTTCATGCAAGGATTGTTTTTCTTGTTTGTAATTTTCATACCAACAATGATTGGTAAATCTGTAACTTAATGAATGTGAGAAGAGAAATACAATAATGGTGAACGTTCATTTTAAATGGTTAAAATTGTGTAAAATAACGACTGTACATTGAAATGTCCATGTTAAAAAGCACGAAACTCAATAAAAAAACCATCTCAAATTAACCTCAAAATAAGTACAAACATTACACTGCATTCCCCATTTATTGACTAAACTTACAGATTTACGAAGCCATCCTTGTCACAGTATTATTTACGGAGTTATTTTAAACTGAGGCGTTTGAACATGTAACACATGTCGAAGAAAAATGTTAGAAATTACACGTTAACATGAATTGCAAGGACATTTTTAGACAATAGACAAATCAGCATAATATAAAAATGGAATTGAAGCTGGGATACCTGTATTACCTGTAAAATGTAAAGTGTTTAGATTCCTGTCTTTTTAGAGATGCATGCTCTATACTATGATGGGAACACCAAACGGATCAACCTGGGTATTAGTCCTATGTCATGGATCCCTTTTAACTACATTTTGTACCTTTTGTTTGAAATCTGCGATGTTAGAAGTTTTTTTTTCATTATCCTAAAATTCGATGGATATCCTGAGTTCATCTTTCATTTCTCTCATGCTTTTTTAATGAGGCATAGATGGTTGTCTCATTTGGTTCTGCTGTTATTTCTCCCCTTTCTATATGCACTGTGTCATATTTCACTTCTTCTTCGTCCTGTAATAGAAAACAACAAGAACGAGGACAGACAATTATTGTTAATCGATCATTTCACTCGTATCACATTTTAAAGAAAAGAGAAATACTTACTGCGATATTTCCAACATTCCCAATCTTTTCCAGATCTATGGTACCCTTTCCGGCACCTGGACAAGAAAGAGCTATATGTACATAAACCACACATTGTGTGTGTTTCTTTTTTATTTTTTTTGCACAAATGAGTCACACGAGTTAGTTGAGTACGTTCTTTCTGTTCAGGCTGGAGTTCCCCAAAGCAGTGTTCTGGGCCCTGTGCTTTTTCTGGTCTTCATCAATGATCTCTCCTACTCTGGAAAATCCTCTCTATTTCTTGGCTGAGGACTCCACTCTCTGCCGCTCCATACCTCATCCCTCGGATCGGCAGTCTGCAGCCTCCTCATTCTCTGCAGACCTGGACAAAATCACAGACTGGTCAAACAAGTGGAACATGTCTTTCAATCCTGACAAATCTCCCACTCTTACTATGTCTCTCCGAAAAGACCGACTGGACAACCCTCCCAACAACTTTCTGAATAATCCTCTCCAAGAAGTTCTGTCCCTCAAGCTTTTAGGTCTCACTATCTGCCATGATCTTTCTTGGGAAAACCACATTTCAAATCTGGCCTCCAAAGCCAGTCGCCAACTGGGCATCCTCCGTCGTGTGGGGGTCCTTCCTTGGCACACCTGAGCTCCTCACCACATACAAGGCTTTCATCCGCAGCTCAATGGAATACTGCTCTCCCCTCTGGGCCGGTGCTCCTGCCTCACACCTAGCTCAGCTTCACGCTGTTGAAACCAAAGCTTTCAGAACCATTGGAATCTCCTGCGATGAAGATAACTCCGAGGGCCTTTCACTCACTCACCGCAGGCAGGTTGGTGGTCTTTCTGCCTTCTACCGACTCCTCTCCGGCCTTGCTCCCCCAGCTCTCTCTGTGCTTTGTCCCCCAAATATTCCTACAGGTCGCACAAGATCTGCCAGCAGCCCTCTGATGGTTAAACTGCCGAAATCTAGGCTCTCTGCTCATCCTCACCCTTTCATTCCCCTTTTCTCCCACCTCTGGAACAAACTCCCTCACTCCCTTCAATCCCACTCCTCCCTCCAGGTCTTTAAAACAGCTGTTCACCACCATCTCTTATCTTCCCCCATCCAAAACTTTGATCTTTTCTACCCCCGCTAATTCACCCCAGATCCACCTTGTTTGAAATTCCAACTTCTTTCCTAGAAGACCTGGCAGGGTCCATATGTTTTATACCTCTCCCACCCCCCCTTCCCATGCCGCCCCCCAAAACCCTCTCCCTCCCACAGATCTCTCGATGTCCCTGCTCTCAAATGTTGTGTTTGTGTCCTTCCCCCTCTCTCCCAATCTTGTCTACCGCTCCCCATGTGAAATGTTTTATGTGTCGGTTTGTCTTTCTGTGTGATTAATGTTAGCTCTTTCACGAGCATCGATCTTGTATACAAAAAAAAAAAAAAAAAGTGTTCATTTGCTTTGTACCGTTTTCCCCTCCCCCAGCCCTCCCCCTTCCACAGATCTACCGACGTCCCTGTTCTCTTCTGTTTGTGCTTCTGTGTTTCCCTCTCTCCCCCTCTTGTCTCCCGCTCCTTTTATTGCATGTTTTATGTGTATGTGCATGTTTTCATGTTCAATGTGTTAGCTCTTACACGAATCTCGATTCTGTATACAAAAGAAAAAAGAAAAAAAAGTGAACAACACATTCAATGGAAAATACTGTCATCAAATAATCATAATGTTTCACAACGACTATTGTCAGCTGCTTCGGTTGTTGCAAATCGGAAGAGGAAGGACACAGCCACAAAGTTACTTCTCATTCTGTGAGATTAGAAAAAAATATTCATCTTAGTTGCTTTTGTATGAAAATAACCCAAGGAATGAATACCCAATGAAGTATTATAATAGTCGACCATGGTACTTTTAAACTTTCAATAGATAGTTGTCTGTTTCAATGATTCCAATGGAGTTTCTCATTTGTATCAATGATAATTATATAATGACCGACCAAATGGCAGCATACCATTCAAAAGGAGAATGAAGGAGGGGAGGGAGAAGGTGAAGGGAGGATGATAAGGGAGGGGAAGGAGGGGGGGAAACAGAAGAGGGGGCGATATGGGAGGTAATAGGGAAGAAGGGAGGGGGAGGGGAGAGAAACTGCTTCGGCAAAACTGACGCTCTGTATAGAGCATTGTACATGATATAAGGGGAACAGGGAGGGTGAAGGAGAAGGAGGGAAAGGAGAGGGAAGGGGAGGAGAGGGAGGAGGAAGGAGGGCAGGGGTATGAAGGGGATGACTTAGAGGTCAGGGGGAGGATGGGAGAATTGAAAGGGGGGGGGGGGGTAGTGGAAAGGAATGAGAATGGGGAGAGGAAGGGGAGGGAGGGGGGAGGATAGTGGAGGGGTAGAAGAGGGAGGGGAGAATAGAAAGGCGGAAGATAGTGAAAAGGGAGGAGAACTGGGAAGAGAATGGGGGCGTAGGGGAAGGTTCTGAAAACCTATCAGTTAAAACACTATACTGTGGCGGACACAAAAGCCCACTGGCGTGGTGACATCATTCCGCGCACCAAGTGGGCGGTGGCCACGCCCGAGGGGTAGGCGTGGCCTCATGATATACACCGGGCGCGCAGCCCGGAGCGCGCCAGTGTTACAGTGAGCTCCTGAAATAAAGACGCTTATAAGTTACCGCTTGTCCGCTTCCTCCTTGCTCGCAAGCAGCGCGCGTAACGCCACGCTTTACTGGTGACCCCCTCGACGTTGGATCTGCCGGAGCGATCCTTCCACACGCGACGCCATTGCCATGGGCAACTTCATCAAACTTCCCGAATTTTGGGAGGCTCAGGCCGAAGTCTGGTTCGTCCAGGCCAAAGCCCAATTTCAGCTACGGCGCCTCACCGGCGATGACGCGCTATTGCCACGTCGTCGCCTCCCTCGGGCCCGGCATGGCCGCTCGAGTTGTGTCCGTCCTTCGCCACCCACCGGACGGCCACAAGTACGAGGCACTCAAGCGGCTACTCCTAGCCACTTTCGGCCTCACGGACGACGCGCGGGCCGACCGCCTCCTGGATCTCCCCGAGCTCGGTGACACGCGCCCGTCGGTCCGAATGGACCATATGCTGTCACTGTTGGGCGACGGAGCCCCCGGTTCTCTATTCCGGGCGCTTTTCTGTCACCAACTTCCAGCGCAGGTTCGCCTCGCGTTGGCCGGGACCGGGCTAACGGAACCCCGAGCATTGGCGGCCGAGGCGGACAAGTACTTCGCCGCTTCGGACACGCGGGCGAGAGTCGGCGTGGCCGTCACGGCCCTCGTGGCTAATGCTGCTGATGCTGCTAATGCTGCTGATGCTGCTGATCCACAGCATCAGCTTATACAGCATACGCAGCATGCTGATACGCACCTCGTGACCGCCGCCACGCCCCGCCCACCGCCGAGGTGAAAACCGCCACCGCGGGGAAACCCGCCAACTCCACCGGCCTGGCGGAGCCAGCCGCGCTCCTCCAGCTCCACCACCTGGTGCTGGTTCCACGCCAAGTTCGGCCACGAAGCTCGGCAGTGTCATCCACCATGCTCCTTCAACAGGTCGGGAAACGCCCGGGCCGGCGCTCAATAGTGGCGATGAGCGCCGGCCGTTCGAGCAGCCTGCTGTTCATAACGGACACCTTCTCCGGGCGCCATTACCTGTGCGACACGGGAGCGCAGGTGAGTGTCGTTCCCGCCGGCACGTCAGACAAGCACGCCGCGGGTGGGTGCCCCGCACTGCTTGCCGCGAACGGGACGCCCATCCGTACGTACGGAAAACGCTGCCTCTCTCTGCGGTTCGGAGGGCAGGTTTTCCGATGGACGTTCGTCACCGCCGACGTGCCCATGGCACTGCTTGGTGCGGACTTCCTGTGCGCTAATGGGCTCCTGGTCGACGTCAAGCGCAGACGTCTTGTCCAGGCCGAGACGTTCAGCTCGCTCGCTTGTGCGTTGCCCAGCTTGGCGAGCAGCTCAACGAGCGGCTTGCCAAGCGGCTCGCCAAACGGTTCGGTTCCGGCCACGTTGGTCTGTACGCTTCCGGCAGCGGACGCATTCACCCGCCTCCTCGCCGGCTTCCCGGCCCTCACGCGGCCCACCTTCTCGGCGGGGGCCGTCAAGCACGGGGTGGCCCATCACATCCCCACCGTCGGGCCACCGGTCTATGCCCGGGCACGCCGCCTCGAGCCGACGAAGCTGTCGGTGGCAAAAGCGGAGTTCGCTACCCTGGAGCGACTCGGCATCGTTCGGCGCTCAGAGAGCGCTTGGGCGTCGCCGCTGCACATCGTGCCGAAGCCCGGCGGGGGATGGCGACCGTGCGGGGACTATCACCGTCTCAATGACGCCACGACTCCCGACCGCTACCCCGTCCCCCACATTCAGGACTTTTCCGCCCGTTTGGCGGGCATGTCCTTCTTCTCGAAGGTGGACCTCATACGCGGCTACCATCAGGTCCCCGTCAGGCCGGAGGACGTCCCGAAGACGGCGGTCATCACGCCATTCGGACTCTTCGAGTTCCTGCGCATGCCCTTCGGTCTGAAGAATGCGGCTCAGGCGTTCCAGCGACTGATGAACAGCGTCCTGCGCGACTTGGATTTTGTCTACGTCTACCTGGACGATATCCTCGTCGCCAGCGCGTCCCGCGAAGAGCACCTACGCCACCTCCGCACGCTCTTCGAACGCCTGGGCCAGCATGGCCTGATTGTGAACCCCGCAAAGTGCCGGTTCGGCGCCGCCATAATCGATTTTCTGGGGCACCGTGTCACCAGGCATGGAGCCGTCCCCCTGCCGGCCAAGGTGGAGGCGGTGAAGGGGTTTCCGCGCCCCCGCACGATCAGAGCGCTGCAGGAGTTCCTGGGCATGGTGAACTTTTACCATCGGTTCCTGCCCCGTATCGCCCAGCTCCTGCGCCCCCTGCACGAAGCTCTCCGAGGTAAGCCGGGCAAAGGCGACATTACCTGGACCGAGCAGATGGACACGGCGTTCATGGGCGCGAAGCTCGCCTTGGCTATCGCCACCATGCTCGCGCACCCGGCGCCCGATGCACCGATCGCCCTCACCACCGATGCCTCGGACTACGCGGTGGGCGCGGTGCACGAGCAATGGGTGCGTGGAGCTTGGCAACCGCTGGCGTTCTTTAGCCGGCAGCTTCGCCCGCCCGAACGCCGTTACAGTACCTTCGACCGCGAGTTGCTCGGGCTTCACTTGGCGGTCAGGCACTTCCGCCATCTGCTCGAGGGCCGTGCGTTCACTGACTTCGTCGACCACAAGCCGCTGATCTTCGCGATGGGCAAGGTCACCGAGCCGTGGTCGGCCCGGCAGCAGCGTCACCTCTCGGCTGTGTCCGAGTACACGACGGACATCCAGCACGTCGCGGGGAAGGACAACCCAGTGGCGGATTGCCTTTCCCGGGCCGTCGCCCACGCAGTCCACCTCGGCATCGACTATGCCCGGATGGCAGCGGACCAGGCCGCTGACCCCGACGTCCAGGCCTTGTGGACCGCCATCACGGGCCTCCGCGTCACCGAGGTGCCGTTCGACGGCGCGGGCGCGGCCCTCTTGTGCGACGTCTCCCTCAGGCGTCCTCGCCCCATCGTGCCCGCGGGCTGGCAGCGCCAGGTGTTTGACGCCATCCACAGCCTGTCCCACCCGGGCGCGAGGGCCTCCCAAAGGCTGATCGCTGACAAGTTCGTCTGGCATGGCCTCCGGAAGGCCGTCCGCGGCTGGGCCAGGACGTGCCTCGCGTGCCAGCGCGCCAAGGTGCACCGGCACACCCAGGCCCCGTTGGCCCCGTTCACGGTGCCGGAACGCCGGTTTGACCACGTCCACGTGGACCTGGTGGGACCTCTGCCCCCCTCGCGGGGTTTCACCTACGTCCTCACCATGGTGGACCGCACCACCCGGTGGCCGGAGGCCGTGCCCTTGGCGTCGACAATGGCGGCCGATGTCGCGCAGGCTTTCATCGCCACCTGGGTCGCCCGGTTCGGCGCCCCCTCAGACATCTCGTCCGACTGCGGCCCCCAGTTCACCTCGGAGCTCTGGGGGGCGGTCGCGCAGGGGCTCGGGGTCCGGCTGCACCAAACCACGGCCTACCACCCCCAGGCTAACGGCCTGTGTGAGCGATTTCACCGCTCATTGAAGGCCGCGCTCCGGGCCACCCTCCGCGACGGCGGCTGGGTCGACAGGCTCTCCTGGGTCCTGCTGGGCCTCCGGACGGCGCCCAAGGAGGACCTGCGCGCATCCGCGGCGGAGTTGGTCTTCGGGCAACCGCTGCGGGTGCCGGGCGAGTTCCTCCCCGACTCCACGGCACCATGGTGACGCTGCACAGCAGCGCTCCGCTCTGCAAGAGACCGCCAAGAGGTTCGCCCCGGTGCCAACGGCATGCCACGGGCACCCACCGACGCACGTCGCCCCGGAGCTTCGCACGGCGGAGTACGTCTTCGTCCGCCACGATGCCCACCGGACACCACTGCGGCCCCCGTACGACGGGCCTTTCCGCGTGCTGGAGACCGGGGCGAAGCACTTCACCCTGGACATCGGCGGTACTCCTGACCGCGTTTCGGTGGACCGCCTCAAGCCGGCCCACCTCGACGTGGACCATCCACCGCCAGTGGCCCGACCCCCACGTCGGGGCCGCCCCCCTGCGGGCGGACCCCCGGCACCGCCCAGCCACGCCGCCCCCCGGTCCTGCACCCATCCCAGGGGCAGCCAGGGGCATCCCACCTGGCATCCCTGCACCCCGGACGCCGCCGATCGCCAGGGGGCGCTTCGGCCGGGTCATTTGTCTGCCCCGCAAACTGGCCCTCCAGGTGCGTGGGAATTCTGGGGGGGCGCGTGTGGCGGACACAAAAGCCCACTGGTGTGGTGACATCATTCCGCGCACCAAGTGGGCGGTGGCCACGCCCGAGGGGTAGGCGTGGCCTCATGATATACACCGGGCGCGCAGCCCGGAGCGCGCCAGTGTTACAGTGAGCTCCTGAAATAAAGACGCTTATAAGTTACCGCTTGTCCGCTTCCTCCTTGCTCGCAAGCAGCGCGCGTAACGCCGCGCTTTAATACCATCTATTTATCATGTAAGTAACAAGAATAAAAATACATGAAATGTCATAGCCCCCATGGTTTTAGTAATTTTGCTATACGGAGTTAAAGGCCACCAGTCGGCCATCTTTGGTCGAATTAAAAAACAAAATATTCTGCACATATCTACTCTCATGTATTGTCCTTGTGCCAAATTTGAACAAAATTTGTCCATGCATGTCCGAGAAATTGTTGGGGGCATGTCGGTGTGTTGCCTAGGCTCTAGACAGTGTGTTGTGTTGTCTGAAGAGAGACGACGTCGGTGTGTTGTCTGAAGGCTGTGTGGAGTGGACCGGTGCGGCCTGCTCGCTTCGCCCTCGGCGGCTAGAGGAGCGAACTGCAGAACGAGGCCTGCATTTCCTGCGAGTGAAATGTGCATGGAGGGTTGTGTTTTCCCGTGCAGAGGCGCGGGGCCTGTGACGATTCCCGACGTGGTTCAAGAGCCGCTCAAAGCTAAGTACACTACATTTTTACTTTCTTTCTTTTGTATTTCCCCTTGTGTTGCATAAGAGTCTGTGCGGGGGCGCTCCATTTCGGAATATTAGGATTACCGTGCATTCTTTTGTTACCGGCATTTCTTTCAATAAAGCCGGTATTTTTGTATTTTAATTCCGTGTTAGTTGAATTAATTATTGCAGGGGCGAAGACATCCAGTGGAGTCCGTGAAGGTAAGAGCCTCGTTAGCCTTCGCTGCCTCATTCCCACGTGCGTATTAACTCTGCCATCATTGACTGAACGTCTCAGAGTGTTAAGCTTGCTCGGCTATTCCATCCCCAGGGGTGTTCACCCTGGGAACGCGACAATATGTAAGCCATAATTCATTATCTGTGAAAGAGATTGACGTGCATATGTATTGTTACGGTTTTCGCGCGACCCCCCTTCCCTTACCAAGGGGAGATTAGGCCCCTTTTTCTTCTTGGGTCCGTGCAACCGAGAGGCTTGAATCGCCCCTCCTGGGCAAATGCAAGGTAGGGTTACGGGACAATTCTCGCACGTACATAAATACCTGCACCGCCGCGGAAGCGGGGAATCAAGCCTCGCATGAGCCACACGTAATTTGAGTACACTGAGCGGATTGCATACCACGTGGTCCGTGCAGTTACCTTTGGTATTGGAACCCGATTAGAGCGGTTTTATTCGTACCACGCTAAGTCAATGATGGAAATGACGGGGACAATCGAATGGAAGGAAGAACACAGGTTTAATTATTATTTACCCTATTATGTACAAGTCGGTAGAAAGCAGAGACACAGAGCAGCCTTATACAGTCTTATGTAAAGCCCAGACACGGGCCCGATCACACTCACAGGGGGAAATGAAGGTAGGATGATGTTCACGCGCTGACTTGGTCTTCCAGGAACGGCTCCGCCCTGTGTGGCTCTCCCCGGCCACAGCACGTCCGTCGATGACGGCAAGCAGGTGGTGGGAGGGATACTTGCAGCGCATCTCTTGCCAGGCTTGGCGGTTTCTCTTAGCGCGATTAATTACCAGCGCGCTCTCACTCGCGTAATCCAATAGAGGCTCTGCCTCAAGCTCAACTGAGCGTCCAATTTGTAAGAGCACTTATAGCTTGGTTCATGCGCATCTTCTCTCAGAACTTGTAACTTGCTCAACACTCAAGCCCCTCTCTTATAGCTTGGTTCAGCTCACCTCTCGCAGAACTGCGGTGGGGGCTTCGCGCAACGGGTTATATTGCCAACCCCCTTAGCTCTCTCGAATGTTCTAACCATGCCTTGCGATGCAGTACCACAGCCACTCCCTTCGAGCCCTGATTGGCATCTCGCTCTTACTGTCGGCTTCTCCTCCGCCTTCCTTCGGTCTTGCCTCGACTTGTCAGGCCTGCTTCGTGTTAATTTTTGCCAAAAGCCAAAGGCGGCATAAGGCTGCATAAGGCAATGAAAGGACCTAACTCTCATTATTCTACTCAACGCAAGACTAACACAGGAAAAGGATTATGCTTACATTTACTATGAAATAACTGAACTATCGCGAGGCTACGTGTTGTAATGTGACTAACTATGAGGGGGAAATCAACCTTTATTGTACAAACTCAAAACCGCAACACCACCCCTCTCCCTCGTCAGACTCGTCCCCGAGTCGAACCCAACAAAAATGGAACGACCGGTTTTGAGAATGATATGCAAGTTACTTTTACTTTTACATGTGACATCTAGGTGTGGTTCCCCCTAACATTTACTCTAACCCGTGTATGCGACAGTTTTAAAACAATAAATATGTCCCCCCTATTGCGTTGAGTAGCTGTCTAACAGAATCATGCCCACAACTAACCGAATCCGGAATTGGTCAAACTAAACATATAGCCGGTGGGCAGCATCTTATATTTACAAGCACAGAAAAACTTACTCTTATTTACAATTCTATGACCCAGGACCTGTCCTTTTTTTTTGAAGAGAAGATTGGAGGGGAGAGAAAGCACAGCAAAAACACAAACACACTCAAAAATTCATAACACTTGCTGCTTGCTTCTTGCATCTTGCTTCTTGCTTCTTCAGTGTGCTTATCAAACTGGCTAGCCCCCGGACCAGCATACAGGCCATTCCTGATCTTCAGGGCTATCTACCTTACAAATCTTCTCGTCCCTGGCACACCATATTAAAAATGCACAACAAATGCGTTTATTGTATTTCTTTGCCAAGCAGGGCCAACTTCATATGGTCCGACTGCGTGACATTAATGCCACTCAAAACAAGTGGTCCGAAGATGCAAGGTGATTCTGCAGCAAGATGCTGCACAGCAGAGGTGCAAGGCCACAAGACTTGTGGTCCATAGTGTGTGTGGTGCAGCAAAGTGTCCACGGCAGCAAAGTGCTGCATGGTTGCAGCAAAGTTATAACAAAAGGATATGGCAGCAAAGTGCTGCGCCTTTCTGCTGCACATATGTAACAAAGTGCAGCAGGGATGCTGTACAGGTCGATGGTGCTGCACAGCTCCACCTCCAAAATGGTCCTGGGGTGGGGGGAGAGACAAAGCACGACCAGCAAAGCGGAAAGGCCACAAAGGTACACAAAAACACAAGTAATGCAGTGTGAGGGGTGCGGAAGAGCGAGCAGAGCAGACTCGTCCCTAGCCATCTGTACCCCCCCATCGTCGGCTTACACTACCCTAGCCCTTCCTTGTATTTACAAATTCGTCCCTTTGTCTTGTCTCCCATATCCCCCTCTAATTCAAATTCGTCTCCCAATCCCTCCCAGGAAGGAAGGAATGGAACAAACACAATGTCTCATTACGTCATGATGCGCCTTACACTGAAACGGTTTACAAGCCCTGGTGTGGAGTTTCGTCCTCCTCGGTGACTGGCTGTGGATGGCGCGAAGGGATTTCTCTTCCTAACTACACTACTGACATTTACTTTTCACCTACCCGGGGTCATACCCTGCCAATCGGCCTTCTTTAAACTATGTGGTTCTAAAAACCCGAATTCCCATTGTCCATTCTGTGGTGCCCTTGAAATTTGGGTCTCACTCCCACAAATTTTCTCCCTGTGCCCTTGCACAATTTCGGGGCTGGGTCTTGTGGCTCCACTAGCAGGTCCAACTACCTGTGCACCTCCGCCACTGAAGTCGCTACCCGAGCTTACCTGCTCCTGCGACTACCTAAACTGGGGAAGGCCCCTCCTGGCTCTTTACCCCCTGATGCCCACCTTGGCATTGGGCAACCCGGGCCCTTTCTTTGGATCCTCGGGCCCCACTCAACAACTCACAACTACCCTAACTCGCTCCCAGAGCCTACCTGCGGCCTCACCTGGCTGACAAACTACCAGTGGCAGAGTGCCCCAATAACCATCATCATCATCATGTCGCCCCGCCGTTATGGCGTTGGTGTTCAATTCTTGTGAACCCGCTTGTGGCTATACAGTCCGAGTGCCGATTTGCATCGGCGTCCACAAGTTGTACAAATCCATTTAGAGTCAGCAGGAACCGGTTGCCGCTCGCGTTCCTGCCGCTTTCTGCGGGCTTCTTTGGCGGCATCTATACGACCCTTTTCTGCTGAGTCGCATCGTGTATGGATCAAGCTATGCCATTTCGGTCGATCACTGGACAGAGCTTGTAAATTGTCGAGCGGGATGTCACATTCTTTCAAATGTGCACGCAGTGTATCATTGAAACGCAGTTTGGGCCGGCCCACTGATCTCTCTCCTTCGTGCAGTTCTCCCATAAAAATAAAACGTGGAATCCTGTCTCCGTCCATCCTCAACACATGGCCGACCCAACGGAGCTGGGCCTTTTGCAGGGTGCATGTGATGGATTGCATTTCAGCTCGCTCGAGTACTTCTGTATCCGGCACGAGATCGGACCAATGGATGCCTATAATTTGTCGTAGGCATCAGGAGTGAAAGCCATTCAGTCTGCGAAGGTGGCATGCATAGCAATTCCAAGATTCGGCTCCATACAAGAGAGAGGGGATGACAACTGCTTTGTACACGGCCAATTTTGTGTTACTTTGAGCCCACGTTCTTTCCAGACTCTGCTGTGGAGTTGGGCAAACGAAACACTCACTTTGCGGATTCTTTGGTCGATTTCCTTGTCCATGTTTGCGGTATTCGATAAGCATGTGCCCAGGTACGTGAATTATTTTGTGACTGACAATGCGTGATCCCGGATCGTAATTGCTGGTTCAAAGTACGGCTTCCCGGCGCTGGTTGATACAAAACCACGGTCTTTTGCAAACTGATAACCAGACCAAACGCCTCCATGGCCTCAGCAAAATGGTCAACGATACGCTGCATTTCCTCTTGTGCGTGGGCAATCAAGGCTGTATCATCGACAAACAGCAGGTCACGTATTACCATGGTCTTGGTCTTTGTGTAGGCTTTTAGACATCGGAGGTTGTAGAGGTTTCCATCAGCACGAGAACGGACGTGTATGCCAGGCTCCAGATCGTCCGAGGCACGCTCGATAGCTGCCGCTAGATAGACCCCAAACATGGTTGGCGCAAGCACACAGCCTTGTTTTACTCCCGTCGTAATGCTGAATACGTCCGTCTCATCCCGGGCTACCGCCACTTTGCCTCTCATTTTGTCGTGAAAACTCCGCAGCAACTTGATGAAGTGGTCTGGACATCCATAGCGAGCAAGAAGTTTCCAGAGTGCGTCTCTGTTCACCGTGTCGAAGGCCTTCGTCAGGTCGACAAAGACCATGTAAAAATCCTGGTTTTGTTCCATTGCTTTTTCCTGGATTTGCATCGCTGCGAACACCATATCAATTGTGCTCCGATTTGAACGGAAACCGGACTGTCATTCCGGAAGCGTTGCCTCACTGATATTGTCCACCAGTCGATTGAGCAGCAGTTTCGCGAAGAATTTGCCTGTTATGCTCAACAACGAGATTCCGCGGTGGTTTCCACAATCTGAGCGATCACCCTTTCCTTTGAACAAAGTGATTAATTTTGTGTCACACCATTCTTGAGGAACATCCCCGGCCTCCCAAATTTCATTAAACAACACCGACAACGCTGTAACCAGATTGTGGCCTCCATACTTCAACAGCTCGATCGGAATGAAAGACCATGAAGACCGCGGAAGTTTCATGTTTCACTTCATGTGACCATGAAGACCATGGTATCTCCCGTGATGGAGCTAACTCCAAGGCCCTCTCACTCACTCACCACAGGCAGGTTGGTGGTCTTTCCGTCTTCTACCGACTCCTCTCTGGCCTTGCCCTCCCAGCTCTCTCTGGGCTCTGTCCCGCAAATATTCCTACAGGTCGCACAAGATCTGCCTGCAACCCTCTTCTGGTTAAACTGCCAAAAACAAGACTCTCTGCTCACCTTCACTCCTTCATTCCTCTTTTCTCCCACCTCTGGAACAAACTTCCTCACTCTCTTCAATCCCACTCCACCCTCCAGGTCTTTAAAACAGCTGTTCACCACCATCTCTTATCTTCCCCCATCCAAAACCTTGATCTTTTCTACCCCCGCTAATTTCACCCCAATTCCACTTTTTTGAAATACCAACTGCTTCAACTGTCAGTCGGTAGTTCACCGTCCAGTGTCTTCATCGGTAAAGTACCGTTTCGTTTGGGTCCGTAAACCGTTTTCAGACCGGAGAAAAAGTTGTGGTACTCCTTTCGCTCTGCGTAGCCTTGGATCTCATTTGCTTTCTCAGCCCACCAAATATCTTTCAGCTTACGGGTGCATTTGGTTGCATCACTACGAAGAGTTCGGAACTGCTGTCTATCAGCGCGACTGCCGGTCGACAGTGCTTTCTGGAGGTCAGTGTTTTTCGTGGCCAGGAGCTCACGTAACGATTCATTAGATTCGTCAAACCAGTTATGGCGTGTCCTCGTTTTTGATGGAATTGTGTCGGCCGCAGCCTTCAGGACAGCCTGCTTGAAACTTGACCATGACGAGTCTACCATTTGAGACATTTCCATTGAAACTTTATCTACATACTCAACGCGGAGAGATTCGCTTGTCAGAAGTTGACGCACATCGATTCTCGGCTGACGCTTTTGACCAGCAGAACGATTTTGCTGAGCGATTCAAAGCCGTAACTTGCTCCTAACCAGCAGGTGATCTGTTAAATTAAACCACACGCCCAGCCATTCCACAGTCTCACGCACCCTCCAAAGCACTACGTTGCCACTACCTGCACCACAGGTGCCAATATCCATACAAACATTTTGCCTTAGCCCTCTCTCTACCTGGCTTTAAACTACCCACCTCCGGGCGTCCGTGAATCGGTTCCATCTCCCCCCCCCCCCATTCACTCCTTCGCACCATGCATTCCACACCTTCTATTCCCCCACCAAGCATTCCACACCAAATATTCTCACACACCATTTGTCTCACACACCTTTTCCCCCTCGCACACCTTTTGTGCTTACACACCTTTTTCCTCGCACACCTCAAACACAAATCCATTTATTTTACTCACAATTTCGTTTACTCTCAAACAATTCCTCACACACACAGCATCATCTATCTAACTGGTTTTCCCCTAAAACTCGTGCTTCCCCGTCGTCCCGTTACACTAAGCACTCCCTCGTCATCATCAACCATATAATCTCTCTATGTCCCCACTATAGGTAGAGATGTCACTACTTAAATCTAGTTCCCTACCATTATCCTAGCCCTCCCTCGGCGAGCTTCGGTGCCCCATGGAGGTAACCATCGCTGGCATCCCCATGTGCCTATCACTGCCATCCCCCTAAACTAATGCTCATGGGCCCTGGCATGTGAGGAATGGTAACACTACCATTCCTCCACGTAGGGTACACTCCTCTCATCCGTTCACTACACTCGAGCCTCACCAAGTGGATGTACATTGTCATGGCTCGGCCTCGATGGGCCGAGCGATCCATGTGGGTGGTTAGTCTCCTTTATGGGGTGTCCATCCGGCATTTTCGATCCAAAGGGGGAGGCCAAGGTTCAGGGCTCCATCCCTGCGTGAAGCCTTGCGGTCCCACGCACGATGGCCCAACCAGCCACCGTCGGAGCACCGCACCTGCAAGAGTGCGCGGCTCCGAAATCTCCTACCCCCCCTTGAACCTCACCGATTGCCTTTTCCGCCACGGCTTGGCACCAACCATGCAGTGTGGGGGCCGGCACGGGTCGTGCACGGCGGTCCTTGTGAAACTGCCGCGGCACCGATCCCAGCCGGTCCCTGCTGCACACCACTCACCGAGGGCTCGCGTACGCTACCCGTCCCCCTACGCGCTACTCCCCCGGTCTGTGTCGATGCTTGAGCCGCATCCTCACTGCTCGTGATGCACTCCGCACTCACACACGCAGGCGCTCCGCACCTCCCATACACTTCGTTACTGCACCACTCTTGTGCACACCCTTCTCTTCCACACTCAGGTGCACACCACCCAGGCACACTCGTACCTTCCACATTCTCTGGTGTGCATTCTACCTCACACACCGTACTCACACCTGCACACCTAGGTGCACTCATGCCCCTCACACACTTCAGTGCGCACTCTTCTTCGACACACTTCTACCGCACAACCAGGCGCACATGCGCCTTCCACACACTTCATTATCGCACACCCTGGTGCACACTCTTCCGTTACACACTCTGTAACCCCCCCGGGTGTGCACTCCTGCACACACTCTGCAACACGCTCTGGTGTGCACTCCTGCACACTCTGTAACACGCTCGGGTGTGCACTCCTGCACACACTCTAACACACTCTCCTGTTACACACTTCCCGCACACAGTCTGTAACACCCATGGGTGTGCACTCTCCTGTTACACACACAATCATCGCACACCCTGTCGCACACTTTTCTCTCACATGCTTCGGCGCACACTTTTCTCTCACACGCGCACCAGTCGCCCTCGTACACCGCACAATGGACCTTCCGCGACCGCCCGGGTTTCGTCTCTTTCCCAAGCACGCCAAAAACCCATTCGCGCCAAACACATTCGCACCATTATTTCTACTCACCTTGGGGACCTCCTTTTCCGCCAGCACGTGCAAACGTTTTATTTCGTTAGCAAGCACGGCATCACGGTGTGAATACGAACTTTGCACGGATTCTATTTCTACCTCCCGCAATTTATCTCCTATTTCTTCTGTCTCTTCAATTTCAATTATTTCTTTTTCTACCTCGACCGTCGGCGCCCCCGCAATTTTCTTTTGCAATTCGCCGATCGTCGGTTCTTCTACACCCTGCGTCGCGACTTCCATACCCCCGGTCAATTTGGCTGTGCTCTGCCAAAGCTCGCTCTCCACGCGTTACTCACACCGCATCACCTCGTCACATACCATGGCGACCTCCCCGCTCAACCCGCGCCTAATGTCCTCCCCTGCCTTCTTCATATCCCTTATCATTTGATCAAACGTTTAGAATTCCCCTCTTCCCCTCTGCACTGTATTTTCCCCCTTCCCCATACCACCCTCCTCACCCCGCCACTCCCTGACACCACCCTCCCCCCACCACATACTCTGAATTCCCAGGGTGTAGAACGGGTATCTCATCTATTTATATCAAAACGGGCAAACATGTGTTATCATCAATATAAATACTTCTACAAGCGAGGCCTCGAAATTCTACGAATCTCTGAAATTCGACAATATCATCAAGGTGTATAATCCCTCAAAAACTTCAGATTCCCCCCAAACTTATTTTAGTACAAGTGTAACAGCCTCAGGTGCATCCATTAGTACAATCACGTGTGACATGGATAAATCACGCAGGAAACGCGTCATTTTGCCTGCACGTCCGTGTCCGTGCGTGTAATCACTTATTACGTTTGCCTGCAGAACGCACAGAACAATGTGATTTCATTTTTAAACATCCGTTTTTCACCAGATTTGATTTGATTTCATGTGGAGCACCTCGAGGTACATCTAAAATGTAAATACAAGTTGAACAGATCCCACAAATATTAAGTAGTCTCCAAAGAGGACAATCGAATTATTCACAAATTTCACATTTCAACGTGGCACAAAAACAGCAACCACAAATATTTATCTTTAAGTACAAATCTAAATATCTATAAAGCTCAGTTGACTTTTTGTTCCGCCAAATAACAGCGAAACGGAGTTGAGTAAAAGGGTGAAAATTCTACAGATGCTGTGATAAACAAGCATTCTGAGTATTGCGCTGCAATACATGTCCCATACCGGTCGTCTGTCGTCCGGAAAACTGTTGGGGAAATTACCAAGGGTTATTTATCCACAGGTTCTGAATCGTTCCCAATCACTAATTACCTCAGGACGGGCTCACCTGTGATTCGCACTCGGGACTTCGATTTATACACCTTGCAGACAGGTCAGCAGAAGCACGAGAAAATACGTTGTTGATAAAGAACCTTTTGAGTCGCTAAATATCAGTAATTTATTATATTTTCCGGTTCACGATCAATGATCGATGTGGATATATATTGTTGTGGATCTGCCGCAGGCCTTCTCCCACGATTGGAGCACCGCGGCCGCCAGGGGGCGCTTCTCCAACCTCTCCTACCCCCCCTCGAACCGTGCCGATCGCCTTTCCGGCCAAGGCGCGGCACCGACCATACAGGGCGGGGCCCGGCACGAATCGTGCACGCCGCCGCGGCAACGATCCCTGCCGAATCCCCGCTGCACACAAAGCACCCCACGCACCGAGGGCTCGCGTCGGCTATCTGTCGCACTTTGCGCTAACCCCCCGGTCTGGGTCGATGCCCGAGTCGCATTCTCACCACACGCGACCCGCTCCATACGCACACAACGCGGCGCTCCAGCGCCTCTCATACACCCCATGCATTCCGTTACCGCACGCTCTCGTGCATTCTCTTCTCCTACACACTCAGGTGCACACCACTCAGGCGCAATCACACCGTTCGCACACTCCATTATCACACACTCCTCTGTTACACACTTCGTAACACACTTGGCCATCGCACACTCTCACGTACAACCTTTTGTTACACTCTCGGTAACAACGACGGGTGTGCACTCTTCTGGTACACACACAATTAGTGCACACTTACCCACAGGTGTGCACTCTTCTGGTACACACCCAATCACGCGCTCTGGTGTGCATTCCTGCACACTCCCGACAACACGCTCTGGTGTGCATTCGCTCTCACTCTTGGCCATCGCACACTCTGTATCACACTCGGTTTCAGACTCTTCCCACATACACTCCGTTATACACTCGCACTTCGGTGCCATTCGCACACACGCGCCATTCACCCTCACACATCACACCACGGACCTTCCACGAGCACCCGGGTTACGTCGCGTCGCGATCCCAAGCGCGCCAAAAATATTTTCGCGCCAAACATGCTCGCGCCATACACGCTCCTACTCACCTTCGGGATCTTCTTCTCCGGCTTTCCCACCAACACCTGTAAACTCTCATTGGGGTTAGGCAACACGACATCACGATGCAAATCCAGACTTTGAGTGCATTCCATCTCAATCTCCGATTTAATTTCTGATTCTGCCGTCTCTTCGTCCCCAATTTCCACTATTTCTTTTATTTCAATTATTTCTTGCCCAACGACTGCCGGTGCACATAAAATTTTATTTCCTAATTCGGCGGCCGTCGGCTTTCCCATACCCCGAGTCGCGATTTCTACCCCGGTCACACTCATGTGGCTCACCAGCAGGTCTGCTCACATGCACACCTCCGCCACTGTAGTTGCCACCCAAGCTTACCTAACTCCTCACCCTAACCTGGGGAAGGCCCTCTGGCTCCCTTACCCCACTAATGCCACCTCTGGCATCGGGCTACCCGGGTCCTCTGTCGGGATCCACGGGCCCCACTGAACTCTACTACCTGGCTCCCAGAGCCTACCTGCGGCTTCACCTGGCCGACAGACTACCAGTGGCGGAGTGCCCATTTAACCATTCTCATTAACAGGCCACACACCCAGCCATTTCACTTTACTCATGCACCAAACCAAGCGATACCTTGCTAATTTCAGCACCACAGATGTCAATATCCAACCAAATTTACCTACTCCCTCTGCCTACTTTTAAACTACCCTCCCCGAGTATTCGTGAAGGGGTCCATCCTTCCCACATCCACTCCTTCGCACCATACACTCCACTCGACGTATTCCACACTACTCACTCCACACCATTCATTCCACACACCTGTACTTCACTTGCACATCATGCAGGTCAATCACTCAACACACACACACATCCCTCTCGAGCATTGCCTCATTTCATCAGCCTCACCACAAAGATTCTCATGCACACAGCATCATCTGGCTATCTGTCTCCCTTCTAATTCTTGTGCTTTCCCTGTCATCCCTTATACTACGCACATCCCACGTCATTATCAACCAACTACTCTACTCTACGTCCCCACTACAGGTACAATGTCATGACTTAAATCTCGGTTACCTATGTCATCTTTCTAGATCCCTAACCATTATCCTAACCCTCCCGGGCTAGTTTGTACTGCCACCCCATAAATCTCTTGCTCCACTGCCTAAAGGATGTGAGGGATGGTCGAGCCACCATCCCTCTACATCAGGCATCTCCAACTATCACCCCCCAGTCTTCACGCACTATGAGCCCCCGTCATGTGAGGTACTGGGTCCTGCCTCGGCATCTAAAGCCGAGGCGATCCATGAGGGTGCCTGCTCGCCGGTGTAGGGTCTTAACCGGCCGGTGTGGACGATCTGAGGGAGGGCTCGTGGCCCCATTTTGATCTTAATGACCACGTCACAGACTTGCAACAGAACGACCCCCGGGCCTTGCCAGGGAGAGGTGAGTTTGGGGCACCTACGCTTCCGCCTCCGGGGATTGAAGACCCTCTCCATGCCTTCCTCTCGGTGACATGCATCGCCCTCCCTCGGCAGGATATCCGTGGTGTCTGGCACGGGACCGCATAGCAAGTCGGCGGGAGCCCGCAACTCCCGCCCATACATAAGCAACGCCGGACTACATGCGGTGGCCCCGTGCTGGCTCGTTCGGTAGGCCATTAACAAATACGGGAGATGTTCGTCCCAGTCATCCTGAAGGGTGGTGGTGAACAATGCCAGTTGTTGGATCAATGTTCGATTGAACCGTTCCACCATCCCGTCAGATTGTGGCCGCAAGGGTGTTGTCCTTGTCTTCCTCATTGACAGGAGTCTGCACACATCCTTTAGCAATTGACTTTCAAAATTTCGATCCTGGTCGGTGTGCAGCTCCTGTGGAATCCCATGCCGACATACAAATCCTTCCACGAAGGCCTGTGCTACCACCCCGGCTTCTTGGTTGGGGAGGGCATAGGCCTCCGGCCACTTGGTGAAATAGTCCATTACAACGAGGATGTACTTATTACCTTGGTGGGTGCGGGGTAGTGGTCCTAGAATATCCAAAGCCACCCACTCAAGGGGGGCCCCCACCTGGTGTAATTGAAGGGGGGCCCTCATCCTACGTGCTGGTCCCTTTTTAGCAGTACAGGCGTCGCATCTCCGACACCAGTCCTGTATATCGCGCAAATATTTACCCAATAGAACCTCCGGTGGACCAGAGATGTTGTCTTTGTCCTGCCCAAATGGCCACCGGAGCGGGTACCATGCACCTGCTGTAATATTGTGTTCTTAAATTTATCAGGGACTATCACCAGCCAGGAAGTTCTCTCAGAGGGAACCTCCACCCACTTGCGATGTAAGATGTTGTCTTTCAATTCCAGGGTTTGCCACTGAGCCCAATATGCCTTTGTTGGCGCCCCGAGGGGGGTGACCAATTCCCCATTGGGTCTTTGCCCCAATCGAACCCATTCGTACACTGGTCCCAGTACGGGATCCTCTCGCTGGGCCGTGCTCCAAGCCAATATGCCAAATTCTTCATCTGCGGTTAGTGGCAAAATTTGCCCTTCACCCGGGTTGCACGGACTACGAGGGTAGGGGTGGAGTCTGCCAATTGTTCCCTCTCCTCGTGTCTCGCACAAAATTTACAGTTTTCCCCCAAACAAGGACGCCGAGAGAGTGGATCGGCATTCCCATGGGCCTTCCCGGCCCTATGGGTCACACTAAAATCGTACTGCTGCAACTTTTCCAACCACCTTGCAATTTGGCCCTCCGCTTCCTTGAACTGAAGGAGCCATTGCAAGGAGGAATGGTCAGTTCGAACCAGAAATTTCCGCCCGTACAAGTACGGGTGGAAATGGGTCATGGCAGCCAGCATAGCCAATAGCTCTTTGCGAGTGACGCAATAATTTCGTTCGGGCCTACTCATGGCCCGACTGTAATACGCGATCACTCTCTCCATGCCCTCCTGTGTCTGAGACAAAACTGCACCCAATCCTTCCTGGCTTGCATCCGTGTCCATTGTAAATCTCCCATCACTAGTGGGGTAAGCTAGAACGGGTGTGGATGTCAAACACCCCTTCAATGCGAGGAAGGCCTCTTGGGACTCCCTTGTCCAATTAAATCTCGTCCCCTTCTCCGTAAGCCGGTGAATTGGACGGGCCAACTCTGCAAATTTTGCCACAAATCGCCGGTAGTAGGAGCAGAGTCCCAAAAATCCCCGCACCTCCTTGATGGTACGTGGTGCGGGCCACTCCTCTACCGCTGTAATTTTGCCTGGGTCTGTTTTTACGCCCTCGCGACCGATAACGTGACCTAGATAGGCCACCTCTCTTGCAAACAAAGTGCATTTACTTTGACTAAATTTCAGCCCTGCCTGTCTGAGGCACCCAAACACCTGGTCCAAATTAGCTATGGCTTGGGGGAATGTTTTAGCATGCACCAGGACATCATCCAGGTACACCAGGCATGACTGCCATGGCATGCCGCCCAGTACATGCTCCATCAATCGTTCAAAGGTGGCGGGGGCGTTACACAAACCAAACGGCATCACAGTGAACTGATACAGCCCCTTACCTGTGAAAAATGCCGTTTTCTCCTTCCCTGCCCTATCCATCTCCACCTGCCAAAACCCACTCTTGAGGTCCAAAGTTGAGAACCAATTTGAGCCCGCAATGGCATCGAGGGTGTCATCAATTCTTGGCAGGGGATATGAGTCTTTGAGCGTCACGTTGTTCAGCTGGCGATAGTCCACGCAGAAACGTGTGGTCCCATCTTTCTTTTTGACCAGCACAACAGGTGACATCCAAGGACTTCCCGAGGGCTCGATGATACCTGCATCGAGCATTTTTTCTACCTGCTCGTCAGCTTCCTCCCGCTTGCTCCGAAGGGAGCCGTCGGGCAGGCTGACGAATAGGCCGGGCGTCACCGGTGTGGATCTGCTGTTTCACCAGGCCTGTACGTCCATTATCCTCGGAGGACAATGAGAAGATATCCAAATGGGATTCAATTAATTTATGTAAGGCCTCCCTCTGGGTACCTTCCAACTCTACGCTACTCCGATTTACCATCTCCCAAATGGGCTCGGGCCAATTCCTCATACTTTTTGAAGGCTCCCTCTGGGGTCGGCTCGGCTGGACGTTCTCGTCCCTCACTGGCGCGACTTCGTTAACTGGGGTGCAGCCGGCTATCTTCGTGCCCCTTACTAATCGTTCTGCACTAATGTTAATTACTCGGACGGCCACCACCGGCCCGTCCGTTTTTACGAGGGTGCGGCCCACGATTAAACCCGGGATGGACTGCGCTGCCACCGGATCGACTAGGCCGCAGGACTCCTGCCATTTTGGGCGAGCTAACCATCAGGCCGGCAGTATGGCCTCGGCCCTTGGAGGGATGGTCACAGCCTCAGAAGCCTCCAGCTCTGTCCTCTCGGCCGTGCTCACCCCCTCCGATGGTAGCTCTTCGACTCCCACTTGCAGGGTCCCCCGGCACAAATCGATTTTACAACCGCTGACAGTCAACAAATCCAACCCTATTAAGCACGGGTCGCACACCTCCGCCACCCAAACTACGATCTCCCTCTTTACCGACCCTAACTTGAGGGTTACAAAACCACACCCTATGATGGGGGCCATTACACCGTTAGCCAGCTGCAAACTATAATTTTCCAGATGCTGATTTTATTCCAGCCGTCTGCACTCGAATTGAGGATCACAGGGCTGATGATCGTGGCGCTTGCTCCTGTGTCCACTACGGCGTCTACCCCCACGCCGGCAATTTTGCACCGAATTGTCAAACTACCAGTACCAATTTGGCCACAATGAATGACCTGTCGCGTCAATGAGGGCGCTTCACCATCCCCTACTACCGAACACGGCCCTGTATGTTCGGCACCTTCTAGTTTCCTGGGCCCTGGCGGGGGGGTGTCTGGGGTTGGCTAATCCGACCCGTTCGAGGTGGAGTTGATGGTCCCGGCTGTCGGAGTCCGTCCCGGCAGGGAGCTCGACATTCTCACGCACGGTGACCCAGCCGGCCACAATTAAAGCACCTCACCTGGTAAGGTGCTTGCCTCCGAAATTCCAAATCCCCCCCCCCCCTAAAAGTCCAAATTGGGGCATTTGTCTGTGGCCTACCGGGGGCCACCTCCGGAGCCACCTGCCATGGTCCAGATCCCGCCAGGCGCTGGTCCACCAGCCTTCGGACCATGCTCTCCAAATCAGGGCACCTTTCAGGGGCGGCCCCCCTCGGGGGGCCGCCACCCGTCACGGGCCCTCCCTGGCGCACCGCCACTGCATGGCGCTCGCTTCCCCGGGCCAGGGGTCTCGCTGCTTCCCAACGGGCCGCAGCGTCGGCCGCCTGGTTCAAAGTCCGCGGGTGCCACATGGCAAGTTGTTGCCGAAGCTCGGGGTCCGGGACCTGGATGAAATGGTCCAGCGCCAGGCTTTCCTGGGCGGCCGCCGCCATGTAGGCATGTGCAATCCCTACCGCATGGCGAATGTCATGGGCAAGCTCCCCGCTGGTCTCCTGGGGCTTTCGCTTTCGCACCGCGAGCTGAGCTTTAACAAGCTCGCTCTGCTGTTCAATTTCAAATCTATTAATTAAGGCCGCGCGGAGGGCTGGCAGGGTGAGAGCACCCGGTGGTAAAGCTGTCAGCACCTCTGCCGCCGTGCCGCACATTGCCCCCACAAGGTGTAGTCCACCTACATCCAAATTCCAACCGTTCCCCCTGCACACATGGTCGAATTGCGCCAGATACGCCCTCAGATCACTCTTGCCGTCATACGACGCGAGTGGAACCTTATGGCTGCCCGAAGGCCGGACCCCGTGCGTCGCTCCTTGCGGAGTTAGCGCGGGGCCGAACCGTTCGGGCCCCCACAGTACACTATTCCCGGGGGGCTCGCGTGCATCCCCCGTCCCTCCAAAGACTACCCCTGTCGGTGTCGATGCTTGGGTCGCCTCGTCGCAACCCGCTACCCACTCCATTCTCGCACACCCCGGTTCACCAACACCTCTCACACTCCCCATGGTCAGACATCCCTGCGCACACTATCTTTCCACACACTCCGGACCAGTCGCCCACCTTACCATTGGCCTCTCACGAACGCCCGGGTCTACACCAACCCCCAAGCTCGCTGAACCTCCCCTCACACCAGATACATTTCCGATCATATCGCCACTCACCACGGCGCTTCTTCCTCTTCGCTCCTCCTCCGCCAACTGCAAACTCTTTATTTGGTTAGCAAGTACGTCATCACGATGTGAGCACAGACCTTGTACCAATTCCATCACCTCCTCCTTTATTTCATTCTTAGTCTCCTTGCATCTCTTTTTAATTTCACTCACCCCTTCTTCTACCTCCTCCAACTTTTGTTTCACCTCCTCTATTTCCCGGTGCGCCCCCACAATTTATTCTTCTAAGGCCACCTATGTCGTCTCTGTATGCTTCCGAACTTCTCGTTCTCTCACCCCCAACCTCTCTCCCACTTCATCCAACCTCTTTGTCAGCCCCTCGTGTACCATCTGACATTCTTTCTTCGTCGCCATAAGTTTTCTTAATTTCCCTTTGTGCTGCTTTCAGCCCCCCTATCACGTCCGTGTTCTTACTTACTTGCTCCCCTAACTCCTTTTGTCCCACTGTCAGCTGCTCTACTCCTCGTGTCAACTCCTCTATACCCCCCTGTAACCTAGCCGTACTCTTTCTCACCTCCTTCTCCACACACTCCTCACCCCGCTTTACCTCGTTGCATACCCCTCCGACCTCTTCTCTCAGCCCGCGCCTTATATCCTCCCCCATCTCTCCCATTTCCTTCTTAGATGCCGCCCTCATTTGCTCCAATTCGTTCTTTTGGGCGTCCAATTTGCTTTCCAGCCCGTTTTTGACCTCTTCTATCCGATCCTCCATTTGCTTTATTTCCCGGGCGGATTGAGCCCCCATTTCCCTCAATCGGCCCCCCATCTTGTCTTCTAACCCCGTTATCCCATACTTCACTCCTTCCATTTGGTTCTCCTGGGCGGCCATTCTGTTTTCCAATCCCGTCAACCCGTCCTTCATTTCCTTCATCTGGCCACCCACGTCCTCCAATTGAACCCCTAATATGTTCTCTAATCCCCCCAATTTATTTTCTAACCCCCCAATTTGACTTCCCAATTGCCTATTCTATTTTCCATTCCCTCACTATCGGCCCTCATGTCTCCCATCTCTTTCCTAAATGCCCCAATTTTTCTATCTAATCCCCCAATTTGGCTTCCCAATTCATTTCTCATTCCCTCAATTTGGTTTCCCAACCCCATTTGTATGGCTGGCTGCTGCTGCGCAATGAGGGCCTGCATATCCATCCCTCCCACTTGCGCAGCGGGCGCGGCCCTCGTTGCCATGTGCGAGGCGCCGCCATTTTGTGTGCCTGCAACCCCCACTACCGCACCTTCTTTAATTTCCTCCTCCATCTCTCACACCTCTTCCCTGGGGTCCTGGGTTGATTCTAACCCTTCCTCTACCTCCTCATTTACCCCCACCGGCATCCGATCGCCTTTGTTATCCATGGCACGATTCAAATTTAGATGTTAAATAAAATTTCGGCCGCTCGTAATTTCGACCAAATTTTTGTCCAAAAATATAAAAATTTGGTTCGAGTCCAAATCCCACTCCCCGACACCAGTTGTTACGGATCTCGGACGTCGGCGCTCCCCTTATCAATGGTGGGGGGGTTAATCCCCTTGTCTTTTTATCTGGCCGATCCGAGTCCTTAGAAGTTATAACGTTCCTTCCGGCCGGTGGTAAGTAGGGTTGTTGGTCGAGTCTTAGTCCAATTACCTAAGAACTACCACCGGCTGTAAAACCAGGAGATAACTTCCGCTCGAACCACGGATATGATGGAAAATGCCGAGCGGATAGCAATCCGCGATCCGAGCCGTTAACAAAGTGACGAAACCCAATTCTGAGCGGATCCTAATCGTGCCACGTTTACCCAATTAGAGAAAAGACGAATGCGATCGGACAAGAGGAAACCAGAAAATAGGAAGAACAAAGATTGATTTATTAACAATGTAGAGAGAAAGATGAAGAGGAAACGAAAGGAATATACAAGATAGGAAGAGGAAGAAGCAGCACACAGGGCAGTCTTAAAGCAGTCTTATCCTTAATACCCAGGACAACGGGCCCATCTCAGACACTCACACGGGGATTGTAGATGGTAGGGCGGAAGGTCCGGCGATGGGGTCCAGGCTCCGGTCGGCTCCGGTCGGCTCCAGTCCAGGCTCTGGTCCAGTGGGCGAAACCCGGCAGGCAGCTCCACGTGTAGTTGAACGCGACCGGACAATTATATAGTGGGGGGAAGCTGGTGTCCTGCGTATGTAATATGTGCACACTTGTGCCAAACGCCCTCTCTCTCCCCAATGTCCTCTTTAACAAGCGCGCCCTTCTTCTTCTCAGTCCTTCTCCAAGCCACCCTTCCAACACGTCCTCTTTAACAAACGCCGGCGCATGAGTCTCCTGAAAGGGCTTTACATTCATGCTTTTATAACGCAAGCAACGATCGCTCCGTGAGCCCAAAAGCCACTCCTGCCAGCGATGTCCCTTCAGCCCTGGTTGGCTGGGGAGGGCTTACCGGCTCCGCCTTTGACGACTGGATGACGTGGCCACACCTTCTTCTTGGCGTTCTGCCCCCCCCCCCTTTTCCGGGCCTCACCGCGTGGCTTATGGCGGCGTTTGAGCAAGCTCCAGCTCAAGGCAGCGAACGCTGGAGAGCCATAGGGCAGACTGGAGGGCGCGTAATGGCGTCGCTTGGAGAGGGAGGTTGCAAACTGAATGGAATGGGGCCTACTTCTTATTTGATTGACACAATGCAGATTCAACTATTGGAAACACGGCCTTATCGAAAACACATACTAATGAAATAACTGGAATTCTAAGGTGGCCTACGTGTTGCTTGTGGACTAACTATGGGGTGCTACCTTTAACCATTTAATAATGTCATATTTACACAAGTGTGGGTTCTAAAACTGCAACAATATGTATATATATATATATATATATATATATATATA
Source organism: Myxine glutinosa (assembly GCF_964187855.1). Classification (NCBI taxonomy): domain Eukaryota; kingdom Metazoa; phylum Chordata; class Myxini; order Myxiniformes; family Myxinidae; genus Myxine; species Myxine glutinosa. The sequence continues at coordinate 65,847,071 of NC_136261.1, read as the reverse complement.
TATATATATATATATATATATATATATATACATATACATATACATATACATATATATATGTACACACATAGTCACGTGAAAAAGTAAGTACACCCCATGTAAAGTTTTGACTTTTTCAATATATTTCAACATACAGCTACTTGATCTTCATTTCAACAATATTGATAGATAACGGTGATATAATATAACAAATATCATGAAGAGCCTTGGTGTTGGGCTAGCGGCTAGGGTGCCAGCTTAGGATCCTAGGATCCTGGGTTCGAATCTCGGTCGATCGCCGAATTAATGCCAGGGGGGTTGACTCAGCCTGTTCATCCTTCCAAGGTCGGCTAATTGAGTACCAGTTCACTGTTAATTCCCTGCTTGTCGTTGAAGGCGGCAAAAAGGGCTGGCGTCAGGAAGGGCATCCGGCCGTAAAACATTGCTTCAAAAAGGGGACCAAAAAACAACAACTACCACGGTCCCCGAAAAGGCCAACCCCTGCTTTGCAGGGAAAAATGGCCTCTCAACGGTGGTTATTTACATTTTGTAGTCCATTGTATGATTTAAATAAACATAAATGCAAATTTCGCATGTGGAAAAAGTAAGTACACCCTTGGCTCTAATAGGTGGTATTGCCCCCCTTTGCAGAAACAACCTCAAGTAGGCGTTTCTTATAACTGTCTACCAGTCTCTGACATTGACTGGGAGAAATTTTTTCCCACTCCTCCATGCAGAATTCTTTCAGCTATGCGAAGTTTGAGGGGTTTCTTGCATGCACAGCTCGTTTCAAATCCCCCCACATCTCGATGGGATTTAGATCCGGCTTTGACTTGGCCAGTCCAGAACCCTCCATTTCTTTCTTTTCAGCCATTCCTTGGTGGATTTACTGGTATGTTTAGGGTCATTGTCATGTTGCAAGGTCCACCCTCGGTTGAGCTTCAACTTTAAGACAGATGGCCTCACATTATCCACCAGCACCCTCTGGTAAAATTAAGAATTCATACTGGATTCTATGATGGTGAGCTGCCCAGGCCCTGATGCAGCAAAGCTGCCCCAAAACATAATATTTCCAACACCATGCTTTACAGTTGGTATTAGGTTCTTGTGGTCAAATGCAAATTGATTTTGTTTTCACCAAACATGTCTTCTGGTACTGTGGCCAAATATCTTTACCTTTGACTCATCTGTCCAGAGCACATTGTTCCAGAAGTGCTGGACTTTGCCTCGGTGTTCATTGGCAAACTTTAGTCTTGCCCTGATGTTCTTTCTGGACAGGAAAGTTTTCCTCCTGGCACACCTCCCATGTCGATCAAATTTGTGCAGCCTCTTTCTAATGGTAGACTCGTGCACTTTGACATCAACAGTGGCAAGAGCTACCTGTAGGTCCCGTGATGACATTCTGGGGTTCTTCGAGACTTTTTTTTGTCATCTTGTGGTCTGATCTCGGGCTGAACTTGCTGGGGCAGCCTGGCCTGAACAAGTTGGCAGTTGTTTGAAATCTTCTCCACTTGTAGATGATCTTCCGGACAGTCGAATGATTGATTTCAAATTGTTTGGAGATCTTTTTAAATCCCTTCCCAGAGTCGTAGGCATCTATAACCTTCTTTCTGAAGGCCTCAGCGAGCTCTTTTGATCTAGGCATGGTGACGCCGCACACTTCAACAACAAAGAGCAAACCAAACTAAATGTCTGAGGTTTAAATAAGACGGGTTCCTCCAAGATCCTCTCTAACGATGTTCTAATCATTTGCACCTGAGCTTGTGCACCTGATTCTGATTTTAGGTATTTGAAGCAGTGCTAATTGTAGGGGAGTACTTACTTTTTCCACATGCGAAATTTGCATTTATGTTTATTTAAATTATACAATGGACTACAAAATGTAAATGTTTCATGATATTTGTTATATTATATCACCTTTATCTTTCAATATTGGTGAAATGAAGATCAAATAGCTGTATGTTGAAATATGTTGAAAAAGTCCAAACTTTACATGGGGTGTACTTACTTTTTCATGTGACTGTATATATGTGCACACATTGGTCACCTCTCTTACCAAGGCCGTTCTCCCCCGATTGCTCAGTTTTGCCGGGCGGCCAGCTCTAGGAAGAGTCCTGGTTGTTCCAAACTTCTTCCATTTAAGAATTATGGAGGCCACTGTGCTCTTGGGAACCTTCAATGCAGCAGAATTTTTTTGTAGGCTTCCCCAAATCTGTGCCTCGACACTGACAATCCTGTCACTGAGCTCTGCAGGCAGTTCCTTCCACCTCATGACTTGGTTTTTGCTCTGATATGCATTGTCAGCTGTGAGACCTTATATGGACAGGTGTGTGCCTTTCCAAATCATGTCCAATCAATTGAATTCACCACAGGTGGACTCCAATGAAGGTCTAGAAACATCTCAAAGATGATCAAGAGAAATGGGAGGCACCTGAGCTAAATTTCAAGTGTCATTGCAAAGGGTATGAATACTTATGTCAATGTGATATTTCAGTTTTTTGTTTTTAATAAATTTGCAAAACTTTCTAAAATCCTGTTTTCTCTTTGTCATTATAGGGTATTAAGTGTAGATTGAAGAGGGAAATAATGAATTTAAACGATTTCAGCATAAGGCTGCAACATAACAAAATGTGAAAAAAGTGAAGGGGTCTGAATACTTTCTGAATGCACTGTATAAAGTATATATATATATATATATATATATATATATATATATATATATATATATATATATATGTCAAGAACTATATATATTGTTGAATTAAGATTGTTGAATTGTTGAATTAAGAATTAAGAACTAAGAAATATATATATTGTTGCGGTTTTGAGTTTTTACAAATAAAGGTTAATTTCCCCCTCATAGTTTAGTCACACTACAACACGTAGCCTCACAATAGTTCAGTTATTTCTTACTAAATGTAAGCATAGTCCTTTTCCTGTGTTAGTTTTGCATTGAGTAGAATAATGAGAGTTAGGTTCTTCCATTGCTTATGCCGCCTCGATACTGTGGTTTTTGGCGCAAATTAGCATGTGGCAGGCCTGACAAGTCGAGGCAAGACTGAAGAAAGGTGGAGGCGAAGCCGACGGCAAGCGCGAGCCGCCAATCAGGGCTCAAAGGAAGTGGCTTAGCACTGTGTCAAAAGGCGTGGTTAGAACATTCGATGGGGGCTAAGGGCATGGCAATAAAACCCTTTGCCAAAAGCCCCCACCCCAGTTATGGGGAAAGGCGCTCTGTTGAAACAAGTTGTGAGAAGGGCATGCGCTGGGTTGTGAACAAGTGATGGGAGAGGCGCTTGAGAAGTGAACGAGTTATGGGAGAGACGCTTGAGAAGTGAACGAGGTATGAGAGAGGCGCTTGACAAGTGAACAAGTTCTGAGGAGAGGTGCGCTGAAAAAAGCCAAACGAGTTTTGAGGGAAGAGGCGTTTAAACAAGTTAATTGCTCGGTTGAGCTTGAGGCGGATCCTCTCCATTGAGTTAAGCGAGTGAAAGCACGCCGCTGATTAATAGCGCTGTGAGGAACCACCGAGCCGTGCGAGAGACGCGTATATTTTCCCGCCTGCCTGCTCTGCCTTTGTTCGAGAGATGCGCTGCAAGGATCCCTCCCGCCGCCTGCTTGCCTTCATCGAGGGACGTGCTGTGACCGGGGAGGGCCACGCCGGGCGAAGCTGTTCCTGGACGACCAAGCCGGCGCGTTCAGTGCGTGAACAACATCCTTCCTTCATTTCCCCCTGTGAGTGTGAACGGGCCCGTGTCTGGGGATAAGCTAAGACTGTATAAGACTGTATAAGACTGCCCTGTGTCTCTGCTTTCTACCGAATCATTGCAAATAATAATTAAATCGTGTTATTCCTTTGATTCTACCGCTTTTGTGTTTTCCATCATTGACGAAGCGTGGTACGAATTATCGCTCTAATCGGGTTCCAATACTAGGTAACTGCACGGACCACGTGGTACGTCATCCGCTCGGACGTAATCAAATTACGCGTGGTTCATGCGGGGCTTGAACCCCACTTCCGCGGTGGCGTAGGTACTTAGGTACGTGTGAGAATTGTCCCGAAACCCTACCTTGCATCTGCCCGGGAGGGACGACTCGTCTCTCGGTTGCGACGACCCAAAAATAACAAGGGGCTTAATCTCCCCTTGGTAAGGGCAGGAGGGTCGCGTGAAAACCGTAACAATATATATATATATATATATATATATATAGATATATATATATATATCATATCCAGTATATATATATCATATGCAGTATATATATATCATATATAACTTGTCTTGGATTGTGTTTATTATCTCCACCTCCAAAGGTGGATAGAGGTTGTGTTTTCAGCCCTGTCTGTTTGTCTGTTTGTTTGTGAACAGGATATCTCAAAATGTTGTGTACGGATTTGGACGAACTTTGGTGGAGAGTTTGGGTATGTGACAATGACGAATTGATAAAAGTTTGGTGAAGATCCGAATCCGGATCCAGATCAGAGAATTTTAAAAGTGATTCTTCACCATTGTGTGATTGGGCTAAAACCGATACATAAAAAATATGTTTTGCACGATATATCAAAAAGTTGTGGACGGATTCGGACGAAATTTGGTGGACCGGTTTGGTGTGTGACAAGTACGAATTGATTAGATTTTGGTGAAGATCGCATCCGAATCTGGATTCGGATATGAGTTTGTTTTTTTCATTTTAAGTGATTCTTCACCATTGAGCGACAGGACCAAGAACTGTATATAGCATGATATTTCAAAAAAATTTGGACGACTTATGAAAAAACTAGGTGGATGAGTTGGGTAAGTGACAAGGGCAAACTTAGATTTTGGTTCAGGTCCGATTCCCGATCCAAAATATCAGTGGGTTATAAACCGTTAACTGTTCAGCATGGTGGAGGTTTGATCGCTATCAAGTGCTGTTCTAGATTGGTATTAATTCCAACTGTGAGCATCACCTTGAGAATATATTCTATACAACATATTGTGTTTATGAAAACATTGTATTAAAATATTTGCATGACGAAGTTTTTCTTTATAACTGATCAGTGTGATCACCAAATGAATTGAAATGCTATTTAAAATTATACATCTTACCATTCATTATCTTTATGATACTAAATCGCATCACATATAATAGTAATGCAAATGATCGGAGGACATATGTACATACATGGAAAGAGAAATATCAAAGGAAGCAGACCACGAAAGTTGTTGAAGTTTGTCATGGGAGGTTTGAAAATCCTCGGAAAGATCTTGAAAATGAATTTAAAATTTAACATGAACATGTATCAATTCTCTCATCTGCTCGGGTCTTTTTTGAAGACGTTCCCCTCCAAATGGGCCTGCCAATTGAACGGTTCTCCTGTTCGAGTGGAGGAAGAGGAAGGAAGAACAACACTGTGTCACGAAACAATTGCTAAACTGGTTTGTTTGACTCTAGTGTTGGTTTCGAGGATGGATACAGCTCCATAACTTCGGTTCTCATTTTGCGTTTAAAGATATATGAATATACTAGTGGAGCACCCATGGGGAACCTGCAGGCACAGACATGTATGACATTTGGACATCTTGAGTTGGATACTATATGTAGCGTTTTACAAAATGGGTACTGGCATCTCATCAAATACAGAAATGATGTAATCTTCACAATTTATTTACTTCATATAATATATCAATACATGTCCATGCACATGGGAGAAATAGTTTCTTTATAAATCCCAGATATCTGAAATAGCTGTTTGGAGCTTAGGTTGAACCTGTGCTTAGAGTGCATTAGATAAAAGTTTTTTTTAATTTAGAATTATTCTCACTTAGAGTTCAACATCAACTCGTTGAGATACGAGATGGTATTCAAAGAATACTTAAACTGCGCAGTCAACTTCGTGCGAGCCAACTCTTCTGTTTTTGAAAAAAAAAATTCGTTGATCCAATATGGCTGCCAGAACACGGGAGCGATGACATCATAAGTTTACATTCTCCAATATAATTGTTGCGTAGATCACGCTCAATAAATTTCAAACTGACCAGAGTTTTGTACCTCTCGAATTTTCATACCTCTGCTTCGCCGTTCCGCTGCCGTTCTCCCCCAGCATTGCAACCACGTACGGCCACCACTTGTCAAAGAACTTTGTTTAGTGACCTCTTGGACACTCAATGAGACACATGGAAAGTTACTCAGTTTAAATATAGATTTATTAATCTCTTGCAACGAACAGTTCCACGAAAATATAGTTATACTCTAAAATCAAAAACATGACGCGACATTCTGCTCTCTCTCGCTCCTGCTTCCTCTGATGATTCCCCTTCCAGTTCTCTCGATCTCTCCGAGCCTCACATTAAATATAACTTGCTCCTTTTCATGTCAGAGCATTGGTATTCAGAGTTCAGCCCAAGGCCTATAGCCCCAGACATCGAGGCGCCCCAAGGCATCTGTTGCTATTTTAAAAAGCCCCAATAAGCCCCGGAACAGCTGCTTATCGCTGAGAACCACAGAATACTTCATTCCAGTTCATGGGAGAGGTCATTCTCTCATGACCTCAGAGAGAAGGAATTCGCCCAGCGCCTGGGTTTGTCAGAGAGTTGACAGCAAGCCATTTTCCAGATGGCGCCTCCCCCTCCAAGTTCCATTTCCACAAGCGTTACACAGGAAAAACACCTTCTGTCCTTAGAAGGATATATGAGAACATATATAAAATATATATACTTCCACAATCCCTCAATTTTTCTTTTTGTTTATATTAACCATTAATCTAAACATCAACTTATTAAATATTCAAACCACAAACTTGGTAATCCAATTTCCTAAGGCATTCACCGTCAGTCTGGAAGAATCTGATTACAAAACATTTCTTTATTCATTGACTCTTTCCATATTAATAATGCAATTCAATTGCATAAAGCATACAACCCTTCACCTTTACCACAACGATTTCAATTCACCAAAATAATAAATATGTATTATTTTGGTAAGTAAATACTCTATGCGATATAATTTAATGTTCCCTCTTGAATGGGTATCAATTTAAGTCGTAATTCTATGATCACCACCGATGTTATGTCGTTTGAGTAAGGGAAAAGCTGACGTGTTTGTTGGAGAATGCTAAAACCTACGTTGGCATCAGCTCTTTTTGATGTCAGTGGATTAAGGGGTCTTACTCCTATTGAGAGGAGTGGGCCCAACTGTATGACCATGCATTGTGGCCCTTCGGGGGCATGATGCATGCGTTTGAATGACCATGTGCTTCCCCCTCGGGGTTGAGGCGCATGTGTATTGTTATGGGGACAGCCTTGTTGACGTTGTGCCTTGACCATGGGGTCAAGGTGCACGTCCGAGGCTGTTCAAATGTTTGGACTTTTTACCTTTTTTCATTGTAAAAAAGGCAGGCCTTCAGGCGGGCCCTAAACGTCTATGTCAGTGGATTAAGGGGTCTTACTCCTATTGAGAGGAGTGGGCCCAACTGTATGACCATGCATTGTGGCCCTTCGGGGGCATGATGCATGCGTTTGAATGACCATGTGCTTCCCCCTCAGGGTTGAGGCGCATGTGTATTGTTATGGGGACAGCCTTGTTGACGTTGTGCCTTGACCATGGGGTCAAGGTGCACGTCCGAGGCTGTTCAAATGTTTGGACTTTTTACCTTTTTTCATTGTAAAAAAGGCAGGCCTTCAGGCGGGCCCTAAACGTATGTGAGTGGATTAAGGGGTCTTACTCCTATTGAGAGGAGTGGTTCCAATTGTATGACCATGCATTGTGGCCCTACGGGGGCATGATGCATGTGCTTGAATGACCATGTGCTTCCCCCTCGGGGTTGAGGCGCATGTGTATTGTTATGGGGACAGCCTTGTTGACGTTGTGCCTTGACCATGGGGTCAAGGTGCACGTCCGAGGCTGTTCGAATGTTTGACTTTTTACCTTTTTTCACAAGCAAAAAAGGCAGGCCCTGACTGGGGCCCTAAAACAGTCAGTGGATTAAGGGGTCTTACTCCTATTGAGAGGAGTGGTCCCAATTGTATGACCATGCATTGTGGCCCCTCGGGGGCATGATGCATGCGTTTGAATGACCATGTGCTTCCCCCTTGGGGTTGAGGCGCATGTGTATTGTTATTGGGACAGCCTTGTTGACATTGTGCCTTGACCATGGGGTCAAGGTGCACGTCCAAGGCTGTTCAAATGTTTGGCTTTTTACCTTTTTTCATGTAAAAAAGGCAGGCCTTAGTGCTGGCCCCATAAGCACATGTCAGTGGACTCACTCCTATTGAGGAGTGGGCCAATGGTATGATCCATGCATTGTGCCTCTTTGGGATCAGTATGTATGTGTTTTGAAAGGTTCCAGGTCGCAAATGCTTTCATGGAGCAAATAATCGCCAGTGTTGTTGTTGTTGTTTTTACTTATTTTTTTTCTTCTTCTTCTTATTCTAATCTACCTGCATTACCTGTCCTTCCCCCCCTGCCTCCCTCCCCTTTTTCCTTAAACTTTCAGCCCCACCCCCTCTCTTTCTTTCTCTGTTCCCTCTGTGCTCCCGCCCAACCCCCCCCCTCCCTTCTTCCATTTCCCGCCCCCTCCACCCTAACCCTGGTCCTGGCCCTAACCCCCTCCTATCTCACCCCCCTTCACTCCTGCATCCCTTTCCCCCTCCCTCCCCACCCCCTTCCCCCCACCACCCTCCCGCTCTGTAATATGACATTTTCACCTGTAATCATTCCTATATTTGAATCCCGAAGAGGAAAATATACGTTTTTTTTAGGATTTTTATTGCGGCGGCCATCTTGGATGACAGCTAAATTTTATTCGATCAATATGAAAATCGATGAGAGGCAATCCCATGTCACGGGGATATAGAATTTCTAGAAGGCAGAGCCATCGAATGTAAATTTGATCATTTCATATTTTCACCTGTCTTTTGTCATCAATATTATTAGAGATCATCTCTCCTGGTACAAGAGCTAGCGTAATTAAGCACCATGTACCATGCTGTGAAAATTTATTTTGGATTCGGAATGCTTCGTTTGTTCCAATTGATGCATGGGGTGGACATATGTCTTGCAGGTAAACGTTATTGTTTTTCCCTGAACCCCTTGCTATGTCTTCATTTTATTGTATATTATAAATCAATATTAATATGTTATGCAGGTAATATTATCATTGACACAGAAATCAGGATTGTGGATTTTTGCCAGGATTTTTTCTAAGTGATGTTAAGATTGCTGTGTTAAAACAATTATGATGCCTACACCATGTCATCAATGACATGATTATGATTTTACACACTTGCACAGGTGATGTTGCACCTGTGATGGAAGTTTTCTGTCATTCATAGCAACAAATGTAGAGAAAATCAAAATTGGTCTGTGCAGACAGACAACCATATGGGTTTAAATGTAATATCCTCTTTTTTGATGGAGGTAATAGGATGAGTGGGAAGCATATTTTCGCTCCTTGGAGGGTCCCCAAGAAGCGGCATTGTGTTTCCTACCTGTTAAATGAGGAATCGGGCTGTATTGAGCTAAATGGTGTTCTATTGAATTTTATTAGGATTTTTTTTTTGGCTGATGTTTTTTGTTGTTGTGGGTTTGGAACAACATATTATTGTTCCTTTGATAGAGCTTGTGATTTTACATTCTCTTCCAGGCTCCTTTGTAAGATGTGATAGGGAAATGGATTAGAGTGGACAAATACTTTTTCATCGGTTAGACCTTTTGGCCGAACTTTTGAGTTAGTTTTCAAAATTAAAGTTGGACCAAATTGGAAAAGGGATTATGCATGTTGTCTTTTAATTGGTTTAAAAGTGAATTCTTAAAAAGGGAGCATTGAAATACTTAAATTGAAATCAGAAGATTGTGATAATAAACTTGATTTTTCTTAGAGGGAGATGATTTGTGATTTTAATTTCCTTTTTTTTTTCATTTTTTGTTTTCATTTTTTTTCCATTTTTTGTTTTCATTTTTTTCATTTTTGTTTTCATTTTTTTTCATTTTTTTATTTATTTTTTATTTCATTTTTGAGTTCATTTGTGATTTAACTTTTTGGTTTTTGCTTTATGATTTGAATGGAATAAATATTTGAGATTAATTAAATGTGGTAGGTGGGCAACACCACAAGGTATACCTCTTTGAGGTGTGCGGAAAGCCCCAGAATAATTTCACGAGTCCAAAGAACCACGAATAGACCGTGTTGATCATTAGAGAAAGGGTGATGTGCTCGTCCGTCATGTATTTTTTTCTTTTCTTTTTTCTTCCAATTTTTTTCAATTTTTTTTCAGGTAAATTCCACGAGTCCAAAGAACCACTAATGGACCGCGTTGGCCATTAGAGAAAAGGTGCTGTGCTCGTCCAATTATTTTTTGAAACGTTTAGCGTAATGTCCTGCGAAATCTGCTAGTTTTTGTGGCCGAGTCGTGATTACGTTGAGCTCCTATGGTTGAGGCTTCTATGGTATTCCTATGGTTGAGTTCCCTTTATCTCGGTTTGGTCACGGTGGGGGAGTGGATGGAATGATGAATGCTGCGGCACCAGAAATAGAAGCGATTTTTTTTCCTCTTTTTTAATTTTTTAATGACTATTCGATATTGTTACAACTTCTTGTAAATAGGTATACTAATTGGTCAGGAAGTAGCCTTTTGCTATGTGCAGTTCTTTTTTTTTTTTTCATTGTTCATTATACCACGTGGATGTGGTGATACAGGAAATGTTTGTTTTTTCAAATGGATGATTATGGTATGACTACGATTATGATAATAATGATAATCATTATGATAATGATTTTAAAATCATGATGTTATGCTTGACAGGAATGAGATCATGAGGTTTTCAGTGTAAAATGATTGCACGGTCTTAAAGGACAACTTTTGAGCCCTGTAGGATTAATGATGCATTACAAGTAATAGAGTTAAATAAAGTGTCAAAATTTGAGCATGATTGGATTAAAATTGGCTAATATTATGAATTAATTGTCATCCGTTGGTAGAACATTTCAGGAGTTTTACGAAATTTTAATTGTCAAGACGTTTGGGTACCATTCAAATTGAGATATTTTTCCCAATGAACTGGTCCATATCTGTCTGATCAATTTTGGCTGACTGTCTCACGAATGAAGGATGAGTTGCCTTTAGTGGTTGCAAAAGTCGAATTTTGTGATACAATGGCCAGACAAGATTGGAAAAATATGTCAGATATGATCCCTAGGACAGAACAGTGATTTGTTAATTGACATGAGGTGTGGGTCAGAGGTGACGACCAATGATCATAGATCTCAGTCAACAGATAGAACTGTTCTGGCAACATTGGGAAAAGGCTTATGTAGGGAGTCATCTAAAATGATTAATTTGATTTATTGATGAATGTTGATAAATTGATTGAAATGGAATAATTGAATTGATTTAATTGAATAAATTGATTGATGAAAGTGCGGTTTCAAGAAAGAAGCCTTGATATATATTTGTGAGATATTATCAATGTGAAGACAACCTTGGAAATTGAGCAAGGTGGTAAGTCTATATATAGATATATATATGCGGTTACCATTGTGTGATTCCCCCTTCAACAGAACGGGAGATCTGCGGGTTCACCCATTTCATACTGACCCATTTGGCTCATCTGCAATACCGATCTGTGAGATTGGGTTGTGCAAAAGCCACAGGTGAGAGAGATTCTCTGGAAATCACCGTTTGAACAGGTGGAGAGATCCTTCCCGGAAGTGCGAGTGGAGCTTTATAGGAACAAGCTAGGCAACAACGCATCCAACGCTACTTTGATAAAAGGTGGAACAGACCCTAGTAGATTTTATTTACAGTGCATATAGTACAGGTGTGTATAGGTGTATTCCAAAGCGCAGATCCTAGTAATTTACCTTGGTACATTGAGTGAATACTGAGTGTTATTCACATACAGGCAGAATGGGGAATGGAGCCTGTAAGAATACACAAGGACAACCAGATATTCCACAAAAAGGTACTTGTGCATATTATATGTACGACCGTTATGGTGTAGAGGCTATTAGAGAGGTTGAGAATTGGTATTTGTGGACAAAGGGACATGCTAAGGAGTTTCCAAGAGATGGTACATTTGAGCGAAGTCGATTGGAGAGATTAGGACAATAATTTAAAGCCAGGAAGAAACAGAATTTAACAGTAGACTGGCTTGCATTCCATTATTGGGATGTTGAATCCAGGAAATGGGAACAGCAAGAACGGATAACGGACCTAGAAAACAATACAGGATACATTGGAGGAGATAAATGCACAACTGCCCTCGAAAATAGGAATAAAAGTGACAGTTGCCCCATCTGATTCCCATTTGTCTCCCCAAAAAGAACAGTACAGAGAATTTTTTATGGTTCAGGAGATAACCAAAGATCGCAGTGGCAGCCCAGGGATCCAGAGATGCAGCCCACCAATACAAGTGAGCAGGTGGGCAGATCAGGCAATGACAGAAACCGATGTTACAAGTATGGAAATATGGGACACTGGAAACGTCGTTGTCTACATTCAAATAGGAAGACTAGTTCATAGGACAAACCAAGCTCAAGAGTACCAGTGCTTACCGGTACCTCAGATAACGATTAGGCCTTCATTGCTGCAGATCCCAAATGACGACTGGCCTCAACAGATTAAATCATTAGACCAACATGAATAACTGTCGATGCTTCTTGTGTCTGAAAAGTTTTCGGAGCAAGAATGGTTTTTACTTTTTGCTTGTTAGCGAATTAATAATTAATTGATCAAATGCCAAAATTGGTTATTTTTGGAACAAGAATTAAAAGATCCAGAATTAGAGTTCATTCTGGAGCCTCATATTTGCCAATTATAAATGTGACTTTAGGGAGCATTGTGGGCAAAAATTTTTTTTAATTTACAAAGTTTGGAACGATTGCTTTGCAAATTTTTTGGAAACCAAGTGATAAGCGTCACATGATCATCAGGTGGGAATTTTGGACTATTGTTTTGCATGATTGATAGGTCAGTGGTCGACTGACATGTAAATGGAGGTATTGTCAAATTTGGATAAATTATTGTGGGAACCGAAAGGGTAATTTCAATGTGACATTATAGGGGTTTTCTAAAAATAAACGTTTTGTCTATTTGTGTATTAACGTTTCTAAAATTAAAGGACAAATTTTACGAAATTGAAATAAAATTGACACCCATCTTGATCTGTTAATAATGGTTCCAACGCAAACAAATAGACATAATGTGTGTCAATGTTTGTGTTTTTGTTTTTTTTGTGTGTCAATCTTACAAGATTGTTGAAACCGACAATGTGCTTGTCTGGAAATAGATAGTTTCATGTGGATGGGATCGAATATCCAGAGAATTCGTAAAATAAAATAGAAATATAATATGATTAGGAACATTATCTCTTTTGTCAAGGGAGATGGAATATCAAGATTTGATGTGCTGGGTTATGAGCAGCCATTAATTAATAGTAAAATTGTGAGTAATCTTGGGATTCCATTTTTGATAGAATTTATATGAGAATAACAGCTATTTATGGATATGAGCTTCATAAAAAGAATGAGGGAGTACAAAATTAGCCAAATTTGGGAGAGGTCTTACACTGACTTCCCAGAGTACTCTGCTCACGGATTTTTGACATATATAAACTTGACTTTTATCAGCATATAAATTGTGCTGTATGTATGGATGTATATTAGGCGTAGATGATATGGAAAATAGTGAAGGAAATCTTGCTAAATTGAACTATTGTGAGTTTTAAAACGGAATGCATTGTGAATCTTAAAACCAAGGGGCAGACATGAACGCGCTGTTACGTTATTTAACCTCAGAACGTGATGTTACGTGTACCTGCGACATATTTGTTAATCTGGCACACCTATATTGGCATACTGGTGTCAGTAGTATTCACTAGTTGCATAGAAATGGATGAGCAACAGCTAAGGGGGCATAAGAACACTTACTTGGATATTTTCTACAAAAGTATTTCCAAAAGTATCTACAAAATCCTTATTTTCTGTCCAGGTGTGCTGTTCGCCCCACCCCCATTATCTCCTTGCCATCCACCGTTTGCCCTGTTCACGTGACTCGTGGTGGTCCCTCTCGGCTCTCCCCCCGTTGGTATTTTTGTGCATATAAGATTGTTCATAGTTCTGTTTAAATATTATTTAAATATGTTTAACCTTTCCCCTTCTGTTTTTTATTCAGTGGTATATTACAACACGCTGTTTTTCTTCCTATTTAAAAGGCTTTTCTCAATTTCCTCTCCAACTCATTCCACTTCAAAAAAAAGAAATTCAATATCTTATACGTCTCCCTCACTACATGGTCTAAATTCACATTCATTCCATCCCTCCTCCATCGTTCTGAATTGGATTGCTAACTTGAAAATCACAACAAACCCAATTTGTTATCAATGTTCGTCTTTCATTAATCATCCACTTTCTAAACTCCCCTCTTGCCCCTCCCATCCAAATCCCCCCCCTTGCACCTACACTCCGAAACTTCCCCCTTGCCCCTCCACTCTTAAACTCCCCCCTTGCCCCTCCACTCCTGAACCCCCCCCCCCTTGCCCTTCCCCTCCTAAACTTCCCCTTTGCCCCTCCCCTCCTAATCCCCCCCTTGCCCCTCCACTCCTGATCTCCCCCCTTTCCCCTTCCCTCCAAAACTCCCCCCTTGCCCCTCCCCTCCTAAACTCCCCCCTCACTCCTCCCCTTCAAAACTCCCCCCCAATCCCTCCCTTTCAATTCTCCCCCCATACCATTCCTCTCCAATTCTCTCTCCTCCCCCTCCTCCTCCAAGCTGCCTCCTCCCCACTTCGTCTCCCTTCTATCTCATATCTCCACCCCCCCAAACCTTCTACTTTCCTCTGCCCCCCCTCAAACAACCCCTCACTGTGCCGCATCCCTTCACCATCAAACCTTTCATCCTCCTCATCCTTCCCTTTCTTGGAACTCTTCTGCAACATCTGAAACACTATCAACTGCTCTTCCTACCTCCCCCTCTCATCCTTCATCTTACATTACTCCTCCCCTCCCCTGTCCTGTACCCGATGCTCCCCCTCTCTCTTCATTAACGGTATGGACCTCAAACATCCGGGGCCTTCGCTCAAACCTGACTGATCTCTCCATACAGGTTGCTTCTGACAATCCAGACTTGATCTGCTTAACAGAGACTTTCCTCCTTCAAGATGTCTCTGATTCCTTAATATCTCTTCCTGGTTACTCCCTCCTCCGGTATGATAGACCTGAGCCTCGGCCTGGTGGTGGGGTGGCTATCTTTGTCAAAAACTCTCTTCCTCACTCTCCTTGCACTGCTCTCTTCCCTCCTCACCCGCAGGAGTACCTCTGGTTACGGCTTCCTCTCCGCTCCCACCTTTTGTTAATACTAGGGCATTGCCCGTACTATATCTATATCTAAAATTATATCCCCCCCCTCTATTTACATGAAATGGTTTGGTCCAAAGCGAACGGCTTGCGAGTACGGTGACAATCCCCCCCCTCTATTTACATGCAATGGTTTGGTCCAAAGCGAACGGCTTCCGGAGTTTGGTAAAGAAATCGCCATCGCGTGCACAAACGCGCAGGAAAGCGAATGAATCGCAAATTCGGTTTTATTAGTTTTAAAACATAGTTTAACGCCAACATAGTTTGCAAACGTGAAATAAATGAATACGCTCTCAAATGTGCCATCCGAGGCAGAGTGTGTCCGCCACGTTCGGCACACGCGATCGTTCGCTGCTCTCTGATTGGTTGAATCGTTTTTTGGACATAGCTCGGTAAGTAATTGTCCGATTAATATGAAACCTTGAAAAGGCACATCCTCGGGTCCCCAGCAATATACCTGGCAAGTTAAAAGTATATCGGACCCGTGGTTGTCGAGAAACAGCGGTCACAGACAAACAGACGTACAGACGTACAAACGTACAAACGTACAGAGATTACTGGAATTATAGATAGATGTGTTCTGTACCGTCCCACAAACAGTGATGACTCCTTCTACATTTCAATGTCTGACAACATGGACCAACTTCTATCCACTCATCCCAACTCTCTCTTCCTCATATGTGGTGACTTCAACTGTCATCATGCCACCTGGTTGGGTGTGGGTTCCTCTCTCACTAGTCATGGCACCTCAGCAAAGGACTTCTGTGACTCACTGGGATTGACACAATCTGTCAATTTCCCGACCCGGATCTCAGCCAATGGAGTATCTTCTCTTCTAGACTTGGTTATGACAAACTTCCCTGCTAATGTCTGCTGCTCTTCTTCTGCTCCAATCGGTTCTTCTGATCATGTGCTTGTCAAAGTGGACATCTCTCTGGCCATTCTCAGAGAGCCTCCTCAGCGTCGACGAGTCTGGCATTTCACTCAGGCCGACTGGGACGGTCTTCAAGCAGCCATCAATCGTCTGGATTGGTCTCCCATCTCCACTGCCTCTGACATCAATTCTTCCTGGGAATTCTTCCAAAGCAAACTGATCTCTCTCATGCACAGATTTATCCCATCTCGCCTTCAATTGTCTTACCCTTCCTCCCGTCCATGGTACACTGAATCTTGTGGTGAGGCAGTTGCCCTGAAACAACTTGCCTTTGCCTCTTGGAAGGCTAATCCAACTGAAGGAAATCTCAGTTCCTTCCACCAAGCTCGGAACAAGTGTGTGTCTACCCTCAGGAGTGCCAGGAAGCACTATCTCTCCTCACTCAAGAATGAACTCTCAAACCTGTCTCCTTCCTCCAAATCCTGGTGGCGTCTGGTCAAATCCGTTTCTGGTGTTTGTTCCCCCTCCATCCCCTCCCTTACCTCAAATGGCCACACAGTTGACATCGCACGTGACAAAGCCGAATGCCTCAACTCTGTGTTCGCCTCAAAATCCTTAGTCCCAAACCCATCTCTCTCTGTTCCCACCTTTCCCAGTCGAACCCAACTGCTCCTGGACTCTGTGTCCTTCTCTCCTGACAAGGTGGAGGAGTTTGTGTCAAACCTCGACTCTGATTCTGCAACTGGACCAGACGGCATCAGCCCACGGGTCCTAAAATCCTGCTCTGCCGCTCTATCTCACCCTCTCTCTGTTCTTTTCACCCTATCTTTTGCTCAAGGTCATCTGCCAGCATCCTGGAAATCAGTTAACATTACCGCTTTACACAAAAAAGGTGCAAAAACAGATCCTTGCAACTACAGACCAATCAGCCTGCTCCCAATTATCAGCAAAGTCATGGAATCCATCATTGCTTCGGATATGAAATCTTTCCTCTTCTCCAATGGCTTGATCTCTGATCATCAATTTGGTTTCAGACCAGGTCACTCTACTCTGGACATGCTGCTTCTGCTGTCTCAACAATGGATGGAGGTCCTCAATGCCAAACAGGAAATCAGAGCTGTCTCCCTTGACATATCAAGGGCCTTTGATACGGTCTGGCACCCAGCTCTGCTCACCAAACTCTCCTCCTATGGTATCCATGGAAATCTCCATGCATGGCTTGCGGACTTCCTCTCTGGTCGTAGTCAACGTGTGGCCCTGAATGGATTTCTCTCATCTCCCCTTCCTGTTCAGGCTGGAGTTCCCCAAGGAAGTGTGCTGGGCCCTGTGCTTTTTCTGGTCTTTATCAATGATCTCTCTGACTCTCTGGAAAATCCTCTCTCTCTCTTTGCTGATGACTCCACTCTCTGCCGCTCCATTCCTCTTCCCTCAGATCGGCAGTCTGCAGCCTCCTCACTCTCTGAAGACCTGGACAAAATCACAGACTGGTCAAACAAGTGGAACATGTCTTTCAATCCTGACAAATCTCACTCTCTTACTATGTCTCTCCGAAAAGATCGACTGGACAACCCTCCCATCTACTTTCTCAACAATCCTCTCCAAGAAGTTCTGTCACTCAAGCTTTTGGGTCTCACTATCTGCCATGATCTTTCTTGGGAAAACCACATTTCCAAGCTGGCCTCCAAAGCCAGTAGCCGACTGGGCATCCTCCGTCGTGCGAAGTCCTTCCTCGGCACACCTGAGCTCCTCACCACATACAAGGCTTTCATCCGCAGCTCAATGGAATACTGTTCTCCCCTATGGGCTGGTGCTCCTGCCTCACACCTGGCTCGGCTTCACGCTGTTGAATCCAAAGCTTTCAAAATCATTGGAATCTCCCGCGATGAAGCTATCTCTGAGGGCCTTTCACTCACTCACCGCAGGCAGGTAGGTGGCCTTTCTGTCTTCTACCGACTCCTCTCCGGCCTAGCTCCCCCAGCTCTCTCTGTGCTCTGTCCCCCAAATAATCCTACAGGTCGCACAAGATCTGCCTGCAACCCTCTGATGGTTAAACTGCCGAAATCTCGGCTCTCTGCTCACCTTCACTCTTTCATTCCTCTTTTCTCCCACCTGTGGAACAAACTCCCACACTCCCTTCAATCCCTCTCCTCCCTCCAGGTCTTTAAAACAGCTGTTCACCACCATCTCTTATCTTCCCCCATCCATAACCTTGATCTTTTCTACCCCCACTAATTCACCCCAGATCCACCTTGTTTGAAATTCCAACTTCTTTCCTGGAAATCCTGGCAGTGTCCATATGTTTATACCTCTCCCACCCCCCCCCCTTCACATGCCTCCCCCCCTTCACATGCCTCCCCCCCAAAGCCCTCTCCCTCCCACAGATCTCTCGATGTCTCCATGTCTCTCGGTCCCTGCTCTCAAATGTTGTGTTTGTGTCCTTCCCCCTCTCTCCCCATCTTGTCTACCGCTCCCGATGTTATTTGTTTTATGTGTCTGTTTGTCTTTCTGTGTGATTAATGTTCGCTCTTTCACGAGCCTCGATCTTGTATACAAAAAAAAAAAAAAAAAAAAAGTAGGGGTTTCAATAAGTGGTAGCTGTACACATGGGATTTATCAAATTAAGTTTTGGAGTTCAAACAAAGTCATTGGTTAACAGATGAGAATGGATAGTAAATAAATTCTTCGATGCTGAGTAAATTAAGTGAGATATTACAAAGACTTTTAAGAGCTAATATTCTTCCTTATAGAAGTGGGAGAAAAAAATTAGATCCAACATAATGAATCTATAAATGAATGTGATAGGGAGAATATCCTCAATTTGTATTAATTATTTGATTGTGGGTAAAGGAATTAATTTATCGTAGTGGATTGTTAACAGCAGCCTGAAATATCCTGAGAGTGTGCATCCATATAATCAGAAATCCCAGATTTGTTTTTAAAACAACATTTTGGTAGAGGTCTTATGTGGACGAGTACTTGCTTGGTAGATAACAAAAAGGTACTGCATGTTGGCAGCCACTTTTGCGGCCATTTAGGCAAACAAATTGGGAGAAAATTGTGGTTACATACGTAATTTACAGATGGCTATTTGTAAAGTGAAAAGGGAATTTATTGAGATGGAAAACATGTTTCGAAGGTTTATTAAAGTATTATAATATGACATTTGGCAAGGAAAACTATTGGATGGGAAAATTAGATCTGGTTATAAAATGAATTTGTTGACCCCTTGACGTTAATTCTTCAAATCATTGTTTCACCAGTATTTTGAGTTCAAATTGGAAATAGTTTGGTAGAGCTTTGGTTAAAACCTTTGGTTGCGGTATTTTGGAACGAATTGATAAACCATAGGAGATTGATGAGAATAGAAACAAATATGGACCCAAACTAGAAAGATTTTATGATGATATGAATAATACCGAGATTAAATGATTGAATCAAGTAATGTTGCAAATGAGTACAGTAGAGTTAAGATGATGGCATAATGAAAATGTTATGAATTGCGTCAGTTTTATCAGATCAGTGAACTCATATCACCATAAGTTACACTGTTAAATGGGAAGAAAAATAAAGTGAGGAGGACTATGATAATAATACATTATGCATAGTTTGCTGGTTTGCAAGATTTGTTGGGAATTAGATATTCCTGTTTGTGATTTTAATCATATACACTCATTATTAATGCATTTATTTTCTTTGAGTAGTGTTAAAATAACTGCATGACTTTAATTTTCAAACGATATTGATTTGAAAGCAATTTTAAATGCTATTCTTAGTTTAGTAGAAAATACATACCTGATTGAATATTATTTGTGTGACGCATATAAATGAATATAACTTTTTTGAATGTTTTAAGGAAAACAACAAATGGTTGAATGTGAAACTGTTATAAGAAATATATGATTAGTTAAAATATGGTGATTTTATGACAAGATGTACCATATCTGATTCAGTGTGTGTGGAAAGCAGATTCAGATATGGCTGAGTAAAAGGATAAGACCAGATCACATCTCATAGGGAGTGCTAACGGAATTGGGAAGAAGTTCGAGAAAGAAAATTTGTGGCTAAAAATGAAGTTAATCTTGGCATACACCCTCCTTCTCAAAGAATGATGAAGACATTCTCCTTTGTAAAATTGGAGATGGATGCTTACCTTCACCAAAGGAATTTTTGTGACCATTTGCCTGGATCACACTGCAACATATGGAAGAAAAGGCGATCACTTACTTTTGTTTGAATGCCTCGAACATTCATCACGTCAGCAATTGCAGGACGACGACATTTTACCTGCAACTTCTACTGGATGCGGTGACGTGTGTCATTACTTCACCAACTTCCGGGGAGCCAGCATGGAGCTGCAAGCGAACGGCTGTGCCTTTTCCTCCATAACAGCTGTGCGCGATTCTGCTGGTTGCTCCTTGTATGGGCCATGGACAACTTGAATGCCATGGTCCCAACATCGTTGCGGATGCATCTGGCATCCCTGTTCCACATCTTTCTGGCCAATCAACATCACATCAACACTTGCTCCATACTCATGATGAGTGAGGAGGCAAGTCGACTGCAACTGGACGAAGGCCTTGTTCGGGTCTACTGTGGCTCACAGCAAGAGTGGCAAGGATGCTACATGCAGAGCAGGGTCAGTTTATGACTCCACCCAGCTATCACAACAGCGGAAAATCCTACGCGAAATAGTGTAGGTGCTATGAAGACATCAGAAGAAAATGTTTCATATTTGAATTTCAAACACGAGTGATCAGCCTCTTCTCTTTTTCAAACAAAAAGTCAATATTTGTTTTGAAACAAAACGTATTGCCAAATGTTGCAGATGCTTTATTATTTTGGTGAATTGAAATAGTTGTGGTAAAGGTGAAGGGTTGTATGCTTTATGCAATTGAATTGCATTATTAATATGGAAAGAGCCAATGAATAAAGAAATGTTTTGTAATCAGATTCTTCCAGAATGACGGTGAATGCCTTAGGAAATTGGATTACCAAGTTTGTGGTTTGAATATTTAACAAGTTGATGTTTAGATTAATGGTTAATATAAACGAAAATAAAAATTGAGGGATTGTGGAAGTATATATATTTTATATATGTTCTCATATATCCTTCTAAGGACAGAAGGTGTTTTTCCTGTGTAACGCTTGTGGAAATGGAACTTGGAGGGGGAGGCGCCATCTGGAAAATGGCTTGCTGTCAACTCTCTGACAAACCCAGGCGCTGGGCGAATTCCTTCTCTCTGAGGTCATGAGAGAATGACCTCTCCCATGAACTGGAATGAAGTGTTCTGTGGTTCTCAGTGATAAGCAGCTGTTCCGGGGCTTATTGGGGCTTTTTTAAATAGCAACAGATGCCTTGGGGCGCCTCGATGTCTGGGGCTATAGGCCTTGGGCTGAACTCTGAA
The DNA here is from genome assembly GCF_964187855.1 of Myxine glutinosa. Classification (NCBI taxonomy): domain Eukaryota; kingdom Metazoa; phylum Chordata; class Myxini; order Myxiniformes; family Myxinidae; genus Myxine; species Myxine glutinosa. The sequence continues at coordinate 65,825,485 of NC_136261.1, read as the reverse complement.
TACCAATGCTCTGACATGAAAAGGAGCAAGTTCTATTTAATGAGAGGTTCGGAGAGATCGAGAGAACTGGACGGGGAATCATCGGAGGAAGCAGAAGCGCGAGAGAGCAGACTGTCGTGTCATGTGTTTGATTTTAGAGTATAACTATATTTTCGTGGAACTGTTCATTGCAAGAGATTAATAAATCTATATTTAAACTGAGTAACTTTCCATGTGTCTCATTGAGTGTCCAAGAGGTCACTAAACAATGTTCTTTGACAGTCCATTAGATGAAAGTTTTTTAAAATTTAGAATTATTCTCACTTAGAGTTCAACATCAACTCGTTGAGATACGAGATGGTATTCATGGAATACTTAAACTGCGGTCAACTTCGTGCGAGCCAACTCTTCTGTTTTTGAAAGTTTTTTTTTCGTTGATCCAATATGGCTGCCAGCACACAGGAGCGATGATATCATAAGTTTACATTCTCCAATATAATTGTTGCGTAGGTCACGCTCAATAAATTTCAAACTGACCAGACTAAGCTTTGTACCTCTCGAATATGACATCACAATTAAGGCACCGATGACGTCATCATTAACGACACTTATTCAAAATGCGGAGTTCTTTACAATGAGCCACGTTTCAATTTTTTGCATGGAGCAGTTTCGGAGATATAGAGGTGTAACGTTTTTCCAAGATAGCGTCCGTACCAGGATAAATTGTGCTTTGGTTGGTCATCCACATGTGATGGATGTAATGGACCACAGCGATGATAATTTTGACCGTGGATTTTGAAACAGTATGGTCCATTTCCTGGAAGAGATGAGATCTGAGCACCCATTGATGCAAAAGCTAAAGCCGAATTGTAACTTCGGATGTTGTTTCAGAAGTTGCGACATTTCCCATCATCACCTGAAGAAAGTTGTTGTAGTCGAGCAGGTATGGTAAATAGTAGAGGTAATTGAACTTACCCCTTGGAGCAACACAGTATAAATCCATCCTCATTTCCATCCATGTTTTGCATAACAGTGCACACATGGTGAGGTATCAGGACCCCAATTATGCTATTTCTTTTGTATACGCAGTCAAGGCTGGTGTAAGAGCTAACATGTAGAACATATTGTTACGGTTTTTACAACCTCCACTTTGTCAATTTAGTAGTAAATTTCCTTATAAATAACCCCTGTGTACATTCCCCTTAATTGGCTGTTAATTGAAATGAGTGCACCTTAGTTAGTCCACATTGCAACACGTAGCAAATCATCAGCCCTTCTAACAGTTATTTCATTATTATGTGTGTCAGGTAAGGATGTGTTTCCAGTAGTTGACCTTGCGTGCATCAATCAAATCAGATAGATCCCCTGCAATATCCCCAAGACCTCCTAAAAGTGCCAGTAAGGCAGCGTTCGCTGCCCTTTGGCTGGGGCTCGTTCGATTGCCCCAAGACTCCATTACGCACATGGTCGAGCCGGTGAAGAAGGGCGTGGCCCCCACCTCGTCATCGTAGGCGGAGCTAGGAAGAGCCCGTGCCAACCAATCGGCACTGCGGTGAGCGACCCGGTAGGCGTGCCCTCGTAGCCCGCGGCTTGATCTCGGGGAGGGCCATAAAAGGGTGAGTGAGGGACTGCTTATGCAGATGCGTGAGGGAGCACGAACCGAGTCGAGTTCTGTGGAGAGAGAGTGCCAAGCTGAGGAGAAAGGTTGGAGACGAAGCTGGCGTTCAAAGGCTGAGTTAAGAAGGATCAGGCTGAGAGACTTTGAAATTCCAAGGCAAGGTCGTGAGCGGGAGCTGGGCTGACCAAAGGAATTACAAGCTGTGCTGAAGCTGTGTCGATTGAAGGAGTTACCACGCTGAGCCCACGCTGCGACGACGCAGCCGCGGAGCTGTTTCCCGCGTCCCGCTGAGTCCTGAGGCCCCGAGCCGTTCCTCCTGCCTGGACCCACCATTGCTGCCATCCCATGCCATCGATCCCTGTCATCCATCTTCCCCTTTAGTGTACGTGAGTTCGTTCTGTCTGTATTGTCCCTGGGAGTAAGTAAGCCTGTATAAGCTAAGAATTGCACTGTGTCTTCTGTTCTTTTTCTGTAAATAACTTCGTTCTTCTTCTTTCTTTGGTTCGTTGTAAATAATAATAAATCTCTGTTCCTCCTTATTCTTGGGTTTTCATTCTCATCTGATTGCTTTCATGATTTCTGTCAATTGAGTTCCTGTGGCGCGATTTCGGCCAACGCTTTAGAATTGGGTTTAGTCCCTTGTTAAACGGCTCGGATTCCGCAGCGCGCTTCACTCGGCGTAATCCATAATTACACTGCGGTCCGGGCGGAGTATTTCCTTGCGTACCGGAAGGCGCTGGTACTTAGGTCATAGGACGGATAGGCCTAGTACCCTATTCAGTGCTGACCGGGCGTGACGTCATACCCCCAGGACTGGGGGAATCGGCCAGTGTAAAAGACAAGGGGATTGACCCCCCCTTAGTAGGGAGCACGCCGACCCCAGATCCGTAACAATATAATAAAGGGAGGGAGAGGGAAGCACAACAGCAGTAGAGAACAGGGACATTGGGAGATCTGTGGAAGAGAGAGGGCTGGGGTGGGGTACACGCATGGTATAAACAAGATGGACACTACAAGGACTTTCAGGAGAGTATGGGAGTTTTTTTTCCAGAAGTGGGGAAAAAGGGGAATGAAAGAATGAAGGTGAGCACAGAGGCTTGATGTTTGCAGTTTCACCAGAAGAGGGTTGCTGACAGATCTTGTACGTTCTGAAGGAATACTTGGGGGACAGAGCACAGACAGAGCAGGGAATGCAGGGCCGGAGAGGAATTGGTAGAAGACAGAAAGACCACCAACCTGCCTGCAGTGAGAGAGTGAAAGGCTCTCAGAATCAGTTTTATCACGGGAGATTCAGTCACAGTTAGTGAGGCATCATTAGCCAGTATATGAGCCGGGAGGCTTCAAAGTCACGAAAGGGAGGAAAAAGCGATATGTTGCCCTGACGATCCCCAACAAGGACAAAATCAGGTCAGCAGCTTCGCATTTCATCTGCTTAGTGCCACCCTCGACTTTGCTTTCTTGAACTGCTAGATGCCCCTCTGGGCTTGCAGTCGTGTTGTCATCATGATGACATTATAGTGCGGTGCTATGCGCACGACTTGTTTTGCCAATAAAGGAAGCAACAACGATGTAACCACAAGTGTCTTTATTCCACGGATCAAACTATAGCACTGCCGTGCTCGGGGCTGTGAACCCCGTGTATATCCCGAGGGGTAGGCGTGGCCGACACCCTCCTGGTGCGTGGAATGATGTCATCGCGCCAGCGAGCCATTGTGTCTGCCACACGCGCCCCCCCCAGAATTCCCGCACACCTGAAGGGTCAGTTTGCGGGGCAAACGGATGACCCGGCCGAAGCGCCCTCTGGCGGCTGGCGGCGTCTGGGATGCCGGGATGCCACCGGCTGCCCCTGGGATGGGTGCGGGGCCGGGGGGCGGTGTGCTGGTGGTGTTGAGCGGTGCTGGGGTCCGCCCGCCGGGGGGCGGTCCCGACACGGGGGCTGAGCCACTGGCGGAGGGTGGTCCACGTCGAGGTGGGCCGGTTTGAGGCTCTCACAGGCCATCAGGAGTACCGCCGATGTCCAGGGTGAAGTGCTTCGCCTCGGTCTCCAGCACGTGGAAGGGCCCGTCGTACGGGGGCCGCAACGGTGTCTGGTGGGCATCGTGTCGGACGAACAGTACTCCGCCGTGCGAAGCTCCGGGGCGACGTGCGTTGGTGGGCACCCGTGGTGCACCGTCGGCACCGGGGCGAACCTCTGGGCGGTCTCCTGCAGCGCGGAGCGCTGCTGCACCGCGGACCATGGTGCCGTGGAGTCGAGGAGGAACTCGCCCGGCACCCGCAGCGGTTGTCCGAAGACCAACTCCGCCGCGGATGCGCGCAGGTCGTCCTTGGGCGCCGTCCGGAGGCCCAGCAGGACCCAGGGGAGCCTGTCGACCCAGCCGCCATCGCGGATGGTGGCCCGGAGCGCGGCCTTTAAGGAGCGGTGGAAACGCTCGCACAGGCCATTGGCCTGGGGATGATAGGCCGTGGTACGGTGCAGCTGGACACCAAGCCCCTCCACGACCACCCCCCAGAGCTCCGAGGTGAACTGGGGGCCGTGGTCGGACGAGATGTCCGAGGGGGTGCCGAACCGGGCCACCCAGGTGGCGATGAACGCCTGCGCGACGTCCTCTGCCGTCGTCACCGCCAAAGGCACGGCCTCCGGCCACCGGGTGGTGCGGTCCACCATGGTGAGGACGTGGGTGAAACCCCGCGAGGGGGGCAGAGGTCCCACCAAGTCCACGTGAACGTGGTCGAACCGACGTTCGGGCACCGTAAACGGGGCCAGCGGGGCCCGGTTGTGGCGGTGGACCTTCGCGCGCTGGCACGCAAGGCACGTCCTGGTCCAATCGCGGACGACCTTCCGGAGGCCATGCCAGGCGAACTTGTCGGTGACCAGCCTCTGGGAGGCCTTCGTGGCCCGGGTGGGACAGGCCGTGGATGGTGTCAAAAACCCGGCGCTGCCAGCCCGCGGGCACGATGGGGCGAGGCCGCCCGAGGGAGACGTCGCACAAGAGGGCCGTGCCCGCGCCGTCGAACAGCCCCTCGGTGATGCGGAGGCCCGTGACGGTGGTCCGCAAGGCCTGGACGTCGGGGTCGGTGGTCTGGTCCGCCGCCATCCGGGCATAGTCGATGCGGAGGTGGACCGCGTGGGCGACGGACCGGGAAAGGCAATTCGCCACCGGGTTGTCCTTCCCCGCGACGTGCCGGATGTCCGTCGTGTACTCGGACACGGCCGAGAGGTGACGCTGCTGCCAGGCCGACCACGGCTCGGCGACCTTGGCCATCGCGAAGACCAGGGGCTTGTGGTCGACGAAGGCCATGAACGAACGGCCCTCGAGCAGATGGCGAAAGTGCCTGACCGCCAGGTGAAGCCCGAGCAACTCGCGGTCGAAGGTACTGTACCAGCGTTCGTGCGGGCGAAGCTGCCAGCTGAAAAACGCCAGCGGTTGCCAAGCTCCACGCACCCATTGCTCGTGCACCGCGCCCACCGCGTAGTCCGACGCATCGGTGGTGAGAGCGATCGGTGCATCGGGCGCCGGGTGCGCGAGCATGGTGGCGTTAACCAGGGCGAGCTTCGTGCCCGCGAACGCCGCGTCCATCTGCTCGGTCCAAACAATGTCACCTTTGCCCGGCTTCCCCCGGAGGGCCTCGTGCAGGGGGCGCAGGAGCTGGGCGATGCGGGGCAGGAAACGGTGGTAAAAGTTTACCATGCCCAGGAACTCCTGGAGCCCCTGATCGTGCGGGGGCGCGGAAACCCCTTGACTGCCTCCACCTTTGCTGGTAAGGGGATGGCCCCATGCCTGGTGACACGGTGCCCCAAAAAGTCGATCTCGGCGACGCCGAACCGTCACTTGGCGGGGTTCACGATCAGGCCATGCTGGCCCAGGCGTTCGAAGAGCGTGCGGAGATAGCGGAGGTGCTCTTCACGGGACGCGCTTGTGATGACGATGTCGTCCAGGTAGACATAGACGAAATCCAGGTCGCGCAAGACGCTGTCCATCAGACGTTGGAACGCCTGAGCCGCATTCTTCAAACTGAAGGGCATCCGAAGGAACTCGAAAAGGCCGAATGGCGTAATGACGGCCGTCTTCGGGATGTCCTCCGGCCTGACGCGGACCGGGTGTTAGCCGCGTATGAGGTCCACCTTAGAGAAGCAGGACATGTTCGCCAACCGGGCGGAAAAGTCCTGGAAGTGAGGGACCGGGTAACGGTCGGGGGTGGTGGCATCGTTGAGGAGGCGGTAGTCCCCGCACGGCCGCCATCCCCCGCCAGGCTTCGGCACGATGTGTAGCGGCAACGCCCAAGCACTCTTGGAGCGCCGCACGATGCCCAGCCGCTCCAGCGTAGCGAACTCCGCTCTCGCCACCGCGAGCTTCGTTGGTTCGAGGCGGCGGGCCCGGGCGTAGACCGGTGGCCCGACGGTGGGTATGTGATGTTCCACACCGTGCTCTACGGCCACCGCCGAGAAGGTGGGCCACGTGAGGGCCGGGAAACTGGCGAGGAGCCGGGTCAACTCGTCCGCTGCCGGGAGCGTACAAACCAACCCCGCCGGGACCGAACCGCTCAGCAAGCCGCTTGGCGAGCTGCTCGGTGAGCCACTCAGTGAGCCGCTCAACGAGCTGCTCAGCGCACAAGCAAGCGAGCTGAACGTTTCAGCCTGGACGAGGCATCTGTTCTTTACGTCTACCAACAACCCGTTTGCACAGAGGAAGTCTGCACCGAGCAATGCCATGGGCACTCCGGCGGTTACGAACGACCACTTGAAGCGTTGCCCTCTGAACCGCAGGGAGAGGCAGCGCTTCCCGAACGTGCGTATGGGTGTTCCGTTGGCTGCAAGCAACGTGGGGCCCCGGCCCGCGGTTCGCTTGTCGGACATAGAGGCAGGGATAACGCTCACCTGTGCACCCGTGTCGCATAGGAAACGGCGCCCGGACAAGGTGTCCATTTTAAAAAGAAGGCTGCCGGAATGGCCGATGCTCAGGGCCGCTACCGAGCGCCGGCTTGGCAGTTTCCCGACTTGCCGAACGAGCACGGCGGGCGACAACTCCTCGCCTTGTGGCCAAACCTGGCGTGGAAATAGCACCAGGTTTGCGGCGAAGGCGGAGGCCGCGGTTTTCGCGGTGGTGGTGGGCGGGGCGTGGCGGCGGCCACGCGGTGTGCATCAGCCTCGAGATCCACGAGGTGTTGTGCATCAGCATCAGCGTCAGCTCCGGGATCCGCGACGGCCGCACCGAAGCTCGCCCGCGTATCACACGCCGCGAAAAACTTGTCGGTCTCGACGGCCAGCGCGCGGGGCTCCTTTATCGTGGAACCGGCCAACGCGAGGCATACCTGTGCCGGCAGCTGGCGTAAAAAGAGCGCCCGGAATAAATAAAAAATCCGGTGCTTTGTCCCCCAGTAGCGACAGCATGTGATCCATTCGGACCAATGGTCGCGTGTCGCCGAGGTCGGGGAGGTCCAGGAGACGGTCGGCCCGTTCGTCCTCTGTGAGGCCGAACGTGGCGATGAGGCGACGCTTGAGCGCCTCGTACCTGTGGTCGGCCAGTGGGTTCCGCAGGACGGACATGAGTCGGGCGGCTGTGCCGGGCCTGAGGGCGGCGATGACGTGGAAATAGCGTGTCTCGTCCGCCGTTATGCCACGAAGCTGAAACTGGGCTTCGGCCTGCATGAACCATATCTCCGCCTGAGCTTCCCAAAACTCGGGGAGTTTCACCGCTACCGCGTTGCTGCTCGTCATGGCGCGTTCTGTAGTTCAGCGTCGGCTGAACTAGTCGAGGTCACCAATGTAGTGCGGTGCTATGCGCACGACTTGTTTTGCCAATAAAGGAAGCAACAACGATGTAACCACAAGTGTCTTTATTCCACGGATCAAACTAAAGCACTGCCGTGCTCGGGGCTGTGAGCCCCGTGTATATCCCGAGGGGTAGGCGTGGCCGACACCCTCCTGGTGCGCGGAATGATGTCACCGCGCCAGCGAGCCATCGTGTCCGCCGCAACATCACAGTTTCTCTTGCATGAAAAGCAAAGGTTTTGATGTGAAGGTGAAGATTCCTTAAACGGAATAGCAAACATTCCTTCAACTGTTTTGATTTGAACTCTGACCAAATTGGAAAGAAAAACGAATCTTATAAATGCCGGATGATAGCAATGCAGAGAAAATATGGACAAGAGAGTTAGGCCAACCAAATGATGGGACATGTAACGGTTGTGAACCAATTTCAGACAACAAAGGAAAATGTTCAGACGAATGTCACCGAATTTAAATCAGTTGCGTGGGAATTGTTTTAACTGAATACATGCAAACAACAAACGTAAATTAACCTTGAAAAATAAACTGCAACTTCAGTTGATATTTCCAATGGTTGTCACGTTTGTTTTGTAAGATGGTCAAAGACCTTACCTTTAATACAAAAACCATTCCATCTCGTTATGAGGTCACTGGAACAGCCACGTCATGATTTTCACAAAGAATCTACCATATAAATCACAATGTGTGTTTGTGTATTTGTGTGATGTCTGTCCCCCTTCATAAGGGTAGGTTTTAAAGGCTTTGAGTAGTGCTTTAGGCAGGATTTGAGTGGCGTTTTAATGGGCAATCTTTGAACAGGACGATGTGTCCACCAGCTAAAACACCTAAAAGACTCTGAGGCCCCAAAATACCCCATGGATCCAAAACACCCAAACTACCCCAAGGATCCAAAAGACCCTGAGGACCCAGAAGACCCCAAGGACCCAGAAGACTCAAAAGACCTTGAAGACCGTTAAAGACCCAAATAACCATGAAAACCCAAAAGACCACAAAAGTCCAAAAGACCCCAAGGACTCTGAAGAGGAAAAGAACCACGAAGACCCAAAATACCCCCCAAAGATCCCAAAGACTCTTAAATACCCTGAAGACTGGGAGGAACCAAAATATCACAAAGACCATTAAAAGACCCCAAAGACCATAAAAACTCCAAAGTTTGAAAAGACCCAGAAGACCAAAAAAGAACCCAAAGAACCCGAAGACCCAAAATACACTAACGACCCAAAAAACCCAAAAGACCCCGAGAAACCAAAAGATCCAGAGGATGCAAAAAATTCCCAAGGATGCAAAAGACCCTGAGCACCCAAAAGACCCCGACGACTCCGAAGACCCAAAAGAAGAGTAATTATGTCTCTTCTATTGGAATGTAGACGATGGCTTGCAAACTGAGCCTCAAGGTTTGTGTCCAGAAGCGTTTTTTTTTTTTATAACAATAAATACAAGGTGCGGGGTGGTGAAATTTGCTGCATGTTATGTACAACGCGCCGTGCAGAGTAAACTGAGTGTGTCAATTTATGTCTGTAGGATGTCTAATCAATAAAGAAGATACAAGCACACCTGGCCCTAGGCCCAGGCTTCAGACTTCAGCATGCTCACGGGCTGGACTGTCAAAAACTGTTCCAACACGTCATTTTTGGCGGGCTTTTTACCAGTCGATCAATATTTTCATAAGCATATTTTCACAGAACAGGAACAAGTCACTGACAAAACACAATGTAAAATATACAATAAAATGGAATTTATTTCCACATGTGGATACATGAAGGAAAATTTTTGGAAAACTCAGCCAATAGACGAAGCATGAAACAAACAAAAATATATACCGGAAGTTTACAATCACAATTTTGTATGTCTATGATAAAAGGAAGCTGTCTGTCTGTCTGTCGTGCTATAACTTGAGAAAAGATTAACGGATTTCAATTAAACCAATGACGGTGGATTCAGGGAACTCCCAGGAAGGTTTGTGATGCAAAAGTGCTCCTGCTCAAATATTGTGAACTTGCAGTTTTCATCACATGTAAAACAAAAACCACTGAATCAAATAGAACAACTCTCTACACATTGCCAATCTTTGGTTTTTACTCATCTTTGTACCAATTTCATCTCCCCTTCCCACCAACTGTCCTCTCACAATATTCAAAGGAAATTTCCTTGTACTTCAAAATAACCGGCGAGTTCATAGAACACGATATCCCACCCAGTGTTCAGGTATATGCAGTACTTCAATTTTAAAAGAACAATTTTAACGATCGTTAAAAAATCCAGATGTTTCATGCTATTGAAGTAGACCAGAAGCAGTTTCGAACACCACCATTATACACCGCCCCAATTGCACCATTGTTGAAATTGAAGCACTGCAAAACTGGCAGTTCTTGGAAGTATTATGACAGATGATTTGTATTCTACTGTCGTGAAGTATATAATTTAATTCAAATAAAATAAAGATTGTAAAAGTCATATAAATAAATTAATTTTGGGTGTTACCGCCATTTTCCGCAGGATCTATTACATCACCCTATCTAACACATGACATGAGTTCCACATGCCTGCTGTTTTTGGCCTTTATACAATCTTTAAAAACAGTAAGTTTCTTGTTTGGAATGATTTTCTATTTTGTTTGACTACCAGGCAGGGAGAGTAAAAATATTATCACTCCGGGACGAATTCAGAGCCAAGGTATGGTGAAACAAAGACTTGTCTTACTATTCAAGTTTCGATTCGCATTCAAAATACAATATTCGATTTAAATATGTTATTCCCCAATTATAAACTGATAAGATGGACATAAACCAATTGCTTTCGCTTCGCGTGTGCAGGGTAACAGTCAGAAACCAGAGAAGCTTGCAGATGCATTTGGCAAAATGCAAAGCTGCTACACAGTGGAGCGACAAACTATAACACATCGTGATTGAGATGTTGTGAATGAGGCAGATCAAGCAGATGGAAGGCGGCGGCGGTTAATTTTAAATCGACGAAATAACCTCCACTTCTATGATTCAAAGCAAAACAAGCTGGATGAAGGACTTAATTCCTCGTATACAAGGGAGATTGAATGAACCTTCTCATCCAAATTATAACATGAAATGATGAAACAACCTAATAAAATAGTTACATAATGATATTAGGGAATCACCCCCACACTCATGTTGTATTCGAGGGTATACAAGTTGAACGAGTGATAAGTACAAAGGCGGTGTTGGGAAATGGATCGTGAATAGTCGCGATGTTCAGAGAGTGAAATGCTTTTTTTTAAACCTTTAAAATGGCAAATTATCTTTATTTAATGCACAATCTTGTTACAGGAGTGAACTGCTTTTGTCATATAAATGTGCCACCTCTTTCGCTCCAAGCTAAGCTACTTTCTTTTCACTTTGAAGTTATATGGAGTTATATCAACTGTCCTCACAGCAGAAGTAGATGAATTCAACTGTTTCGACACAACTCCGTCTTTCATTCCAGGAACCGAATGTGTTACTCATTAATGGGCCAATAAAAATGGCGACACTTCCTGTGGAGACAGGATTAATGATGACTGACCAATACATTAACATTTGGCATTTAAGATTAGGGGAGAAACAGTAGTTAAAAACAATTGGACAAGCTGATGTTGGATACATGAAATAACATTGCTGTCGTATGGCTGAAGGTGCTAATGAAGACCTGATAATCAAACTCCTCGAAGAAGAAACTGGATAAATTTTGCTACATGTGCAAGCGATCAAAAATTTGAGGAAGTGTCAATCCTTTCCAGAGAAGGGTTGTGTGTTTCTTTGTCTATTAATATGCCAACCGAAGTGGAAGTTACCTCCAAACATCTAAAATGTCTATAACCGCCTTTGGGACATAATATTAATATGTGAGTTAAGCTGAGCACAAGTGTTGCCAGGTCTGTCTCTGTGATGCCACGCAATGCCTCAGGGTTGACTCCTATTACCATCAAGGCAAATTTGGATGGGCACCAAAATGATACCTATAACAAGGAAACATCCCATAATCCCACTGTTTTTTTCTTTATTCTGGAAGCACATCCCTATGGGTTTGCATCATTGCTTGGGAGTGCGGCTCCGCTGTCGATGCAGTGGCCACTGTTGGTTTGGTCTAACTGAATTTCCTTTTTTTTGTATAATAAGTCGAGGCTCGTGTAAGAGCTAACACGTAGGACATATAATAAAGGGAGTGGGAAACAAGAGGGGGAGATAAAGGGAAGTACAACACCAGCGGAGAACATGGACATCAGGAGATCTGTGGAGGAAGAGAGGGTTGGGGTGGGGTACATGGGATAAAACAAATGGGCACTACGAGGAATTTCAGGAAAGAAAACGGAACTTGAAAAAGGTGGATTTGGGGTGTATTAATGGGAGTTGAAAAGATCAGGGTTTTGGAAAGGGGAAGATAAGAGATGGTGGTGAACAGCTGTTTTAAAGACCTGGAGGGAGGAGTGGGATTGAAGGGAGTGGGGGAGTTTGTTCCAGAGGCAGGAAAAAAGGAGAATGAAAGATAGGCCATCAGCCAGACCCCCAAAATAGGGTCCATTGGTACCAAAATGAGGGAGTAAGCCTAATATTGATTTTTGGATAGGTCTTTACCCCTAGAATATGAAAATATGTGATAGCAAATTCAACCATGTAGCTAAATGGGTGTTATCACCTCATTTTCAAAATGGCCGCCAAAATGCATGTTTTTTTTATTAAAAACACCATGTTTCATATTCTTGTAGGAATTTGTAACAAATAGCATTGCGTTTTGAGATGTTTAAGACTTTACAACTCTCTTAAAGTATGAAATACATCATCTGAACTTTAATCCAAGAAGATAGAATCCAATATGGTGCCCAATTTCACAAAATGGCTGCCATCATAGCAACAACTTTATGCACAAAATATGCACGAAAATAACTGGCATTCAGTAGATTTGCAAGTATACACATGGAATAAAGTATCACACCACCACGTATTTTCGACATAGTGGAAATGTATCAATGAATTGATACATTTCACCCATTGAAATGTATCAATGGGTGATAACTGATAACACACATTTAGCTACATCGTTGAATTTGCTATCACATATTTTCTTATTCTAGAGGTAAAAACCTTGTCAAAAATCATTATTAGCCTTACTCCCTCAATTTGGTACCGGTTGACCCCCCTAGCTGATAGCCTAAGAGTGAAGGTGAGCAGAGATTCTCGATTTTGGCAGTTTAACCATAAGAGGGTTGCTGGCAGATATTGTGTCCTGCAGAAATATTTGGGGGACAGAGCACAGAGAGAGCAGGGGGAAATAGGCCGGAGAGGAGTCGGTAGAAAACAGAAAGACCACTACCTGCCTGTGGTGAGAGAGTGAAAGGCCCTCAGAATCAGCTTCATCGCGGGAGATGCCAATGATTGTAAAAGCTTTGGTTTCTACAGCGTGAAGCCGGGCTGGGTGTGAGGCAGGAGCACCAGCCCAGAGGGGAGAGCAGTACTCCATCAAGCTGCGGATGAAGCTTTGTATGTGTTGAGGAGCTGAGAATTACCAAGAAAGGACCGCACGATGGAGGATGCCCAGTCGGCGACTGGATTTGGAGGCCAGCTTGGAAATGTGGATTTCCCAGGAAAGATCATGGCAGATAGTGAGACCCAAAAGCTTGAGTGACATAACTTCTTCGAGAGCATTGTTGAGAAAGTAGATGGGAGGGTTGTCCAGGTGGTCTTTTCGGACAGATATCGTGAGAGTGTGAGATTTGTCAGGATTGAAAGACATGTTCCACTTGTTTGCCCGGTTTGTGATTTTATCCAGGTCTGCATGGAGTGATGGGGCTGCTGCCTGCCGATCTGAGGGTTGAGATATGGAGCGGCAGAGAGTGGGGTCATCAGCAAAAAGATAGGATTTTCCAGTGAGTGAGAGAGATCATAAAGAGCAGAACAAGCACAGTGCCCAGAACACTGCCTTGAGGAACTCCAGCCTGGACAGGAAGGGGAGATCAGAGAATTCCATTTGGCGCCTTACGTTAACGACAACAGCAGAAGAAGTCTGCGAGCCACGTGTGGACATTCCCTGGATACCATTTGAAAAAAGGTATCAAAGACTACACTTATCTCTTTACACAATAACATCTGACTTAAGAAAAGGGCCTCTGCAAAGATCATCATGGTGTTCACCCAATGGAATGTTCATACATTTTCAGCCAATAAATGAGATTCATTATTTAATTCGTGAAATTATTAAACAATAAGTCCAAGTAACAAAATGCGTTGTTCGTATCCTGCTTCAGCAACTTCTTTCTAACGTTTTTTCAGTGTAGCATACTCAGTTGTGTCTTCGGAATCTTCCACCGCCTCTGCTGTTATACTCTTGATGTGCACCGTGGAGTATTGCACTTCTTCTTCTTCTTCATTCTCCTGAAAATCCGAACAAGCAGTTTTTTATTTACTATTTTTTCCCATCAGATAAAATATTAAACAAAAGAAAAATACTTACTGGGATATTTCCCCCATTCAGAGTTTCATTTGTTTTTATTTCATTCTGTCTTGCATCTGGCGGAAAGAAAAAAACGTTTTGAGCATGTAAAATTAAGATACAAGGGGAAATAAAGTGATGGCAGGAAGAACTAGAATGGCAATCGGGAGAGCACATACTTCTGTCAGGCTGAAGAGTTTATGTTTTGTATCCTACTTATAGGCCGGATCTGGATCCGGACCTGAACCAAGATCTAATTGCTTTTTCTTGTCCCCTAACCACCTCATCCATCTTTCATAATCCATCCACAACTTTTTCAAATATCATGTTATGTATCGTTTTTGACTCCATCACTCATGGTGAAGAATCACTGAAATATATATATATATATATAATTCTCGTATGGGTACAAAATCACCAAAAATGACCGCATCCCTATTCGGATCTTCACCAAAATCACAATGATTCGTCCTTGTCACACACCCAACTTGTCCACCAAGTTTCGTCCAAATCCTTCCATAACTGTTTGAGATATTGCTCCATATATCGGTTTTAGCCCAATCACTCGCTGGTGAAGATTAACTTTTTAAAAATTATCTGATGCGGATGCGGATTCGAAACTTCAGCAAAATTGAATCAATTCTTCCTTGTCACCAACGCAACCTGTCCATCAAGTTTCGTCCGAATCTGTCCTCCATTTTTTTTTAATATCCTGTTCACAGCAAAACAGACAGTGGGAAAAAGACAACATCCGCTCACCTCCGGTGGCGGAGGTAACCAGACCGGTGTAGCAGGATTCTCTCACTCCCCTAAAATCTCACTACAGGTGTAGCAGGATTCTCTCACTCCCCTAAAATCTCACTCTAGAGTGATTCTGTCCAAGGATAAAACACTCTAGAGTGAACTATTCCTAGGACTGGCACACTCTAGAGTGTAATTATCCTAGGACAGAATCACTCCCCCTGTCAGGATCAACACACTCCCTCCAGGATCAAAGCACTCCCCTTTAGGATAAAGTCAATCCCCCAGAAAGAATGGAAAGATATATTTAGTTACTTTGGAAATATAACTCACAGGATGTTAGATATCGTTGCAATGATCAACAGAGCTTTTACTATGTATTTTAGTGTATACCGTGTGAGCATGTGCATCATATTGTCGGATCTTAATGTTAAATTGTTGAATACATGTACTATATTTGAGCCCATCATTATTTCAATAAAACAAAAGAAGACACGAGTCCCGTTTTCCCCGTATATTTAATCAATACTCCCGTTCATTTATATTCACATGAGAGTTATTATGCTTTTTTTTTTGTTTTTTTATATCATGCAGTGTACTTCATTTCATATCTATATGTATAGGGTTAGGGTTAGGGGTAGTAAAGTTATAGCAAAGTAAAGTTATTGAACGTAACTTAAAATGACATATTATATGTTGAAATGAAAATATCCTTTTCGTATAAAACATCGTAAATGTATCGTAATGATTACTGCGAATGCTCTAATATCAAAATATATAGTTGTTTGAATGTTAAATTTATACTTTTCTTTATTTGATTTACCCAGTTTAATACAGGGATGCGAAAAACATTGTATTTTTATTTTTAGGGAGAGACGTTTACAAAGGACATCATTCTGCCCTGTTTATAAATTCATTTATCATTTTATGTTCATATTCATTAACTTTGTCATGGTTGTATGTCATTACCATGCAATAAATATTGTTTAAATCACAAAATATATAGGGGGAGTGTTATAATCCTGGGGTCATTTGATCCTGCAAGGGGGAGTGTTAAAATCCTAGGGGGAGTGATTTCATCCTGGGGAGTGATTTTATCCTCCTACACCGGCACTCGGAGCGTATACCTCTGTCAGGCTGAACAATTTCATACTTTGTATCTCACTGGTAGGCCAGATACCTCACTGATTCATTCAGTGGCGATGGTTAGTGGCAAGAACTTGATCACATGTGCTGTAGCTTCGGCGAAAGACTGCTTGAGTCTGCACGATATGAATGGTCACATCAAAATTAATAATAGGCTGTCGGCTCCTTTCGCAATTGAGAAGGGCGTGAAGCAGGGCTGTGTGTTTGCACCAACCTTGTTCACATCGTTTCTTGCTGCTGTTTTTGAACACTTCCTTGTGAAGGATGGGCCGAGTGGTATTTTTTATTAGTGTTTGAATTGATGGTGGATTTCTACCACACATACGCAAAGCGAAAAGCGGCATTAAACAATTGGTTCACGTCCATCCGTCCGTCTGTCTGATTGTCTTATGAGTTTATGAACGAGTAACAACTTATTAATATTGAATGTTATATTTTGAACACGAATCGGAACATGAATCGGAAGACAAGTCTGCTTTTGGCTCTGAATTCGTCCCAATCGCACAAGCGCAAAGAGTGAGATTTTGTCCTCTGTTTGCCTTTCTGATATTCAAACAAAATTGAAAATCATTCCAAACAGGAAACTTACTGTTAGTTACTAATAACCATGAATATGACATATACAATCTTTATTTTATTAAAATTGAATGTGTTTGCACCAACTTGAAGACTGTAGTACTTGAAGACTGTATAACACAAATCGCCTGTCATAATACTTCCAAGAACCTCCAGTTTTGAAGTGCAATCGATCCTCAACATTCGCGGACCCCGCGCGTATTTGCGGTTCATCACATGTGACCTGCTTCTACATTTGTGCTTCACGTATTCACAGTAAAATAAACAAAAAACATTTTTTATAATTACTTCAGGACTGGTCTACTATATACACCACCGCTGATATTCAGTTTGGGAATTCTTCTCCAGAAACCTGCTCTCTTTTATGCACAGATTCATCGCATCTATTCAATTACCTGAACCATACATCCTCCTACTCTTGGTACTCTGAATTCTGTGGTGAGGTAGTTGCTTTAAAACGACTTGCATTCTCCTGGAAGGCAAATCCAACCGAAGACAACCTCAGATCATTCCACAAACCTTGCAAAAAGTAAAGAGTGTGTCCACTCTCTGGAGCGCCAGAAAACAACATGTATCCAACCATAAGATTAGCAGGTCATTGACAAAAGTGTTGGGGGCTCGCACAGATCTCTGCGATTGGTTATTTTTCTGATTTCCCCATGAGCTCAATTTGCTGTCAAATACGACTTGAAACTTTCTGTTTCAGAAGGTTGGGTGCATATCCTGTGTATCCCAGTGTCGAAGGACTTCTTTTTATCCCAGTGTTTTCATTTTCAGTGGCGATGGTTAATGCGAGAACTTGATCACATGTGCTGTGGCTTCGGCGAAAGATTGCTTGAGTGTCACTCAAAACATATTCCACTGTAGGAATTCTTCACAGAAGGATTAATCGCTTAAGCCGTTGATAACTACAGCTTTGCAGAGTTATTGGTCGGTAATTGCAAACGTGAGAATGATATCTCCCTGGTTTTAGGATTGCAATCACTTTGGCTTTCGGTCATACATTTGCAATCCCATAATCCAAGATAATATGAGACAAACTTGGCAAGCTATTTCCTACACTTAGGGCAAAGGATTTTTCAGAAACTCTGGGGACATGTTGTCAACATCACTGCCTTTTCCTGAATTCATACAATGCAAGCATTTTATATCTCTTCCGTTGTAATTGAAGGATTGATTAATAAGTAATTGCTGTAGTTTTAGTTTCTGACATTTACTTGTCCCTTTTCTTCCAAAATTTTTTTTGAAAGTCACAAATGCGCACATGGAAGCTGTGATAATTGAAGATTTACTGAGAACTCGAAATATGGTAACCTTCCCATGCCAATCTGTTTTCTGTATCACACTGATGTTCTTGGAGGAAGATAAGTGAAGGAAATGGTCTTTGTTCAATCTATTGAACATCTTGGTCTCACCATCAGCCATGACCTTTCATGGGCCGACCCGGCAGCAAAGCCGGTTTCCAAAGCGAGCCACAGACTAGGTATCCTACGTCAATCCAAATCTTAATTGGAAAATCAGAGCGACTCTCAATCTACACTTCTTTGTCCAAAGCACAATCAATGGAGTACTGCTCTCCACTATGGACTGGTGCTCCAGCATCACATCTGTCTCTACTCGGTCTGTGGAATCCAAATATCTCAAAACTATTGGAATCTCCCCTATTAAGGCCAAATTAATAGGTCTGTTGCTGTCACATTTCAGACAAAATACTGGTCTCTGTTTTCTCTAACATCTATTCATCAATATTGCTCCCTCCTCTCTATCAGTCCTCCAACCCTCCCGATATATTCCATTATGCATGCATTCTTCCAGAAACCCCCTCCTGATTAAACTTCCAAAATCCAGGCTTACTGCACACCTCGACTTATTTTAATTCTTTGCTTCTCCCATCTATGGAATCACGCTGCAGGCTGTTTTGCACACTCTTCCCTCCAGCACTTCAAACAAGCAGTGTACCACCTGCCATCTATTGTCCTCTCAAATTCTGACCCATGATATGTAAACTTTTCAGCCTAGCAGAGGTATGCGCTCTACCGAATGCCATTCTAGTTTCACGACAGCGATGTAGGTAGAAATTAAGAGGTCATGGTCCACGGCCTTTCAAACAGTCGACTTTCTTTTAAAAGACCAACAAATTATGCATTAATGACGTTAGAAGTCCTCAGACCGAGATACTTGCAATAGTCAACGAAAAGCCAAGGGTTTTCTATAATTTATAAACAGAGAGGTATCTAGAGCTGGTAAGAAAGAAACATCTTTTGACTATTCATTTATACACTTGCATATTGAAAGATATAAACGTTGGCATTTCTTGGATAATTGTGCCATGCTCTGAGAACATTTTGAAAGTCTTGTTTGATTTGTAATCTTATATAGTGTGAATATTGTTACGTTTATGGGGGGAGGTTTGAGAATATCGTAGTAAAGGTGGGATTGCTTACGAATAGGATAGACCGGACCATGTGACATGTAGGAGGAGCATTTTGATGTAATAAGTAGGGAAAATGTAGCTTAAGGTTGCATTTAATTGTGCATCATATGGGGGGTGATGCCGTGTTACTTAGTAGTAAGGATTAAGGTTAATTTCCCTTCTTCGTCATACCCCCTGTGGCCATCCGTAACATTTATAACATCAGCCGACCAAGCTATTCACGCTCCAATGGACATGATAAGGCAAAGACCCACCTATGAGAGATAGAGCTGCAATGGTTTGATGGGTGGGGAACAGGGCCGGCAGGCCACTCCTCACCCCCCTCCCCTCCCCCACTCCCCCTAGTGACGCGGCCCGATAACGTTGGCGGGGAGAGCGTGAGCAAAAAAGCAACGGGGAAAAAGAAGGTTTGAGAGAGAAGAGAGTGTTTTGAGTGGGCCAGTGTAGAATCTTTTTCTACTGTCCCAGGGGTGCTGCAGGACGTATTTTCCTTTCCCCAAGAGGAGGACTATTATTCCAGTTATCACTCAAAAAGGATTGTGGAACCTTGAGACTGGAGAGAAAGAGGGCCGTCTACACCACTCGCCTCAATCCCGGGCGACCGCGGCGGTCTCGACGTGCGGTTTTGGTTCACCATTTTCCGGGCTTCACGCCTGTGTGGCTTCGGGCTTCAACGGCTGCTGACTTGCCACGGGATCCATTTGGCCCAGCTGAGTGCCGGAGCGTGTCTTTTATTTTCTTACTTCACCCTGTGTGTGACTTTGTGTCTGTGTGAGAGAATCCTTGCCGTCACATTTTAACCTCAGTACTTCTTTTATTTATTCTAATTCCGCACCTTATTTTGCTGTGAATAATTACTGTAACGTTTTTGTTGTGTTATTGGTGGGTTCGGAATAAACCCGTGTGTTCGTGAGAATAAACGCTTCGTGGTTCTTCGGTCCCTGACCGTCAGAACAGCCATAATGGGATCGCCTCGGGGATTAAAGCTGGGTTTCGCTCATCTGTCCATGGCTCGGTGGTAACCAGCTGTGGACAGGACAATATAAATTTGCACTGAATGTAGTAAAGTCCACAAGCATATATGTTGGAGTATTTAACAATACGAGATTCTTCCTCAGATACTGTATATTAAACCCGAAAGTAAATGTATATTGTGAAAGAAAAATGATTTACAATGCAGGGTTCGTACCTTTCTTTCTCTGCTTGTTCCAAAACAGAAGCATGGCAATGATCATGACTAGGAGTACAAACACTGCAATGCCAATTCCCACCTGCAACCAATTCAATTGTCGTTTCACTGCAGAAAAACATTTACAACAAAACGGTGAGGCGTGTATTGGAAGAATCTTGTTTGTACCACAAATATTGAAAGGATGAATGAAGGTAATATTGAGGAACTGTATACTTTTTAACACTAGAAACACCTGCTCACCACAGGAGCAGTCTTGGAGATATTGAAGGAGAGATATTGGGGGAGTTGGAGCAAATGTATTTTGGGTTGTGGCTATTAATCCCCATCTTCAGCAGGGTTCAGTGAACCACTTGTACTGTGCCACATGTAGAGGCAAGATCAAAAGCCATTTTCCCCCTTCTGAGCACAGTGCCAGGGGTGCACGGAGAGAGGGGAGGTTGTGCCCATAACCTGACCCTTAGTACCCCCCAGCACTTATGCAAACGTTATTAGAGATTGACCACTTGTGGTTTTTTCCCCTATGATATGCAGACAGACACAGACCCACAAATAATTGCCTTGTTTTTTGTTGTAGTTAGCCCCATGAGTCAAAAGACTCACCCATCACTGTTTGCAGAGATAGGATGCATGCCAGGTGTGCAGTGCATTCTATCCAACTCTGAGAGGATGCAGTACCAGTCATTCATGCACCCAGGTGTGTACCAATTGCTCGCAAGGGAGAAGCTAGAAGCAGAACTCGACAGAAAATAGATTTATCAAGAAGGGTGGTCATAATGGGTTGGGGAATGTGCTGGGATTGGGTTGGTTGATTGAGCATCTCCATCTCAACTGAAATGTCCCAAATATAGCGCAGTGCCTCAAAGAGCCCAACCAAATCCGACTGCCTGGCTTCTCCTACCGACCCTGTTTCTTACTAAAGGCAGATGGTTTTGGCAAATCCCCGGCACCTTAAGACGGGGTCCTCTGGGAGGGTCGAGCTTGTTAACCTTGGTCGGCAGTCAACCAAAAATGGGGGTAAAGGTACTATCTGTTGTCTTGAAGCAGACTAATAACCCCTCCCAGCCCTTTTTGTACTGTGAAGAGCCAAACTTTCTATATTTGTCTTGCTTCGGTGTTAGGGGCTAGTTGTTCCATTTATGAGGATGGTTAGTTTATCGTTACATTCATGTACCTGACACTTAGTACCCCCAGCACTTAATGCAAACTTTAATAGCCCTGTGTTTCACAACCTGAGTCTGATCACTCTGAAGGGTGCAGGTTAAAGACATACTGCAGGTCATGGCACCCGTTAATATAGGATCCTGAACTCAATGGTAATACATTGAGCGGATGATCCATCAGCGTTTGTAAAATGCCAGGGTAGCTGCACTGCCATGGACATGCATGAATGGTGGCCCTTGCATCTACTTCCGGTTGCATTCCCAAGGCCATCGGGGTGCCTCTGCTCCGGCTTGGGGTTCATTTGGGGTCTTGACGTCTCTCGTTGGTTGGTATCCCCATATGCCGGTTTTAGGAGGTGGGATGAAGTTCTCCCAGAACTCAAAATCTCCACCTCCTTTTTCGGTGAATGATCGTTATTCATGAACCAGATTGTGAAACTTCATTCTCACAGCTTTTTTCCAAGGGCTCCTTTGAGAATCCTCACTGAACCTCTGGCAGCCTCCACCCGTAGCTCTTTTGTCTTGATGTTTTGTCTTCATTGTGGCCTTGCACATGACGTAGATTGGTGAACTAACGATCCTTTTTTCCCCTTCTTTCGTCCTCTATATAATGTAACACTATGACTATTCAATCTAATGAAACTCGGTCCCAATCTGCATTTCAGGTCCCGCCACCAAGGGCACCTAAGGATATGCCTCTAAGTATCTGCTATGCTAATATTTGGGGGGTTCGTGGCAATTTTTCTGCCATCCAATCATTCTTGAAACTGAATTTTCCGGATCTGCTTGCTCTTTGTGAACTCGTCTCCATGCTAAGGTGTTATCTAAATATTTTGCCGCGCCTTGCTATACACTCCATTAGCTCGATTTTATCCCCTTCACATGGTTTGTGTTTTTATGTGCAAAGACCAAGATACTGTAACTGGATTGAAGGGGAGTGCTTCACGGTCCCTCATTTTTCTGTAAATAATTGAAATGCCATACATTATATTAGTTTTCCATTCTATTGCAGAAGTGGGTGTGCATGTGCTATTAATCCATCAACTCTAATTATCATCAGTTTTCATCATGTACATATCGTGTTCGTCCAATATGTCTGCAATGTCAACACTTGCAAGTTTATGTAATGTGCAATTATGGTCCAAGAGGGACTGGTAAAATAGTCTGCACAGCACTTGTGTACAATTCGTTCATCTAATCCAATTGTGGCCTATAATGTGGACACACATCGTGCTTGTCACAAATAATAAATCAGACCCAACATGTTTGCAATTGGTTGGCACATAGTACATACGAACTTTATTCATTTCTAACACAAATTATTCATACATATGCACATTATCAAGGGAGGTGCAAAGTTCCCCTCCCTTTATATATGGGATCGTTTCTCTGTATGCAGCTTTAACACTTGGACTGAAAATTCGTTTCTCGGCTTCTACTGGACAAAATCGGCTGCAACTTTCAGCAAATGCTTTGTTCATCGAGGTAATATGTTCCAAATTTCAGCAACGTCCATTTACGCATTCTTGAGTTTTATTAAGAAAACCTTCATATTCACGTTGGTGTCTGTCTGTCTGTCCATCAGTCCGTTCGTCCCGCCCGAAATGTGTTGACGCTCATATCTGAAAGGCTATACATTGAAACTAGCTGAAACTTGGAATATACATCGCCCAATGTGTCTAATTAATGGCTTTCTAAATAAATTCCACCGAAGTGCCCTCCATTTTGCTTTGCTCATAGAGGCGAACCACAAAAAGTTGGACATAGAAAAAATTTCGCCACAGGGAGTAATCATTATAATAATAATAATAATAATGCATTTATTTTATATAGCGCTTTTCAGGAAGCCCAAAGACGCTTTGACAGAGTGCAAAACATAATGCATAGCAAAACATAAAAACAATTGCAAAAAAAGAAGAATCAATAGGGAAATATTCAAAGCACAAAGGAGGGAGAAGGAGAGGAGAGAGTCAGGGGTTAGATGCTGTGGGTTAAATGTTGAATGCAGTGTTGAACAGGTGGGTCTTGAGTGATGTTTTGAATGTGGTGAGTGAGGAGGAGTCTCTGATGGTGTGAGGTAGCGAGTTCCAGAGGGTGGGAGCAGCGATGGAGAAGGCCCTGTCCCCCCAGGATCTAAATTTGGTCCGGATGGGGGGGGGGGTCAGGAGGGTGGTACCAGCAGAGCGGAGGTTGCGGGTGGGAGTGTGTCTGGAGAGGAGGTCAGCCAGGTAGGATGGGGCCAGGTTATGGAGGGCTTTGTAGGTCAAGAGGAGGATTTTGTACTGGATTCTCTGGGAGATGGGGAGCCAGTGAAGCTTGTAAAGGACGGGGGTGATGTGGTCACGGGTCCGGGAATGGGTGAGTAGATGGGCAGCGGAGTTCTGAATGTATTGGAGTTTATTGGTGATTGTTGAGGGTGAACCATAAAGGAGGCTATTGCAGTAGTCCAGACGGGAAGTGATGAAGGCGTGGATGAGGGTTTCTGCAGCCACGGAGGAGAGGGATGGACGGAGACGGGCGATGTTTTTCAGGTGAAAGAAGGCTGTCTTTGTGATCTGTTTAGTGTATTTGTCGAAGGAGAGGGTTTGGTCAAAGATGATGCCAAGATTCCGGATGTGAGGGGAGGTGGATACTGGGAAACCGTCGATGTTGAGGGCAAAGTTATGGGTGGACTTGGTGAGCGTTTTTGGGCCAATGATGATTATTTCAGATTTATCACAGTTAAGTCTGAGGAAGTTGATTTGAAGCCAGGATTTTATTTCAGTGATGCAGTTTGTCAGGATAGAGTGGGTGGCGGTGGAGATGGACTTGGTGGAGATGAAAAGCTGGATGTCATCGGCGAAGCAGTGGAATTGGAGACCATGACGGCGGATTAAGTGACCGAGGGGGGACAGGTAAAGGATGAAGAGGAGGGGGCCAAGAACTGAACCTTGGGGGACACCTTGGGGGAGGGGAGCAGTAGGGGCTTTGCAGTTATTGATGGAGATGAACTGACGTCTGTCAGAGAGGTATGATTTAATCCAAGAGAGGGCAGTGCCGGTAATGTTAAAGGTGGTTTCAAGTCGGGTGAGGAGGATGGTGTGATCGATGGTGTCAAAGGCGGCGCTGAGGTCGAGGAGGATGAGAATGTTGAGGTTGCCAGCGTCAGAGGAGAGGAGAAGGTCGTTGGTGATTTTGAGGAGAGCAGTTTCAGTACTGTGGTTGGAGCGGAATCCGGATTGGAATGTTTCATACAGGTTATTGGCAGAGAGGTGATGTTTGAGTTGAGTGGCTACAGCGCATTCCAAAACCTTTGACAGAAAGGGTAGGTTGGAGATGGGTCTGAAGTTATTTAGGGTGTCAGGGTTTAGTCCAGGTTTTTTCAGAATGGGGGTAAAAGCAGCAATTTTGAGGGATGGTGGGACGATGCCTGTAGACAGGGAGGAGTTTATTGTTGCAATGATAAGTGGAGAGAGAGCAGGAAGGGAGGCCTTGACAAAGCTGGAGGGGATGGGGTCAAGAGTGCAGGTGGCAGTTTTCATTCCGATGAGGAGTTCAGAGAGGTCAGTAGGGGAGACTGGGGAGAATTGAGACAGGGGATGGCAGGATAAGGGGGGGCAGGTGGTCTGAGGGGGAGCGGGTGCGGCGGTGGTCAAGCTGTTGTCGATGTTTTCAATTTTGCGTTGGAAGAATGAAAGGAAGGAGATGCAGTTGTCTATTGTGAATGACTGGGTGGTGGTGTTCAGGGGGCTGAGGAGTTTGTTTATTGTAGAGAAGAGTGCTTTTGGGTTTCCGGAGCCAGAGTGGATAATTTGAGAGTAGTAGGCGGAGCGGGCGCGGGAGAGGGCATCTTTATAGTGTTGTATGTGGTCCTTGTAGGCCTGGGAGTGAACTGTGAGACCTGTTTTATTGCGGAGTCTTTCAAGTTGGCGAGCACGAGTTTTCATCAGGCGGAGTTCAGGGGTAAACCAGGGAGCAGAATGGGTGAAAGAAACTGTTTTGGTTTTTATAGGTGCAAGTTGGTCAAGGCAGGAGGAGAGAGTGTGGTTGTAGTAGTCAGTGAGGTCAGAAGGGGTGTGGAGGTCAACGAAGGGAGAAGTGGACATTTTTTCAGAGAGGGTCGATGAGAATGAGGTAGGTGAAAGAGCGTTTAGCTTACGGAAGTTGATAGTGCGATAATGCCTTGGTGCTGGGGTGGGGATGTTGATGGTCAGAGTGATGGCTAGGTGGTCAGAGAGAGTGAGGTCGGAGCCAGAGAGATGGTGCAAAATTAGTCCAGTAGAGCAGACAAGGTCCAAAATGTGACCACGGTTATGGGTAGGAAAGTTGACATGTTGAGTGAGGTTAAAGCAGGTGAGTAAATCAGTGAAGTCAGTGGTTAGCGTGGAGTCACTGGAGTCCATGTGGATATTGAAATCACCAAGGAGGAGGATTGAGGGGGAGAGGGAACATAGCTGGGTCAGAAAGTAGGAGAAGTCAGACAGGAATGATGGGTGTGGTTTGGGAGGGCGGTAGACAACAGCCATGACTGACTGTGTGTGACCAGAGAGTTTAAAAGCCAGGTGTTCAAATGATGGAGCAGATGAGATGGAGATGAGGTTGGTCTTGATGTCTTGTCGGTGAATAACGGCAATTCCACCACCTCGGCTCGGCCGTCCGAGCGTGGTTTATTGATGTAAGAATATCCATTGGGTGTGGTGAGGTTGAGCGTGTAGTAGTCCAGTGATTGTTGCCAGGTCTCAGTGAGACAGAGAAAGTCCAGTTTATTTTCCAGGATGTAGTCGTTCAGGATGAGGCATTTGTTGTTGAGGGACCGGGTATTGAACAGGGTGAGCTTGATGTTGTTTTGTACGGCGGGTATGAATCCAGGTGATTTGGCCAGGGTTCGCAGACAGGAGGTGCGATTTTGTGCGTTGTTGTGACCAGGTGTGTTGGGACGATGAGTGGGAGTGCGCTGAGCCGACCAGAGGATGGGGAATGAAGAATTATACAATGAATTGTGTGCTGAAAGAATGAAAGAAGAACCAAAAGAATGGCGGCACAATTTTTTCTTTGTCCAAGATATGATTGATACCATATTTCATGACGAGCAATGGGAGAGATGGTTTGCAGTGTCGGGCAGGACCCCCATACAGACCGTGGAAAATGGGTTGGTTTTTAATTGATGTATGTGATGTCAGCATGCATTTTTTTCATCCATCATTGTGATGGCCATAGAAAATGAAGGACATTCTTGGGAAAATGCCAGTGGCATAAAAACGACCCCTTTATATGGTGTGTGCAATGTGGCAAAGAAAAGAAAGGAAATTCCATAGCTTGGAGAAAATGCCAAACAACAACAAAAAAGGGACACTCCATGGCTTGTGGAAAATGCCAGACATTAGACAATAAGGGACATTCAAAAAATCTCATGCATGCTGTACTACCCTTGTGTTCTTAGGAGGAACCAAGTAATGCGAAAGAAATATTCATATAAAGGGGCACCCTACATATATATTGTTATGTGTGTGGGGGTAGGTAATGAAATACCTCAGTCGAGATAGAACTGTATACATTAGAATGCTCTGAGGAAGCAAAAAAGAAGCCCACCTTCATGGAACTAAGTCGGAATCCATTAGGCCAACTGTCCGGGTAAGATCGTCTATGGGTCTCCATACGAGGGGTGGAGCTATGCTGATGAGGTAGGGCTTAAGAATAATCCCCAGTGTGTAATTGCGCTGTGATTTTTCCCTTATGTTTTATTTCATCTAAAAAAAGACCGCCATTACAACAACAACCATAATCGCCGACAGTACCCAGACATTACAACCGACAAGTACACCCCACCCAGCCGAAAATTCTCAATGGGTGGTCAAGAATGGCCGTGAGGTCACGCCCCGAAGGAGGATTGGTTGAAGAATGATGGGGGTGATTGAATCATGATTGGAGTGAGCGCTGTGATTAAAGGGTCACACCCCGCTGCCTCGCTTGGTCAACGGGAACCTTCAAGAACGGAGGAAGAAAAGCGAAGGGATCATGATTGTTCTCTCTCTCTCTCTCTCTCTCTCTCTCTCTCTCTCTCTGTCTCTCTCTCTCTGTCTGTCTCTCTCTCTCTGTCTCTGTCTCTCTCTCTCTGTCTCTCTCTCTGTCTCTGTCTCTGTCTCTGTCTCTGTCTCTCTCTCTGTCTGTCTGTCTCTGTCTCTCTCTCTGTCTGTCTGTCTCTGTCTCTCTCTCTCTCTCTCTCTCTCTCTCTCTGTCTCTCTCTCTCTGTCTGTCTCTCTCTGTCTCTGTCTCTGTCTCTCTCTCTCTGTCTCTGTCTCTGTCTCTGTCTCTGTCTCTGTCTCTGTCTCTCTCTGTCTGTCTCTGTCTCTCTCTCTGTCTGTCTCTGTCTGTCTCTCTCTCTGTCTCTGTCTCTCTCTCTGTCTCTCTCTCTCTCTCTCTCTGTCTGTCTCTCTGTCTCTCTCTCTGTCTCTCTCTGTCTCTCTCTGTCTCTGTGTGTGTGTGTGTGTGTGTGTGTGTGTGTGTGTGTGTGTGTGTGTGTGTGTGTGTGTGTGTGTGTGTCTGTCCTGGGCTTAGTGGCGAGCGACGGCCTTTTAAATCGTGCTCTCGTGTGGTTCTGGCTTGGTCGGAGGCAGTCTCTCTTGCTCTCTCCCTTTTCATCTCTTCATGCCTGGTCGCCGACGAGAGAGGACGCGATCGTGTTGCGCTTTGTGCTGGGTGTGCCTGAGAGACAGCTGAAGCTTTGTGCAGCCAAATGTGCAGGACCAAGGGCGGTGATTCTACCCGCTGCCTTGCTTGGGTGGCTGGCTGCGGTGCGACTTCGCGCAATCGTGCGTTTTCCCATGCAGTGACTCAGGACCCATTCGACGACCACCAGGTTTTTGAGGGCCATTTCAGGACGCCAGGCTGAATACCGGCCAGCGCACCACACAAACACATTTTCTTTTCATTTTTACCTCCACCACCAAAGGTGGATGGTTATGATTTCACCCCTGTCTGTCCGTTTGTTAGTTTGTGAACAATATATCTCAAAAGGTTGTGGACGGATTTGGACGAAATTTGGCAGAGAAGTAGCGTATGTGACAAGGGCGAAACGCTTAGATTTTGGTGAAGATCTGAATATGGATTTGGATATGAGATTTATTTAATTTTAAGTAAATCTTCACCATTGGGAGATCGGGCCAAAAACGAATTAATAGCGGGATATCTTAAAAAGTTGTGGACGGATTTGGCCGAAACCTGGTGGACCGGTTGGGTGTCTGACAAGGTCGATTCAATTTGATTTTGATGAAGATCTCAATGTGGATTTGGATATGAGATTTATTTAATTTGAAGTGATTCTTCACCATTGAGAGATAGGACTAAAAACGATATAGTGGAATATCTCAAAAAGTTATGGATGGATTTGGACAAAACTTGGTGGACAGGTTGTATGTGTGACATGGAAGAATCGATTCAATTTTGGTGAAGATTCAGATCCGGCAAGTAGAATCTCTTAAGTGATTCTTCACCATTGAGTGATATGGCCAACCAGGCGGATGTACGTATGCTCTCTACTGAGTGCAATTCTAATTTCTCTCTGTGTCTGTATATGAGTCCATATGGAGGGTCCGTCATTTAGGAATTTTAGCTCACCTCACCTTCCCTGTTACTTTGCATTATTTTACTAAACCCCGTATTTATTGCATTCCGTTGTCGTGCCTGTCTTGTTCGTTTCTGTGTTTGTGATTTTGGATAACCACCCGTCGCATCCTTCCACTCAGGTAAGACCATGGGACCTCCGTTTCCCTCGCGCGCCATACAAAGGAATCGCCATAGATTCGGCTCATACGCCTCGGAGTTAAGGCTCGTTTGGTCATCTGTCACCCTGAGGTCTTCACTGCAGGGTCGACACGACAATATGTTAAAACCCGTCAGTACATAAGTCAGTAGGTAAAGTTTTATGAAGCAAATTATTTTTTAAATGTTAAATGTTCTTTAAAAACGTTAAATCACATGACATTAAACAGATGACTAGGGTGAAGAGAATAAACAGGAAGTTAAACCGACGTTCGGACTTTAAATTGATTGACAACGAACGACTCATTTGGTTAATGCAGAACAACTGTCGCACGACTTTTAATCACGATATCAAATTGTGGAAAACATCATTTTACAGCTCAATATTGGCCGTGTTGAATCAAAGGAAACTCAGCTCCATTCATCACGTGAAAACACCGACCAGCAATAATGACGCTGAAAATCAGGTTTCAGAATAATTACATTTTAAATACGAAGAAAATGCGTTTGTTCATCGTACAAGACTTTATCCAATCCAAAACGATATAAACAACAGGTGAGCAACAGCATCACGGAAATTTGTAGACAATGCCCAAAGTATCCCGACCCCCCTTTCCTGGAAGTCCTTGCAGTATCCATGTGTTTTATGCCTCTACCTTCCCACACCTCCTCCCCCAAAGCCCTCTCCCTCCCACAGATCTCCCGATGTCCCTGCTATCAAATGTTATGTTTGTGTGCTTCCCCCTCTCTCCCAA
This sequence comes from Myxine glutinosa, assembly GCF_964187855.1. NCBI lineage: Eukaryota > Metazoa > Chordata > Myxini > Myxiniformes > Myxinidae > Myxine > Myxine glutinosa. Next base: position 65,795,924 of record NC_136261.1, on the reverse strand, counting down.
TCTTGTCTACCGCTCCCCTTATTAAATGTTTTATGTGTCCGTTTTTTTTTTTGTGATTAATGTCAGCGCTTATACGAGCCTCGATCTTGTATTAAAAAATAATAATAACAAGCGTTACGCCGAGGTTCCCCGTCAGTGAAGTAATGCGAGTTGACAAAGTGGAAGACGCAAGGCGGCCATCTTGGATTTTGACGTGGCGACCCAATTTTCAATAGCGTTCTTACTTATGCCTAGATACACGCACACACCAGGTTAGAAGTTGGTACTTCGCTTATTTTTCAAGATATTTCGCTCAAAAGGTTCAGACATATATATGGTGGTGGCCATCTTGGATTTTGACGTGGCGACCCAATTTTCAATAGCGTTCTTACTTATGCCTAGATACACGCAAACACCAGGTTAGAAGTTGGTACTTCGCTTATTTTTCAAGATATTTCGCTCAAAAGGTTCAGACATATATATGGTGGCGGCCATCTTGGATTTTGACGTGGCGACCCAATTTTCAATAGCGTTCTTACTTATGCCTAGATACACGCACACACCAGGTTAGAAGTTGGTACTTCGCTTATTTTTCAAGATATTTCGCTCAAAAGGTTCAGATATATATATGGTGGTGGCCATCTTGGATTTTGACGTGGCGACCCAATTTTCAATAGCCTTCTTCCTTGTGCCTAGATACACCCACACACCAGATTAGAAGTTGGTACTTCGCTTATTTTTCAAGATATTCAGCTCAAAAGGTTCAGACAGACATGGCGGCGGCCATCTTGGATTTTGACGTGGGTCGCACCCACACACCAAATTCGAATGCGGTCCTTCGCTTACGCATGCACGCATGCCCGCACGCACGCACACACGCACGCCCACACGCACGCACGGACGGACGGACGGACACACGGACGGAGGGGAAAACCATAGTCCCCCTTTCGCTCCGCGGTGGTACGGGGGACATTTTTTTTTTTTTTTTTTTGTATACTGAATCGAGGCTCGTGAAAGAGCTAACATTTACTTCAGAAACAAATCAACCAGACAAACAAAATACCCAAAAAGAGGGAGCGGAAGACAAGATGGGGAGAGAAGGGGAAGCACACAAACACAACATCCGAGAGCCGGGAGATGTGTGGAAGGGAGAGGGCCTGGAGGAAATTTTTATTTTATTAAAATAAAAGCCATACTCTGCATTTCAGGATGAACTGAGGAGGTAGATGGAATACCGATAAAAGGTCAACGGATAGCCGTTTCCTTCAACATGCACAGTGGCATGCTCAGTAGAATCCACGACCTCTGCCTATGCAATATGAAGGGCACCGAAGGCCATGTAATGGCCAGCAATGAATGGCTAGATTGAAGACGATGAGAGCCATTGTGAAGTGTGCCTGAAACACCGCAGTGCTCAATGAGCAGAACTCCAACAGCCACGTGGAAGGCGAAGAAAACGTGTCAAAGTTGGCTGTGCCATCCTCCTCTTTGCTGGTAAACCGTATCCACTGGTTCTGGACTATTTCTCCAACTATCCGGAGGTAGAACTGCTAATGTCAAAGTTTTGCAGTCGGGTCATCACCAACCTGGTCTATCTTTGGCCTGCGTTAGAAGTGAACCCACTGGAAGGTTCCATCTCAATTAAAAGTCACAGGAAAAATTAAAAGTCACACGAGACGAGAGAGCGCGTGTGGGCTGTGGGCAGTCCGCTGCTATCATTTTGATCCGTGGAAGAGGTGCGACTTGTCGAACTGAGAATATGGATAAAATGGTATTTCCTGTTGTGTGTTTAAAGTTCTCTGAGTGAACGAAACCCAATGATTCGCATTGGGTACGAGTTACAAGCACTCATTTCTCTAGGTGGAAGCGTGTCATGGGGCTTGAGCGGCGGAGTAATTTGGCCAGGTGGCATAGTAATAGCACTCTTAGCCAATCAGAACCCGTATTTTTGTAAACACCTGCACGACTTGTCTTCCAATGGCAGCCCCCATGTCGGTGTGAGGTGAGTCAGGTGTGAGGAAAAATATAATGGGAAGCCTTTCTTATTCTGTGTTTTGCATCTGGCCTTGGTAAAAGCACAGAATATGTCCGTTCTCTAAAGCCGCTGTCACACCTTGACGTTTTAGCCAGCGTATGCCGACGTATGAAAAATTTGGCGAATACGCTGGCACACGTCGAATACGTTATGGGTAAGTTTTGTATACGTTAAGAGCACGCTGAAGCACGCTGGCATACGTCGTAGTACGCCGAGCACGTCGACAAATTTTGTGCATGCACAAAATTTGTCGACGTATGCCAGCGTATGACTCACACCAGCACTCAATTTTGATACGTCGGCATACGCTGGCTAAATCGTCAAGGTGTGACAGGGGCTTAAGGTAAGATGGAATAAGTATCGTGACTGCTTCGATAAATGATTTAGACTGGTCAGGTTTAAGATGCTAGATTTAGATGGGTAAGTGGTGACATTGCCTGATTGCAGTATCACAATTATCATGCACTCTGCACATCACACTCATTATACTGCACATTACATGCACTGCACTCTGCACATCACATTCCATATACTTCACATTACACTCCATATACTGCACATCACACTGCATATACTGCACGACACACTGCATATACTGCACATCACACTCCATATACTGCACATCACCCTGCAGTCTGCACATCACACTCCATATACTGTACATCACACTTCATATACTGCACAACACATGCGCTGCACTCTGCACATCACATTCCATATACTGCAGATCACACTGCATTTACTGCACATCACCCTGCAGTCTGCACATCACACTCCATATACTGTACATCACACTTCATATACTGCACATCACACTCCATATACTGCACATCACATTCCATATACTGCACATCACACTGCATATCACCCTGCAGTCTGCACATCACACTCCATATACTGTACATCACACTTCATATACTGCACATCACACTCCATATACTGCACATCACACTCCAATTACTGCACATCACCCTGCAGTCTGCACATCACACTCCATATACTGTACATCACACTTCATATACTGCACATCACATGCGCTGCACTCTGCACATCACATTCCATATACTGCACATCACACTGCATTTACTGCACATCACTGCATTTACTGCACATCACACTGCATACACTGCACATCACACTCCATATACTGCACATCACACTGCAGTCTGCACATCACATTCCAAATACTGCACTCACATTCCATATACTGCACATCACACTCCATTTACTGCACTTCACACTGTACTCGGCACATCACATTCCATATACTGCACGTCACACTCCATATACTGCACATCACCCTGCAGTCTGCACATCACACTCCATATACTGTACATCACACTTCATATACTGCACATCACATGCGCTGCACTCTGCACATCACATTCCATATACTGCACATCACACTGCATTTACTGCACATCACTGCATTTACTGCACATCACACTGCATACACTGCACATCACACTGCATACACTGCACATCACACTCCATATACTGCACATCACATTCCAAATACTGCACTCACATTCCATATACTGCACATCACACTCCATTTACTGCACATCACACTCCATATACTGCACATCACCCTGCAGTCTGCACATCACATTCCATATACTGCACATCACACTGCATATACTGCACAAACTGCACATCACACTCCATTTACTGCACTTCACACTGTACTCGGCACATCACATTCCATATACTGCACATCACACTGCATATACTGCACAAACTGCACTTCGCAATGCATATTCTGCACATCACACTCCATAGTCTGCACATCACACTGGCCTTGGTAAATATACTGCACATCACACTCCATAGTCTGTACAACACACTCCATATACTGCACATCACACTCCATAGCTGCATTTCACACTGCACTTTGCACATCACATTCCATATACTGCACTTCACACTGCATATACGACACATCACATTCCATGTACTGTACACCGCACTCCATATACTGCACATCACACTCCATAGTCTGTACAACACACTCCATATACTACACATCACACTCCATAGTCTGTACAACACACTCCATATACTGCACATCACACTCCATAGTCTGTACAACACACTCCATATACTGCACATCACACTCCATAGCTGCATTTCACACTGCACTTTGCACATCACATTCCATATACTGCACTTCACACTGCATATACGACACATCACATTCCATAGTCTGAAGATTACAGACCCGACCACAAAGTTCAAGTCGGTGAAATAAATTTCTCCCGAGGGGTGAGATTAACGAAGCACTGATTGATTTCATCTTCGCCATTTGTAGGTCAAGCAAACTGCCTGATCTGGGCGAGAATACAGCATTTATGTGACACATTCTGACCAATGTCACGTGTTGAAAGTGTCATCAGGTGAGCTATATATCCAGTTCGTGGATGAGTTGCAGTGCGATCACGAGGAGACCGACACCCGTCTCCTCCTCCATGCAAAGCTCGCCAGTTCCAGTCATCGTGATATTGACATTCACAGTCCAGATAATGATGTCACAATGATCGCTGCTGCTCTCAGTCCACAAATACCAGCAAATTTGTTTTTTTTCAACTGGCGTCAAAAATGTGCCCATGTGATTGATATCGGGCGCATCAAAGACGGCCTTGGGGAGCCATTGTCTCAAAGTCTCAATGAGTTTTATACTCTAAACTGGTGTGACTCCACAAACTCGTTTTATGGCGATGGTAAAAGGAGAACATTTACCACCATCTTACTATAATTCACCAAATGTCCGTCCGTCCGTTCGAATGTACCGCAAAAACGGCTGAACCGATCGCAACGATATTATGGGTGGGTAATCCTGGGACCCCTGGGAGTAAAATAGGCTATATTGTTTTTCCAAGTTTTCCAAGTTTTCCAATTTTCCAGTTTTTCCAAACAGGATGGAATAATATTTACCGATATGAACAGTGATGTGGCTTTTGTTGAAATTCTACAAATACTGTTTAGATTTTGATGAGAATTATAAACCTGCCGCGAATGCGGACGTGGACAGATGACGTGGACAGATGACGGCAATGCACTGGTTTGATAATACTGTATACAAATACAACCGTCATTCGATCGTAATGTTAAATCGTTAAACGTTAATCATGTTAATTGTTTTGTTAAAGCCTCAATTGATGATTGGAATAGAGTGAATACAATTACGATTTTGAATTCGTAATATTGTATTCTCCCACCCGTACGGAACTTCACATCAGGATTTAAATATTTGTTTATGTCACGAATGTTGTGAAAAGTTTATTTTTTAATATTCATGTTATTTAATTTGTGATTGAAGTTATGCTGTTTGGAATGAAACAAGAGGAAAATTACCACAGTGTGGTCACCAGCTGTGACGTCTAGAATCATGAGGATATCCGTTGCAATATGTTCCTACCTCATACCAACGCACGTCCGAGTGTATGCGCATGCGCTATTCAAAAAGGCACCCCAACAACAAGAACAACAACGCGGTCCTCTCATAGAGCTGCTAATCACAGCTAAAAAGAGATATTGAGTTCAAGTGAATGACGGAATGCCGTGACGGTTTCTACTTTCTAAACGTGAAATTTGCGGATCGCCATATGCAGATTCGCCATTGACTGGGTATGGAACAAACGTACCCGTTTGTTTGCCAGCGGGTACGTTTTTCATGGAAGTCCTTCGCGAACTTGCTGTCCATGTCTGACATGCGACTGAGGGTGCTCCAGGAATGTGGAATTTATTGGTTTCATGCTTTAGCATTCGCCGTTTCGGCAATGTCTGTTTGCTTCTGGCCTCCCACCCGTGCGTAGCATGGGTACCTCGCTAGTGTATTAAAGTGAGACTTAGTGCAAGGCTTGACACAATTGGGGGCTGATTTTAACATAACAACCTGTATTGGAGGCTGTACTGGAGCTATTGTTTGTGCTATTTATGGTCAAGACTTGACACCTGACGTCAGTGATACACGGCACAGAGTATTTTGATTGGCTTTGTCACAAGGAGAACAATGTATGCCACCGACAACAGACGACCTGCACCAACATATTTTGGGATTTTGGGTCAATTGGCTCAATTAATTTGTTCACCAATCTAAAGCTAGAAACAGATTGTTTTTTTTGGTTCACGAGTTATCAAGTGACCACTATATTCGTCGTGTGTGCGTCTGTCTGTGTGTGTGTCTGTCTGTCCGCAGCATAACTACCCGATGATATCATCCGATCTTGATGAAACTTGGGTGGGAGGTTGATATCATGATCTAGTTGTGTCCTGCCTCGAGTGGGCGTATTAAGCCCATTGTGGGCGGAGCCACGCCCGAAAAAGATGTCTTTTTAGGGGGTAATCGAGTTCAAGCTACATCTTCTCCGAAGGGTTTGGTGGAATCTGACAGGGGTTTCGATATTTGGTTAGGCCAATGTCATGTGTATAACCCCACGGTGCTCGATTTTTCATTTTCGCCCCAAGGTCAAGGTCACAAGGTCACAAAATTTAGAAAAGTCAATTTTTGATGGTTTTATTACATTGTTCGCTTCCTGATAGGGTGACATGTCGTACATGATCTTATATTATCACATACATAATGAAATACAAGTTTTCCAACAAATTTCAGAATCCTCGACCTTTGACCGTTGAAGGTCACAAAGGTCAAAGTTTCAAAGTTGTCGGAATCGAACCAAATTTTCGGTATTGTGTAGCAAACTAACCTCATAACTGATTATACATTATTTTCTATCTCATTTGAAGGTCAGTAACCTTCGTTTTGACATTTCAAGGTCACAAAGTTCAAATTTTCAAAGTTGTCGGAATCGAACCGAATTTTCGGTATTGTGTAGCTAACTAGTCTCATAACAGATAATACATTCCTATTTATACATTTTCAATGTCGGTTTTGACCTTTGTCATTGAATACCGCTCGCTTGTGAACCATCATTGTCTCCTGACTTGTCCTATTTATGCCAAAATAACTGATTGTCATTCCTCAATTAGTTATTTTCTGAAAACAATTAAGCTGAATTAGTCATTAGTGTTTTGCCTTAATTAGTCATTTTATGAAGATGACTCTTTGAAAAGACCTCGATTTGTGGAACGTGATGTATAGTTATCAGTACCATTGTACCATTTCTGTACCTGTTCTACTTTTTATTAATGAAGATAATGAATGATAAATTTCCTCGGCACCACTGAGCTCCTCACCACCTGCAAAGCTTTCATCCGCAGCTTGATAGAGTGCTGCTCTCCCCTCTGGGCTGGTGCTCCTGCCTCACACCGAGCTCGGTTTCACGCTGTAGAAAGCAAGGCTTTTGAAATCATTGGAATCTCCCGTGATGAAGCTGATTCTGAGGACCTTTCATTCTCTCACCGCAGGCAGGTTGGTGGTCTTTCTGTCTTCTCCCGACTCCTCTCCGGCCTAGCTCCCCCAGCTCTATCTGTGCTCTGTCCTCCAAATATTCCTGCAGGACACATGATCTGCTAGCAACCATCTTCTGGTGAAACTGCCAAAATCGAGACTCTCTGCTCACCTTCGCTCTTTCATTCCTCTTTTTTCCCCGCCTCTGGAGCAAACTCCCACAATCTCGTCAATCCCTCCATGTCTTCAAAACAGCTATCCGCCACCATCTCTTATCTTTCCCCATCGAAAGTCTTGATATTTTCTACCCTCGTCAATCCACCCTAAATCCACCTCCTTCAAATTCCAATTTCTTTCCTGAAAGTTCTTGCAGTGTCCATTTGGTTATACCGTGGACCCCAATGTCCCTGTTTCTACTGGTGTTGTGTTTCCCTCTCTCAACCCTCTTGTCTCCTGCTCTCGTTATTGTATGTTCTTTGTGTTAGCTGTTACACGAGCCTTGACTGAGCATACAAAGAAAAAACACTTGTGTCCAAATATCAGCTTCCGAGCTAAATGTTACCTGAGATATTGCCCAGATGAGAAATAAAATAAATAAGTGATTAATAATAAAAATAAATAAATAATAATCATAAAATAATTAAATTATTAATCAATTGGCTAATATAATAGCTAAACCACGACCTTCCATCCAAATCTGTAACTTTAAAAAACCTAATTAAGTAATTCATCAAATAATTAAATGGGTAATTGATTAATCAATAAATCAAAAATATCCTTTGCAGCCAAATCACTTGATCATTGTCATGTCCAAATATCAGCTTCCTAACTCAAAAGGTACCTGAGATATTGCAAAGATGAGAAAGAAAAGATTAATATGAACTTAATAAATCGCCAATAATTAAATAATTAATCAATTCATTGATTCATCAATAAAATAAAAAATACCGTTTTGCCAAAGTACTTGCGATCATTATTGTGGCCAAATTTCAACTTCCTATCTCAAAGGATGGCCGAGATATCGTCCGGACAAACATACAAACAGTGAAAACTGAGTACTTCGGTGCCTGGCGATGACGTCATGCAGCGCCTGGATGTGGACTAGGAAAGGAGCGGTGTATAAAATCTTGAGAAGACTGATTGGTTGGGTGCTTTACCTGAAGGCAGGTCATTAGCTGCTTGCAAGGGTGATAATGGGCGGTTTGCCATTACCTTCCCAGCAGTTAGGACAATAATTTGTCATTTGACCAGAATGTCGCTGATAACTTGCCTACTCTTCATGAAGGACATGGTGGGATCTACCCAGCTTAACGTCCATCCGAGGGACGACACACACGAAGCCTGGTGTTGGCTTAGCGGTTTGGGTGCCGGCTTGGGATCCTCGGATCCTGGGTTCGAATCCCGGTCGATTGCTGAATTAACACCAGGGGGGTTGACTCAGCCTGTCATTTTTACGATGTCGGCAAATTGAGTACTAGTTCACTGGTAATTCCCTGTGTGTAGCAAGAGGCGACCAACAGGGTTGGTGGCAGGAAGGGCATCCGGCCATAAAACATTGCTTCAAAAAAGGCCATCCCCTGCTCTGTGGGGAAAAATGGCCTCTAAAGGTGGTTCAAGGGACGACACACACTGATGACATCACCCTACCTGTGACACACTGGGATAACAGTTTGTAGTTGGGTCGAGATCCAAATCCAGGCTAAACAGCGAAGAGAAGTGTGTGTGTCCGTCTCGGCGATCTTGTCAATCCCTGGGATAGAGTACGGAATCTAATTTACAAATAAATGAAATAATTTACGAAATGAAAGGTTCATTGATTGCAAATGAAAGGTTGGAAGGTTTGAAGATCCTTAAAGGTTTAAACTCTAAAGAGTCCACAGGGTCTGAAAGGTCGAAATCTTTAATAAACTCGGTATTTTATCTTTAATAAACTGAAATGTCCAACGGCCAAATTGAAAATGGAGGAATAGTTATGGCCTAACAATATATAATGAATGGATGTACTCAAGTCAAATACGATGTGATTGAAAATTGATAGAAGTACAGTACATTACTCAGTTCAAATAGTACGTACTTAATAGATGTACACACATTGGTCACTTTGGCTTCACCGTATTTTTCGTTTTTATTTATATAGATACATAAACCTTATAATGTACATCGTGGATGTTACATGGTTTGAATTTCTTCACAGAAGAGGAAGACCGCTGCACTAAAGTATCCAGTGGTGAGAATGATACATATAAGGTTTCCTGCCAGTCTCGATTAATAATAAAACCAGATGGTATTCATAGAATACTTGCCCTGTGCAGTCATCTTGGTGCGAGCCAACTCTTTTGTTTGTGAACGTTTTTTTTTTCTTTGATCCAATATGGCTGCCAGACCACGTGAGCGATTATTACATCATAAATTTATATTCTCTAATATAATTGTTGCACAGATCATGCTCAATAAATTTCAAACTGATCAGACGAAGCGAATTATGACGTCATAATTACCACACCAATGACGTCATCGTTGACAACACCTATTCCCCATGCGGAGTTCTTTACAATGAGCCACGTTTCAATTTTTTCCCATAGAGCGGTTGTGGAGATATAGATGTGCAACGTTTTTCAGTTTTTCGAAGATGGTGCCTGACCCACGTGACCTATGACGTCATGATTATCATTAACTTATTCTTCAGGAAGAGGCGCTTCTATGGTGAAAATTTCGTGTTCATCAGACCAACGGTTGCTGAGAAAAAAAATTCATACTGATCGGATGAAGCGTTATACTTGTCAAATCATGACGTCATAACGAAGGCACCGATGACATGATAAAATTTCGTGTCAGTCGGACCAACTGAATGAATAAATCAATTTTAAAAATAACAGTTTGTAGTTGGGTCGACTTCAAACCACGTAAACATACAGACACGTACGGACGGAATGCACGCACCCGAATGCCGAACCCTGCTTTTCGCTTTGCGAGTGCAGGTAATAAACAAATCGTTCGTTCACACTCGTGTTTATACCATTTACAATAAATCCATAAACGTACCTTCTGTAATTGTTTGTGAGATTGTTGTGATAACTCTTCCTGATTCTCCATACAGAACACACATCCATTTTCCAGCATCTTCAGGAACAAATGTGAAAGTGAAACTGGGCTGGTTTGTGACGTCACGATCAGACGTTACATGGCGCCACCCGAACGTCACACCAGGTACAGGATGCGAAAGTTCACAGTTGAAAGTCACTGCAGTTCCATTGGAAACTCTTTTCCCTGGAGTCACTGTGGCTGGAGGTGAAAGTAAAGATGTTGTTGTTTATTTTAACAATAAAAACCTATTTGAAACTCATCATGTTTCTGTTACAATAACTACAGGTGGAGCAGCTTACCTGTGACGATGATGATGATCGATATCTATCTATAATTCCAGTAATCTCTGTGTGTCTGTGTGTCTGTGTGTCTGTGTGTCTGTGTGTCTGTGACCGCTGTTTCTCGACAACCACGGGTCCGATATACTTGAAACTTGCCAGGTATATTGCTGGGGACCCGAGGATGTGCCTTTTCAAGGTTTGAAATTAATCGGACAAGTACTTACCGAGCTATGGCGATTTAGCCGTTCGCCGTTCGCTTTGGCGTTGCGAATGGACCAAACCATTCATGTAAATAGAGGGGGGGGGGGGGGGTTCTGTGGTCGTTCGCTTTGGCTTTGCGAATGGACCAAACCATTCATGTAAATAGAGGGGGGGGTTCTGTGGTCGTTCGCTTTGGCTTTGCGAATGGACCAAACCATTCATGTAAATAGAGGGGGGGGGGGTTCTGTGGTCGTTGCGAATGGACCAAACCATTCACATCAAATCATCGAATCACATCGAATGGACCAAACCGTTCGCTTTGGACCAAACCATTGCATGTAAATAGAGGGGGGGGTTCTGTGGTCGTTGCGAATGGACCAAACCATTCATGTAAATAGAGGGGGGGGGGGGGGGTTCTGTGGTCGTTATTGCCACGTGGTTTCAAAGTTTTTTTTTGTTGTTGTTGTTTGCACGCATGTTTTTTTGCACCCACGTACGGGCACGCCCTAGGATGTTTACACACACACACCCCTACACAAATTTTTTTTTTTTTTTTTTTTTGGCAAGGAACGGGCACCCACGTACGGGCACGTCCTAGCTTATATATAGTACGGGCATGCCCTAGTCTATCTATAATTCCAGTAATCTCTGTCTGTACGTTTGTACGTTTGTCTGTGACCGCTGTTTCTCGACAACCACGGGTCCGATATACTTTTAACTTGCCAGGTATATTGCTGGGGACCCGAGGATGTGCCTTTTCAAGTTTTCATATTAATCGGACAATTACTTACCGAGCTATGTCCAAAAAACGATTCAACCAATCAGAGAGCAGCGAACTATCGCGTGTGCCGAACGTGGCGGGCACACTCTGCCTCGGATGGCACATTTGAGAGCGTATTCATTTATTTCACGTTTGCAAACTATGTTGGCGTTAAACTATGTTTTACAACTAATAAAAACGAATTTGCGATTCATTCGCTTTCCTGCGCGTTTGTGCACGCGATGGCGATTTCTTTACCAAACTCCGGAAGCCGTTCGCTTTGGACCAAACCATTGCATGTAAATAGAGGGGGGGGATTGTCACCACTCGCAAGCCGTTCGCTTTGGAACAAACCATTTCATGTAAATAGAGGGGGGGGATATAATTTTAGATATACTAGGGCATGCCCGTACTATATCTATATCTAAAATTATATCCCCCCCCTCTATTTACATGAAATGGTTTGGTCCAAAGCGAACGGCTTGCGAGTGGTGACAATCCCCCCCCTCTATTTACATGCAATGGTTTGGTCCAAAGCGAACGGCTTCCGGAGTTTGGTAAAGAAATCGCCATCGCGTGCACAAACGCGCAGGAAAGCGAATGAATCGCAAATTCGTTTTTATTAGTTGTAAAACATAGTTTAACGCCAACATAGTTTGCAAACGTGAAATAAATGAATACGCTCTCAAATGTGCCATCCGAGGCAGAGTGTGCCCGCCACGTTCGGCACACGCGATCGTTCGCTGCTCTCTGATTGGTTGAATCGTTTTTTGGACATAGCTCGGTAAGTAATTGTCCGATTAATATGAAACCTTGAAAAGGCACATCCTCGGGTCCCCAGCAATATACCTGGCAAGTTAAAAGTATATCGGACCCGTGGTTGTCGAGAAACAGCGGTCACAGACAAACGTACAGACAGAGATTACTGGAATTATAGATAGATATATAGTACGGGCATGCCCTAGTATTGTAAATATCCCGATCAGATCGACACTCGTAATGTCCGGTGTCCTCGGGACGAACATCGGAGATTCTAAGTGAGAAATCCTCGGTGATTGTGAATTTCCCATTTGTTTGTTCATCTCGATCCTTCATCAGAGATTTTGATTCATTCACTTTATACCATCGAGTGCTGTGATCATTCACACCTGGTAAGGTGATGTTACTGTTAACTGGAGTTATAAAAATACATCTCTTTACACCATCACGTGATCCTCCTGTAAGAGAGGGAATGGGATGTTTAATAACACGAGAAATTGAATGTTTAATGTTAAATAACAAATGTGAATAAAAGTGAAACTAAAGATAAATTATATAATAAGACAATAATTAAATAATTATCTCACGTTTATAGACGTTGATAAAGTGATTGATGGTGAGACGAGTTTTGTTCATTGTGGAGACGACGCAGGTCCATTTACCCCCATCAGTGATCCCCATTTGTGAAACTCTCATTACCTGTCCCTTTCCTACCGACAGGTGCCCCCTCATCCACTCCACGTCACCATCAGCACCATGGATCCAGCACCTCAAGGTGGTTTCACGACCTTCCTTTACCGGGTCCCCCCGGCTCGTCACTGTGAAGAACAAACATTATATTGTAATTAATTACTTCGTTAATTTATATTCACACCTGTGTTTATTCAATGATTGTATTTATTAATAAACATAATGATAAATATTCACCTTCAGCAGTGACGAGTTTTACCTCAGCGAGTTTGGTTCGTTTGTCAGAAAGATTAACGTGGTTACAGGTGAATGTTCCAGAATCTAAATAACTTACAGGTGAGATAAGGAGAGAAAAATCTCCTTCTTTGACTCCATAACCGGTAATGTTCAGATTATTATATAAACGCCGAGTGAATCCTTCATCCCGGAAGTCTTGGTGCATGATGCTGACGCTGTTATTCCACCATTCCATCCGAGCCCCTTCTCTCCACAATGATCTGTTGAACAAACATGGCAGCGTCACCGCGTCACCCACACCTGCAAACACGGATTTCTCTTCCACAGCTCGTGTGTGTTCAACACCTGAAAACACAAGAAAACATTGTGAGTTATTATATAATTGTTTATAAATATTTACAGATTTGATAATGTTGTTTATTTGAATATAACTGAATCATCGGATCGATATCAACCACCGAAGTTAACAAAACATTTAAATCCCAATGGAAGAGTGCAGCATTTAGGGGGGAGGGTAGCAGGTACGAATCCCCACCCCAATCACCCGCTCATCCGCTATTCGGGAAAGAAAAATGTGACGAATCAAGAATTATTTGACCATTCACAGTCCTCTTCTTCTTCTTCTTTTATCGTTTTCACAATCGTGCATGTAAAGTGATCAAATTGGAAGATGTCACCCCCTCCATCCCCTCTTGTTTCCCCACTCCAAGTAATATTATATAACAGCTTTGCAGAGTCGATGGTACTTGTGGTCCAATGGGTAGAAAATATCCCCCCCCCCCCTCCACTTCCCACGCCTCCTCCCCCAAGCCCTCTCCCTCCCACAGATCTCACGATGTCCCTCCTCTCAAATGTTGTACTTGTGTGCTTCCCCTTCTCTCCCCGTCTTGTCTACCACTCCCCTTGTTATATACTTTGTGTGTCTGTTTGATTTTTGTTTGTGTGATAAATGTTAGCTCTTTCACGAGCCTCGATTCTGCATAAAATATATATATATATAGAACCCGATTCCTCTGGTTGAACGAACGAGCTCTCTGTACCTCCTCGAACAAGTATTGTATTTTTATATTAAAAGGTCGACGGGTGAATAAAGACGTGAATGGAGTGGTTATTTGTGTTGATTAACCGCTTGCTACGTCACAAAGATCATTAACCCCAATTCCCACATGTGTGGACATTTAATGAAGCAAACAGTGAATGGGAGGACGCCACGCTGGTAGGTTGTAAGTAGTTTGGTACCTTAGGGTTTCGTATGAGGACCGTTATTAGTCCCAACAGGTGTGACCTCATTTCGGGGAGGAGATGGGGTATTATGAGTCATGTGAATCCTTCCATCCGAATACTCCAATCGACAATGACTGGACCCATTCCTTTCGTGTTTAGCACATCCATACTGTTTTGTCTGTTTGTTTGCCTGTTTTGTTTGTATGTTTTTGTTTGTCTGTCTGTTTGATTTTTTTTTTGTGATAAATGTTAGCTCTTTCACGAACCTCGATTCTGTATACAAAAAAAAAAAAAAAAATACAGGGCCTTCAGAAAGTATTCACACCCCTTGACATTTTCACATTTTGTTGTGTCACAGCCTGAATTTAAAATTGATTAAATCGACTTTTTGTCGCTGATCTACACCACACTGGTCTACACCGATCTACCCATAACGTCAAAGTGGAATTTCTTTTTTATAATTTGTTACAAAATAATTAAAAACGAAAAGCTGAAATGTGTTGAGTCAATATGTATTCAACCCCTTTGCTATAACACTCCAAATAGAGCTCAGGTACATCCAATTTCCTTTAATCATCCATGAGATGTCTCCACAACTTGATTTGAGTCCACCTGTGGCAAATTCAATTGATTGGACATCTATAATATAAAAGGAGCTCTGTCTTGGCGTCCGTCTGTCCGTGAAGCTGTGGGATTATATGTCTATTAATTACGTACTGTTTGAACTCAGTTGCATCCTTCTATTAATTACGTACGTCTATTATTTACTTCTACTGTACCTTTCGACCCTTTAGACTACTGAGACCACTTAGACCTTTGAAGACCCTTTAAGATTCCCCCCAACACCTCTAAGACCCAAAACACTGCAAAGACCCTTAAATACCCCAAGGACCCAAAATACCCTTAGGACTCCAAAGACCCAAAATAACCTGAGGACTCCGAAGACCCAAAATACCCCGAGGACTTTGAGAACCCAAAAGACCCAAAGAACTCGGAAGACCCAGAAGACCTTTTAGAACCGGTAGACCATATATAATCCTTAGAACCCTTAGATCCTATCGACCCCGCTAGACCATTTAAACCCCGTGAGACCTTGAAGAAGCCTAACACCCCATAGACTCCAACAGACCCTTTAGAACACCATGGCCTATAGTCTCCCTCAGACCCTTTCAAACTAAAAGACCCTATAGACCCCATTCGACCTTTTAGACTCTGCCCCCTTTCGACCCCTTATACATTTAAGATACTTTTGACACATTTAAACCCCACAGACCCTTTAGACCTTTACACACTTCTTTTTTTTTGTGTACGTGATCGAGGCTCGTGAAAGTGTTAACATTTATTACACAAAAAACAAACAGACACACAAAACATATAATAAAGGAAGCGGTAGACAAGATGGGGAGAGAAGGGGAAGCACACACACACAACATTTGAGAGCATGGACATCGGGAGATTTGTGAGAGGGAGCGGGCTTGGGGGGAGGAGGCTTGGGAAGGTGGGGATGGGCTTTAGTCCCATGACTCCCTTTAGACCCCTTAGAGGCTTATATCTTAACACCCCTTAGACCCTGCAGACCCTTAAGCCTTGTTAGACATATTTACACCCCTGAGACTGCTTGGACCCTTGACCATTTCGAGCTTTATACCTTTTAGACCACATAGAGCATTTTAGTCAGTTTATATGCCTTTAGACCTTTACACGCTTTAGACCATCTATAACACCACACACAAATCTATAGTCTTCTTGCAAAACACAGACGATACTTTTTTCAGCAAGTAATGCAGAAACTTTACCCACCCAAGAGGGTGGGTGTTCTGCTTGTATGTGTAATAATGTCTGAGGATGTGGCACATCAAATTATTTTGCAATCAAAGTCAAAAGTCATGGGACAGGCTTTTATGTTTGAATTTTGTCAATTTTAAAAAGAATCAACGGAATACCCACCCTCTGAGGGTCTTAAGGGGTTTGGGGGCCTTAGGAGTCTTAGGTTTATTGGGGGTGTTAGGGGTCGTAAGGGACTTGGGGTTGTGGGAGGTCTTTGAGTCTTAAGGGTCTTGTGATCCTGGGGGTCTGAAGGATAATAGGGGAATTGTGAGGTCTTAGGGGTGTTGAGGGGTCTTAAGAATCTCAATGGTCTTCGGGCGTTTCGGGGACTTCAGGGTGTCAAGGGGTCTTAAGGTATTGAGGAGTCTGGAACTCGCACGAACTCACGCACTCTGAAACAGCACTCGGTAGATCACATACCTCCGCCAGGCTGAACAGTTTCAGTTTTGTATCTCACTGAGAGGCCGGATCTGGATCTGGACCTAAATCTAAATGGAATCGGCTTCTTCTTGTCACCTAACTAACTCATCCACCTCATTTTGTTATAACTGTTGTCCTTCCGGCAGGTTCTCCCATCTCAGCCAACGAACTCTGTAGTTCTGTCAGAATGGTCATTTGGTTCTTGGTCAACTCCTTTACCAAGGTCCTTTCTCCCCGGTTGCTCAGTATGGTCGGACAGCCAGCTCAAGGAAGAGTCTGGGTAGTTCAATATGCTTTCTATTTTCTAATGATGGAGGTCACTGTGCTCTTAGGAACTTTCAACACTCCAGAAATTGTTTTATACCCTTCCCCAGATCTATGCCTCCTCACAATTGAATACCAGAATTATATGGACAGTTCCTTGGACTTCATGGTAGAGTTTCTGCTCTGACATGCACTGTAACCTGTGGGACCTTAAATAGAAAGGTGTGTTTCTTTCTAAATCATGTCCAAGCAATAGCATTGGCCACACGTGAACTCAAATCAAGTTGTAGAGACATCTCATGGATGATTAAAGGAAATTGGATGTACCTGAGCTCTATTTGGAGTGTCATAGCAAAGGGGTTGAATACTTATTGACGCAAGACATTTCAGCTTTTAATTAGCTCACCTGAAACGAAGTTCAGGGGACCTTATGCGATGGCGCGTCGTCCGTCCGTCAGTCCATCAACATTGGAAACTTCTTCTCCGAAACCGCTGATGGGATTTCGACCAAATTTGGCACAAATTATATTTGTTGTGTTGTGACTAAAGTTTGTTTACGGCATTAAAAATCTGCCTCTTTGGGGATCTACGGGGGTCAAAATGGGTCCAGGTTTTCACCCCCCCCCTCCCCCAAAATAGATATTTGCTTTCTTCTCAGAAACTACACACATGACTTCGATGAAACTTAACCACAACCTTCACCACCCATGATGTACCAATGTTTGTTCACGGCATTATAAAAGATCTGCCCCTTTAAGGGGTTTCGGGGGGTCAAAATGGGTCCAGGTTTTGACCCCCTCCCCCCAAAAAAATAGGTATTTGCTCTTTTCTCAGAACCTTCACACACAATTTTGATGAAACTTCACCACAACCTTCATCATCCATGATGTACCAATCTTTGTTCAAGGCATTGGAAAAATTGGGGTCTGAGGAAGTACACGGGGTGGGAAGGTGTGGGGAGGTTACCCCCCAAAATAGGTGGTTTTTTATTTGTTTGTTTAGTCTTATGATTATGTTAGTATGATTCTACATGCTGTCCTGTCTTCTAGCAAGCATTGAAATTGGTTTAAAATACCTTTAGTCAGTGCAGTATACTGTTTATTCTACCAGGTGAGCACCAGGGGTATTGCCCCTATGTTTTGTTAATTATTTTGCAGAAATTTCTAAAATATATATATTCCACTTTGACGTGATGCATCACCCGTATCCCACTTTGACGTTATGTGTCGATCAGTGACAAAAAATCTCAGTATAATCAATTTTAAATTCAGGTTGTGACACTACAAAATGTGAAAAAGTCAAGGGGTGTGAATACTTTCTGAAGGCGCTGTATATATGCACGTGTAGTTTACCACATCCACTATCTAAATACCTATGTGTAGTTTACCACATCCACTATCTAAACACCACTTTGATGATTTTTAGTTCACCTGGAACGTAGTTTTGGGGAGCTTATGCGATGGCACATCATCCGCCCGTCTGTCCGTAAATAATTGAAACTTCTTCTCCGAAACCGCTGATGGGATTGTGACCAAACTTGGCACAAATGATATTTGGTGTCTTGCAACTCAAGTTTGTTCATGGCATGAAAAACATCAGGGTGACCGGGGGTCAAAGTGGATCCAGGATTGACCCCCAAAATATGGATTTGCTTTTTCCTCTGGAACTACACACACTATTTCTACACATTACACACTTTGGGGTCCAACTCCACACACCATTTCGATGAAACTTGACCTCAACCTTCATCATACTGTGATGTAGCAAAGTTTGTTCACTGCACTAAGAAAAAAAAATCGGTCCCTGAGGGGGTCTACTGGGGGGTTGCCACACCCCCTCCAAAAAAAATAGGTATTTGCTCTTTTCTCTGAAACTACACACACAATTTCGTTAAAACTTGACCACAACCTTCAACACCCTTTTTGTACCAAAGTTTGTTCACAGCATTAAAAAATAAATCGGGCCCCAGGGGAGTGTACATGGGGTTGTTCCCCAAAATAGGTATTTGCTATTTTCTCTGAAACTCCACACACAATTTCAATGAAACTTGAGCAGAACCTTCATCACCCGTGATGCATCACCCGTATCTCATAATAATCTCATACCTAGTGAGTTCACAATGTGACGTCATTGGCCATCTCGAAAATCGACAGTCTAGGGCTTTTTATGGCACTTTGTGATTGGCAAAGAGAAACAAAATTCCCTTCAAATTAGACCGTGTTTAATTATCAATGGTTTTTGGAAAAAAAAATAATTGCATTTAGGTTTCCCTTCAGGGTATTTTGAGTATTTAAGAGTCTTTGGGGTCTTCTTGGTCTTTGGGGTGTTTTGGGTGTTCAGGGTATTTTGGGTCTTTGGGTATTTTCAGCCTTTTTCGTTTTTAGGGTCTTTCATGTATTTAAGGATTTTTTGGTCTTTTGGTCTTTAAGGATTTTGGGGTATTTAAGGGTCTTTGGGGTCTTTTGCATCTTCAGGGTATTTTTGGTCTATGGGGTTTTTGGGGTCTTCGGGTCTTTTCAGTCTTTTTGGTCTTTGGGGTCTTTTGGGTCCCACTTCCTCTTTTAGTTTCTCTGGGTCCTTTGGGTCCTCGGTGTATTTTTGGTGTTTGGGTCCTTGGGGTCTTTTGGGTCCTCTTGGTCTTTTGGGTCCTCAGAGGGGGGTTGGGGTGGGTGGTGGTCTTTTGGGTCCTCTGGGTGCTTTCGGTTGAGTATTTCAGGTTGCAATTGTGGTGAGCGTTAGCTCAGCCATCCAACCAATGGGTGAAGAACATACATACATACATACATACATACATACATACATACATACATCCATGCATGCATACATAATCACAAACACTTGCTCCATTATATATATAGAGAGATTGTATTCCATAGTTAGTCCACATATACAATTTATTACGTACAAAGTTTTTTGAAGTATTGTTTAATTACATATTTGGAAGAGTTAACTCGCCTGAAATAAACTCATTATATATACCCTGGGAATATGAAAATATATATAATTACACTACAGTTAGATCCCTAACTTCAGTTTTCAGGCACAGTACTTTTACGAAGTATAATAAATAACTAATTCCCTTGTAGGGAACACAACTCTCCCTCCTTTCCGCTCTTCCCTCCTCTCCGCTCTTCCCTCCTCTCCGCTCTTCCCTCCTCTCCCCTCCTCTCCCCTCCTCACCCCAATCCACCCATCACTCCTCCCCACCCCTCACTCACCTCTACCCCTCACTCTCCTCGACCCCTCGCTCTCCTCTACCCCTCACTCTCCTCTACCCCTCACTCCTCCCTCCTTCCCCTCACTCCTCTCCTCTCCCATTCCCTTACCTCCCTCTCAATCCTCACTCCTCTCCCCCCCCCCCTCTCTCTCTTATCTCCTCCTTCTCTCTTCTCTCCTCCCTCTCTCTTCTCCCCTTCTCACTCTTCTCCAACCACTCACTCCTCTCCAACCCCTCACTCCTCCCCACTCCACTCATCACTGTGCAGACTGTACAGGGGAGAGGTTTTTGGTATTTTCAGACGTTTTGGTCTTTAAGGGTCTTTTGCGTATTTAAGGATCTTTTGGGGTCTTTTCAGTCTTTTGGTCTTCGGGGTATTCAAGGAATTTTGGGGTGTTTTGTTTCTTCGGGGTCTTTCAGGATCTTTGAGATCTTTTGTGTCTTTGGGGTATTTTAGGCCTTCAGAATTATTTCAGTCTTCGGAATCATATTGGTATTTGGGGTATACGGGGTATTTGGGGTCTTTATAGTCTTTGGGGTATTTTTGGTCTTCGGGGTCTTCAGGGTATTTTTGGGGTCCATTCGGTCTTTTCAGTCTTTGGTATTTGGGATCTTTGGGGTCCTCTGGGCCTTTTGGTTTCTCTGGGTCCTTTGGGTCCTCCGTGTATTATTGGTGTTCGGGTCCTTGGGGTCTTTTGGGTCCTCAGAGGGGACAGAGGGGGGATGGGGTGGGTGGTGGTCTTTTTGGTCCTCTGGGTGCTTCAGGTTAAGTATTTCAGCTTACAATTGTGGTTAGCGTTAGCTCAGCTATCCAACCAATGGGTGAAGAGCGGACACACATACATACATACATGCAAGCCTCTCCTCAGTGAAAGACACATGAAAGCCCACTTGGAGTTTGCAAAAAAGCACCTAAAGGACTCTCAGACTGTGAGAAACAAGATTCTTCGGTCTGATGAAACCAAGATTGAACTGTTTGGCCTCCGTCTGGCGACTCTGCCATAAAACCCAGATCGGTGGAGTGTTGCAGTGATGGTTGTCCTTCTGGAAGTTTCTCCCATCTCCACACAGGATCTCTGGGGCTCAGCCAGAGTGACCATCGGGTTCTTGGTCACCTCTCTTACCAAGGCCCTTCTCCCCCGATTGCTCAATTTGGCCGGGCGGCCAGCTCTAGGAAGAGTCCTGGTTGTTCCAAACTTCTTCCATTTAAGAATTATGGAGGCCACTGTGCTCTTGGGAACCTTCAATGCAGCAGAGATTTTGTTGTAGGCTTCCCCAGATCTGTGCCTCGACACAATCCTGTCTCTGAGCTCTGCAGGCAGTTCCTTCGACCTCATGGCTTGGATTTTGCTCTGATAAGCATTGTCAGCTGAGAGACCTTATATAGACAGGTGTGTGCCTTTCTAAATCATGTCCAATCAATTGAATTTACCACAGGTGGACTCCAATCAAGGTGTAGAAACATCTCAAAGATGATCAAGAGAAATGGGAGGCACCTGAGCTAAATTTCAAGTGTCATAGCAAAGGGTCTGAATACTTATGTCAATGTGATATTTCAGTTTTTTTATTTTGCAAAAATTTCTAAAATCCTGTTTTCTCTTTGTCATTATGGGGTATTGAGTGCAGATTGATGAGGGAAAAAATGAATTTCAACGATTTCAGCATAAGGCTGCAACATAACAAAATGTGAGAAAAGTGAAGGGGTCTGAATACTTTCTGAATGTACTATATATATATTGTTGTGGATTTGAGAATTGTGTTGTGGGTTTTTTTTTGTATTGTTGTCAGTGTAATGAATTGTTGTAAAATATCACCCTCCAGGTTGTGTATAAAGGTCAAAGGTCGTCCCCTTAGTTATTCCATATACAATCACGTAGCAAATCATATATCTCCCTGTTCAGTAGTTATCTCCTTATTATGTGTATTAGTTTAAGGCTTTGTCTTCCATTAATTGACACTCCATTGCACCGAATTCAAATAAGGTAGATTCCCTTCCAATTCCCCTTTTGTCAGCCATTACCAACTGCATTGGGCGGTTTTCTGCGTGCGGTTTTCTGCATTCGCCGCTGCTGCTTTGGGACCGTGTTTTTCGCCGCAATACTCCATTGAGCACGAGGTCATCTCGGAGCAGAAGGTGGGAGGAGTCAGCCCAGCGCCAGGAACAAGGCGTGGCCTTGCCAACGCCTCCTCTAGGGGTGGGATCGGTGAGCCCTCGCGACCAATCAAGGCCGAGGCGAGCTCACCGATGGGCGTGTCCTGGAGGCTGGCGGCTTGATCGCCCGAGGCGCAATAAAAGCACACGCAAGCCTTTTGAGAGAGACGCGCAGGAAGATCTTTGAGAGAGTCGGCAGATGCGTCAGAGAGCGAGCCCATCACGCAACGCCCCCATAAGAGAGATGAGCTTTGACTCCACCACGCAGCTTTGACTCCACCACACAGCTTTGACTCCACCATGCAGCTTTGACTCCACCACGCAGCTTTGACTCCACCATGCAGCTTTGACTCCACCACGCAGCTTCGACTCGCTGCTATGCGGGAACCAGTTTGCGGTGGCATCGGTGGCCGTCGAGGTCCAGGCCGACGTCCCGTGCGGGATCAAGCCCCAGCCAGCGTCCAGCTGAACCTTCCTCTCCCTCCAGCCATCCACCTCCTGCCATTCCTGTCATCATTCCCCGTGTAAGTGTGCTTGTAGTCTGTCTTTTGTCTTGTCCCTGGGTATAAGTAAGCTTGTATAAGTTAATATTGCACTGTGTCCTTCTGGTCCTTCCCTCCTTTGTGTCTTTATTTTCTTATCTTTCCTTCTCCTTGGTTACTTTTCGTTGTGTACATAATAGGTAGAAATAAATCATATTTGTATTTCCTACCTTGGTTCTTCTTCTTCTTCTTCTTCTTGACATCCGTTCGTCTTTGTCTTTTCCCCATTGAACACCTGTGGCATGATTTGGCCAACGTTTCGGGATCGGGTTCGTTTCTGTTAATAATTCGTGCCGCGGTTGCTAAAACCGCTCGGCAATTAACATCTGTCCGCGGTACGAACGGGGCTGTGCACCTGCCTTTCCAGAGGTAGCTGGGCAGCGTCAGGGACCCCGTCGGTCAGTCAGAGACGAGGGGATTAATCCCCCCTCGGTAAGGGGAACAGAGGCCGACGTTGGGTTCCGTAACAATTGGTGTCTGGGAGTGAGATTTGAGGCCCGAACCAAATGTTTTATATAACATCAAAAAATTTGGTCAAAATTAAGAGTGCCCAAAATTTTAGAATATCCCAAATTTGAAATCGTGCCATGGATGATCAAGGCGGCTGGATGCCGGTGGGGGAATTAGAAGAGGAGTTAGTGGTAACCCAGGACCACAGTGGGGAAATGGAGGAGGAGAGCAATGAAGATGTGGTTGCGGGGGGATCAGGCGCACAAAATGGCGCCCTTGTGCACGAGGTTTCAGGCGCACAAAATGGCACCTCGCACGAGCGCGTGGTGGTCGCGCCCGCTGCGCAGATGGGGGTGGGCGACATGCAGGCCTTCATGGCCCAATTCATGGCGGAAATACAGAAAGAGAACGACAGTATGGACAGGTTGGGACGCCAAATGGAAGCAATGGGAGGCCAAATGGGGGCAATGAGGGACGAAGCAAGGGGTACCAGTGAACGGTTGGGAAATAAATTTGAGCGATTAGGAAATCAAATCGAGGGGCTCGGAAGCAAATTGGAGCGAATCGGTAGGGTTGGGGACAGAATGGGTGACCGCATGCAAAAATGTGGCGAGACCATGGATCGCATGTTGAGCGAGAGGGTCCCGAGGGTGCACGACGAGGTAAAGCGGGTCGAGGAGCACTGGTTGAGCGAAGTGGAGAAAAGCGTGGGTAAAATGACGGGTATAGATATCGCGACCCGGGGTATGGGGCAGCCGGCGACCGCTGAGGTAGAGGGAATTTTATTAAAGCCAACGGTCGTTAAAGAACAAGTACAAAAAGTTTTAATTAAAACAAAAGCCGCGTCGATGGTACACAATGCCTAGATGCAGCTGTGCCTATAACGTCGATGTTATAGGCACAGGACATTCCTATTGATTTGATTACTTGATGTTATTTTTGTGCAAAGTGAAAATATATCTCGGCAATTTACCGTGTGTGGCAACGAATTTTTAATATATCTCGGCATTTTCCTGTCTGTTATTTCAGGCGGTGTATGACTGACCATGCCGCGATTTAAAAAATATATATCTCGGCAATTTCCCGTGTGTGGCGACACGTGAACGAAGCTATGCTCCTCTCTCCACATTATTGTGATGACGTATAAATTAAATATTTCATCGTGACGATTGTCATCAAATGGACGAATTTTTAATATATCTCGGCATTTTCCCGTCTCTAATTTCGGGCGGTGTATGACTGGCCATGCCGCGATATAAAAAATATATATCTCAATGGACTTGAAGTTACAGGCGTTTGAGAATTCATTTCGTTATATAAAGGGCAACTTTCATCGGATTTTCTTCCCGTTTTTTTTCAACCGAGTCTAAAACGATGTTAGCGACTGTGAAAAATGAAATGATATATCGAATTTGATTTGAAATAAAACTGTGTGAGAGAGGAAGACACCACGGGCCTACAAAACAGGCCTCAAAGCTATGCGAGTGAATAAAATGGTGGATATTTGTTTATATGAAGGCTCTCCCAGAATGGGTGGAGCTATGGTTCCCAGAATGGGTGGAGCTTTGAGGTTTTGTCTTCTCTGCAAGAACAAGAAGAAGAAGAAGAAGAACAACAACAACAACAACAGCAGAGGGCACTCTGAACAGCGTCTGCGACGCGGGTAAAAAGAAATAGTTAAAATCGGGCTTGTAGAGACGGCAGAATTAAAAAAGCACCAGTTGGAGGGAGAAATGGTTTGTGCATAAAGTCTAAGTTCACATCCTGATGTCGTACTTGCTAATCCTTATAAAGATTTGCAGGTGTTGGTGCAGGGAGGAAGAAGAACCCCGAAGGTGAGACGGGCTGTATATGGTGTCAAGAGGTTTTTCAGCAGGAGGATGTTTGGCGCGAAGAGAATTGTCGCGCGATTGGGATCGATATGGCACCCGGGCGTTGGTGAAGGGTCCCATGTGAGTGGAAATGGCGTGCGTGTGAGGAAAAAGTGTGCGTCCAAGAGTGAGCGTGTTATAAAGTGTGCGGAGTGCGACACAGAGAATGAGAGCGATACGGAGTGTACGTGCGAGGGTGAGAGTGACCCGGAGAGTGAGCTGGTGGAGGAGCGGGTGCGAGGATGCACGTTTGGAATGGACGGCGAGGGTGTGCGAGAAAGCACACCTGAGTTGGTTGTGGCACGGGTGTGGGAGAGCCCATCGGAGTGCGTGAGTGGGTGGATGCAAGAGTGCACGCCAATGGTGAGTGGTACGGAGTACGTACCGAGGGAGAGTGCGCAAGACGGTGCGCGAGGTGTGTTAAGGGAGTGTGCGAACGGCGAGTGTGCGCGAGAGGTGTGGTGTGTAACAGGGAGTGCGGAGGTGGAATGGACGGAGTGTGCGGGATGTATGAGCAACAAACGGAACGAGTGGTGTGAGCATGCAGAGGAGGCATCGACGTTGACCGGGGCAGCGTTTAGGGCAACGGTTAGCCGACGCGAGCACTCGGGGCGCGGTGCGCTTTGTTGGATGCTCGGCCCGGCGCGGATCGGTGCTGCATCACTTCTCTTCGAAGCGTCGTTGCCGATTCGGGCCTGGCCTGGCCCTGCACGGTCGAGTCCGGGCCTTGTCGGGCAAGGCGACCGGTCCGGTTCAAGGGCAAGTAGGAGGAAGCAGATTTGGTGCCCCCTGGCGGGTGCGGGTTCCGACCGGGCGAGATTGAGCCATCGGGCCGGGGACCGCAAGGTGCCACGCCGAGATGGTGCGTGGAATCTCGGCCCGACCAAACAGCCTCCCTTGCACCGAATGCCGGACGGATTCAACCTGCAGGTGACCAAACCACCCGAATTCATTGCTCGGCTTTGCGAAGGCGAGTGTTAATGATGTGACGACGCACCGAGGCTCAGATATAGCGGACTGTGATGATGATAGTGTTTTGGACCCGAAATTGAGGATAGGGAATTTGTGATCGGCAAAAATATGATTGGCAGATTTTTTTTTTTTTTTTTTTCCCCTTGTATACTGAATCGAGGCTCGTGGAAGACCTAACATTTATTTCACAAACAAATCAACCAGACAAACAAAATATACAAAAAGAGGGAGCGGAAGACAAGATGGGGAGAGAAGGGGAAGCACACAACCACAACATTTGAGAGCAGGGAGAAGTGTGGGAGGGAGAGGGCTTGGGGGGAGGAGGCGTGGGAAGGGGGGGGGAGAGGTATAAAACACAAGGGGACCGAAATTAGCGGGGGTAAAAAAGATCAAGGTTTTGGATGGGGGAGGATAAGAGATGGTGGTGAACAGCTGTTTTAAAGACCTGGAGGGTGGAGTGGGATTGAAGAGAGTGAGGGAGTTTGTTCTAGAGGCGGGAGAAAAGAGGAATGAAGGAGTGAAGGTGAGCAGAAAGTCTTGATTTTGGCAGTTTAACCATAAGAGGGTTGCAGGCAGATCTTGTGCGACCTGTAGGAATATTTGGGGGACAGAGCCCAGAGACAGCTGGGGGGGGGGGGGGGCAAGGCCAGAGAGGAGTCGGTAGAAGACGGAAAGACCACCAACCTGCCTGTGGTGAGTGAGTGAGAGGTCCTTGGAGTTAGCTTCATCGCGGGAGATTCCAATGATTCTGAATGCTTTGGTTTCAACAGCGTGAAGACGAGCTAGGTGTGAGGCAGGTGCACCAGCCCAGAGGGGAGAGCAGTATTCCATAGAGCTGCGGATGAAAGCCTTGTATGTGGTGAGGAGCTCAGGTGTGCCAAGGAAGGACTTCGCACAACGGAGGATGCCCAGTCGGCGACTGGCTTTGGAGGCCAGATTTGAAATGTGGTTTTCCCAGGAAAGATCATGGCAAATAGTGAGACCCAAAAGCCTGAGTGACAGAACTTCTTGGAGAGGATTATTCAGAAAGTGGATGGGAGGGTTGTCCAGTCGGTCTTTTCGGAGAGACATCGTAAGAGTGTGAGATTTATCAGGATTGAAAGACATGTTCCATTTGTTTGCCCAGTCTGTGATTTTGTCCAGGTCTGCAGAGAGTGAGGAGGCTGCAGACTGCCGATCTGAGGGATGAGGAATGGAGCGATAGAGAGTAGAGTCGTCAGCAAAGAGATAGAGAGGATTTTCAAGAGAGTCAGAGAGATCATTGATGAAGACCAGAAAAAGCACAGGGCCCAGAACGCTGCCTTGGGGAACTCCAGCCTGAACAGGAAGAGGAGATGAGAGAAACCCATTCAGGGTCACACGTTGACTACGACCAGAGAGGAAGTCCGCCAGCCATGCGTGGAGATTTCCATGGATACCAGACCCTATCGAAGGCACGTGAAATGTCAAGGGAGACAGCTCTAATTTCCTGTTTGGTGTTGAGGACCTCCATCCATTGTTGAGAAAGCAGAAGCAGCATGTCCAGAGTAGAGTGACCAGGTCTGAAACCAAATTGATGATCAGAGATCAAGCCATTGGAGAAGAGGAAAGATTTCATATCTGAAGCAATGATGGATTCCATGACTTTGCTGATAATTGGGAGAAGGCTGATTGGTCTGTAGTTGCTAGGATCTGTTTTTGCACCTTTTTTGTGCAAAGCGGTGATGTTGGCTGATTTCCAAGCAGATGGCAGATGACCTTGAGCAAAAGAGAGGGTGAAGAGAACAGAAAGAGGGAGTGAAAGAGCAGAAGAACATGATTTTAGGACCCGTGGGCTGATGCCGTCAGGACCAGTTGCAGAATCAGAGTCGAGGGTTGACAGAAACTTTTCCACCTTGTCAGGAGGAAAGGACACAGAGTCCAGGAGCAGCTGGGTACGACTGGGTACGGTGGGTACAGAGAGGGATGGGTTTGGGACACAATATTTAGAGGCAAACACAGAGTTGAGGCATTCAGCTTTTTCACGTGCGGAGTCAGCCGTTAAGCCGTTTGAGGTGAGGGAGGGGATGGAGGGGGAACAAACACCAGAAACAGATTTGACCAGACGCAACCAGGATTTGGAAGAGGGAGACAGATAAGAGAGTTCGGTCTTGAGAACGGTGAGATATTGTTGCCTGGCTCTCCTGAGGGTGGACACACACTTGTTTCGGGCTTTGTTAAAGGAAATGAGATTTCCTTCCGTTGGATTTGCTTTCCAGGAGACGAAAGCAAGTTGTTTCAGGGCAACAGCCTCACCACAAGATTCCGTGTATCATGGACGGGAGGAAGGGTATGACAACTGAAGACGAGATGGGATAAATCTGTGCATGAGAGAGAGCAATTTACTTTGAAAGAATTCCCAGGATGAGTTGATGTCAGAGGCGGTAGAGATGGGAGACCAGTCCAGATGATTGATGGCTGCTTGAAGACCGTGCCAGTTCGCCTGAGTGAAATGCCAGACTCGTCGATGCTGAGGAGGCTCTCTGAGAATGATCAGAGAGATGTCCACTTTGACAAGCACATGATCAGATGAGCCGATTGGAGCAGAAGAAGAGCAGCAGACATTTTCAGGGAAGTTAGTCATAACCAAGTCCAGAAGAGAAGATGCTCCGTTGACTGAGATCCGGGTCGGGAAATTGACAGATTGTGTCAGTCCCAGTGAGTCGCAGAAGTCCTTTGCTGAGGAGCCATGGCTGGTGAGAAAGGTACCCACACCCAGCCAACTGGCATGGTGACCATTGAAATCACCACATATGAGGAAGAGAGAGTTCGGATGAGTAGATAGAAGTTGGTCCATTTATCAGACAGCGAGATGTAATGGAGTCATCACTGTTTGGTGGACGGTACAACACACATATGAACAAGAGGTGGGAGCGACGGGAAGCCGTAGCCAGAGGTATTCCTGGGGGTGAGGTGGAGAGAGTGCAGTGCAGGGCGAGTGAGGAAGAGAGTTTTTGATAAAGATAGCAACCCCACCTCCAGGACGAGGCTCAGGTCTATCATACCGGAGGAGGGAGTCACCCGGGAGAGATACTAAGGAATCAGAGAAATCATGAAGGAGGAAAGTTTCTGTTAAGCAGATCACATCTGGTTTGTCAGAAGCAACCTGTATGGAGAGATCAGTCAAGTTTGAGCGAAGGCCCCGGATGTTTGAGGTCCATACCGTTAATGAAGAGGAAGGGGGAGCATCGGGTACAGAACAGGGGGGGGGAGGGGTAGGGTAAGATGTGGAAAAGGAGGAAGAGGTAGGGACAGCTGTTGAAGGTGTGTCAGAGATTTCAGAGATTTCAGAATAGCTTGGAGAAAGGGAAGAATGGGGCGGACAAAAGGTTTGATGGAGATTGGGTGAGGCACAGTGAGGTGTTATTTGAGGAGGGGGAAGAGCGAGGCAGAAGGTTGGGGGAGATGAAGGTGAAAGTTGGAAGGGGGAAGAAGCAGGGAGGATGCTTTGAGGGGAGGGGTGAGAGGGGAGTCTAGGAGGGGAGGAGCGAGGGAGAGTCTCGGAGGGGAGGGGTGTGGGGGGAGTTTAGGAGGGAGGGAAGGGAAGGGGTAAGGGGGGAGATTTGAAAGGGATGGGTGATGGGGAGGATTTGGAGGGGAGGGGTGAGATTGGATTTTGAAACGTGTACGATTCATGGGAAACGAACATTTTTTGCAAAATGAGTTTGAGACCTTTGAGTCAAAAATACGTTTGAGGAAGCTGAAGGAGGGGTGGAGTTCTGGAGAGTTTAGGGAATGTAGAAAAGAGGAACTGTAAGAGATGGTATTATTTATTTATTTTGGAATGAATAGATTTGGTGAGCAAGACGAAAGCATCCTTTTGTAGGAGAAGAAGAAAAAGGTCTTATAATATATGAGAGAAAATAGTTGTTCAGGGGAGAGATTATACATTTCTAACTACGTGATCGCATGATCGCGAACAACGTGAACGAAGAACGAACGAACAAGTAAGAACAACAAATGAACGAATAAGACCTGAGAAGGAAATATTTTTTGGGGTTTTTTTTTTTTGAGTACAGATATTAAACAAGGAGGTATGGGGTGAACGACTGGGACGAAACAGAGAACGAAAATAAATGCAGCGCATTCGACGAACCGCTGCGAAAAACAAAACCACAAGGTCGGAGACGGTACGGTAGCCTAAGCCTACGAGTACTAGGCCTCAGAATACTCGATACGCATTAACCGACGATTGTGTATACATGTACGAAAAATTAGCACCGAAAATTTTCCTAAAGATACGCTATAGGTACACACACCGAAAGATAGATACAGTCTCGACAAAAACACAATTGTGAAAGATTACTTAGCTTCGAAAGCGTGAGTGCATGGAACAGCTTCGAAAAGACGTGACCTCGCCGTGATTGGTAGAATGATCGGCAGATGATTGGCAAACTTTGATTGGCTGAAATTTGATGCGCAAAATTTGTAGTGAGAGATACCCGTTGTGGTGGGATGGCAACTCTGCCATCTCTCACATAGGGGGCAAAGGAGCAATAGCTATGGGGTTTGGCAGTGAAAACTAGCCCGGGAGGGTTTGGATAATGTATAGGGATCCAGAGACGATTGACCATAGGTAACGGTAAGTTTAAGTAGCAACATTGGACAGGTAGTGGGGACATAGAGAGGGTAGTTGGATTATAATGACGAGGGAGCGCAATAATATAAGGGGCGACGGGGAAGCGTGAGTTTTAGTAGGGCATCAGGTAGATTAGATGATGCCGTGTGTGTGTGTGTTGAAAGTGTACTCAGCAGCGTATTGTGAGAAGTGTGAGATGAGTGACATTGTGTTGAGTGAATGAGCTTGCAAGTGGTGCAAGTGACGAACGTGTGTCCATGGTGCAGCCGGTGGGTGCGTCCGTGGTGCAGCCGATGTGTGCGTCTGTGGTGCAGCCGATGGGTGCCTCTCGGGCTTGGTGAAATGAGGAATTGCTAGGCAATGCTCGGGAGGTGATTGTGAGTTGTGTTGAGCATGGAGGTGTATGGAGCAGTGCATGAGTGAGTAATTGGGGATTGTGTGTTGTGTTGATCAAATGGTCCAGGGAGGAAGGAGGGTGCAGGAAGCACCAGGTGTAGGAGTGATTGCACAGGTGTGCAAATTACAGGTGTATGGAGAATGGTTGTGTGGAATACATGGAGTATGGAATATATGGAGTATGAAATGGATGGTCATGGAGTGAGTATGGTGGAAACTGTGGAGTGGAGTGGATGGTGCGAAGGTGTGAATGGGGGAAAAGTGGACCCTATCACAAATACCCGGGGAGGGTAGTTTAAGAGTTAGGTAGAGGGTACAGGTAAATTGTGGTTGGATATTGGCATCTGTGGTGCGTGGTGGAAGAATGGTGTTTGGATGGGTGCATTAGTGACGTGGAAATGGCTGGGCGTGTGACCTGTTAGTATGTGTAGTTGAATGGGCACTCCACCACTGTGAGGATGTCGGCCAGGTGAGGCTGCAGGTGGGCTCTGGGAGCCGTTAGAGTTGTGGATGGGGCCGAGGATCCGGAGGACGGACCCGGGTAGCCCAGTGCCAGAGAGGGCACCGAGTGGGGAGAGCGCCAGGGTCCCTTCCCCAGTAGATAGGTTAGGATAAGGAGCAGGTAAGCTCGGAGGCAACTGCAGTGGTGGAGGTGTGCAGGTGGGTAGACCTGCTGGGAGAGCCACACGACACAGTCCGGAAATTGTGCAAGGGCACAGTGAGTTGAATCGGGGGAGTGAGACCCCAAATTGATGAAGCACCACAGTTTGGTCAATGGGAATTTGGTTCTTTAAACCGCATAGAGTAAGATGGCCAATGGTTTGGCAGGGAAAGACCCCGGGTAGTGTAAAGTGAATTAATGTCATTTAGAAGATAGTTAGGATTAAGAATCTCCTCGCACCATCTACATCCACTCACCTGAGGTGACAGAACTCAACACCATGCCAGGTTGTTTTTATTATTTTTTGTGCAAATGGTTGAAATGTGAGATGCATCATGACGTGGGTGTGACATTGTGCTTTGTTGTTCCATCTCTCCCACCTTATGAGGATTGATGATGAATTGGGTGATGTCAAATTTGGTTAGAGGGATTGTGGGGACGAATTTGGTATAGGGGAAATATAGGGAAGATGAGACAGTAGTGACGAATTTGTAAATGTGTAGATTTTTGTACATATGGGGTAAGGGCAAGGGTAGAGTAGGTAACAGGGGCGGTGACGTACGGTAGGGACGAGCTTTCTCACTTCGCTCTCCGTACGCACCTCGTCTTGCATTGCCTTGTTTGATGTGTACCCTTGTGACCTTACCCCACACTCACCTGTCTTCTCCCCCCCCCCCCTTGTCTCCCACCCGAGGACTGTGCGCCACTGGGCGCCGAGGGGAGCGTGCGGGAGTCCGCCATTGTGTGCAAGAACTCTCGCAACCACAGCTGCCTGCATCGATGCACCACTTATGGACCACATGGGTTGGGGCATGGCCCCTCTGCTGGAACAGGCCATGATGGCCCGAGATCTTGCTGGCGGACCTTGGTAGCATGGCACAAATGCCACACAGGTGAACCACTCATATCCGGTCCCTGTGGGCCATAAATAAAAACGGACATGTTTTGTGCATTTCATTTTATTATGTCCAAATAGGCCACCAGTAAGAAGATGAAGAAAGACAACATCAGGAAGAACATTGGCCAGCAGAGGGAGCCGAAGAGCAAGAACAACACCAGGGGTTTGTTTGGTTATTTTTATGATGAACTGTGGTGACTGTGCACTGATTGGTGCTTTATGGTGTTTTGGTGTGTTTTTGGTGCTGTATGGTGCGTCGATGCCGGGCAAGCTGTCTCCCCCCAAAAAAGAACAATTACAGGTCCTGGGTTAGTTTTGTAAATACAAGTAGCATCAACTGTAAATAATGCTCCCCCATCGTTCATGTTGTAGTTTGAAGACAATTCCGCAATTCGGTTAGCTGTGGGCGTAAATATGTTAGATAGGGTGCAATGCAGCAGCAGGACATATTTATTTGTGTTTTAAAACTGTCACACTCAGGGTCAGGTTAAATGTAGAGGGAACTACACCTACGTGCCACACTAAAGGTAAAAGTTTAATTGGCCCGGGACGTGCCTAAGAGGAGGATGATGCATTGATGCAGTGTTGTGGATTTGAGAATTGTGATGTGGGTTTTTTTTTTGTATTGTTGTCAGTGTAATGAATTGTTGTAAAATATCACCCTCCAGGTTGTGTATAAAGGTCAAAGGTCATCCCCTTAGTTATTCCATATACAATCACGTAGCAAATCATAGATCTCCCTGTTCAGTAGTTATCTCCTTATTATGTGTATTAGTTTAAGGCTTTGTCTTCCATTAATTGACACTCCATTGCACCGAATTCAAATGAGGTAGATTCCCTTCCAATTCCCCTTTTGTCAGCCATTACCAACTGCATTGGGCGGTTTTCTGCGAGCGGTTTTCTGCATTTGCCGCTGCTGCTTTGGGACTGTGTTTTTCGCCGCAAGACTCCATTGAGCACGAGGTCATCTCGGAGCAGAAGGTGGGAGGAGTCAGCCCAATGCCAGGAACAAGGCGTGGCCTCGCCAATGCCTCCTCTAGGGGCGGGATCGGTGAGCCCTCGCGACAAATCAAGGCCGAGGCGAGCTCATCGATGGGCGTGTCCTGGAGTCCGGCGGCTTGATCGCCCGAGGCATTATATAAGCGCACGCGAAAGCTTTCAAAGAAGAAGTTGAATACCCAGAGAGTCCTGAGAGTTGCGTCAGAGAAATGGCAGAGAGACAGCAAGCATTTGAGAGAGAGAGAGAACCCGTCACGCAAGGCCCCCACGGCAGATGCAGCACACCACAGCAGATTGAACCGACGGAGCTTGGGAACCACCGCAGTTTTGGACCATGGCAGCGTTGAGCGGTGACGGCAGTTGCAGCTTCAGAGGAATCGCTGTACGAGAGACGGTTGAGGAGAGCCGGCGGCTGCCCAACTCAAGCCGCAATCATCCCAACCACCCAGACCCTTCCCGCCATTCGTTCCTGCCATCATCCCCCGTGTAAGTCTGATTGTTCGTCCATCTTCTGTGTTGTCCTGGGGTTTAAGTAAGACTGTTAATAGGTAAGCTAGAGTTTCACTGTGTCCTTCTGGCCCGTCCCTCTTTCTGTCTTTATTTTCTTATTCTTTCTTCTTCCTTGGTTTCTTTCATTGTGTAAATAGTAGTAATAAATAATAGTCGTATTTCCAACCTTTTGCCTTCGTCTTCCTCTTCTTCACATCCGTCGTCTTTGTCTTTTCCCCATTGAAAACCTGTGGCACGATTTGGCCAGCGTTCAAGGATCGGGTCTAGTATCTGTTAATAGTTCGTGCCGCGGTTGCTAAAACCGCATGGCAATTAACATCTGTCCGCGGTACGAACGGGGCTGTGCCACCGGCCTTTCCGGAGGTCGCTGGGCAGTGTCAGGGACCACGTCGGTCAGTTATAGAAGAGGGGATTAATCCCCCCTCTAAGGGGGAACAGAGGCCGACGTTGGGTTCCGTAACATTTGGTGTCAGGAGTGGGATTCGGACCTGAAGCGCTTAGCGTGCTCAAATTACGAGTGGCCCGAGATTTTGTTTTATAAAATCCTAAATTTAAAAATCGTGCCATGGATGGTCAAGGCGACGGGATGCCGGTGGGGGAATTAGAAGAGGGGTTAGGGGTAACCCAGGACCAGAGGGAAGAAATTGGGGATGAGAGAAATGAGGATGTGGTTGAGGGGGTTTCAGACACACAACATGGCGCCTCGCACATGGCAGCGAGGGCTGCACTAATGGCTGTGCAAATGCAATGCGCAAATGCGCAAATGGCTGTGCAAATGTGCGCAAATGGCACTGCGCAAATGGTTGTGATAGATTTGGACGCCCTCATGACCTGATTATTAGCGAGGATGGGAGTGTTAAGACAGGAACTGAACAAAGAGATGGATCGAATGGCCAGATTGAAAAAGGTGGGGAGAACATTGACCGCAGATTGGGCGAGCAGGTCCCAGGGGTGCACGAGGAGGTAATGCGACTCGAGGAGCCCTGGTTGAGCGAAGCGGAGAAAAGCGCGGGTAAAATGACGGGTATAGAGATCGCGACCCGGGGTATGTGGCAGCCGGCGACCGCTGAGGTAGAAGAGGGAATTTTATTAAAGCCAGCGGTCGTCGTGGTGAATAAAGAAAAAGAAATAATGGGTATAGTTAAAATTGAAGAGACTATGGAGGTAGCCCAGGAATCGGAGGAAGGAATGGAAATTGCTCAAAGTCCATGCTCACATCACGATGCTGTGCTCATTAATCCTTATAAAGATTTGCAGGTGTTGGTGCAGGGAGGAAGAAGAACCCCGAAGGTGAGACACTGTATGTGGTGCCGGGAGATTTTGTAAGAGGGGGTTTGGCGCGAAGAGAATTGTCGCGCGATTGGGATCAATATGGCACCCGGGCGTTGGTGAAGGGTCCCGTGTGAGTGGAAATGGCGCGCTTGTGGAAAAAAGTGTGCGTCGGCGAGTGGGTGTGTTATAAAGTGTGGGAGTGAAACCGAGTGCGAGTGGGAATGCACGTCGGGGTGTATGGAGTGTGACACAGGGAGTGAGAGTGATACGGAGTGTACGTGCGAGGGTGAGTGTGACATGGAGAGTAAGGTGGTGGTGGAACGTGTGCGAGGAAGCACACCTGAGTTGGTTGTGGCGCGGGTGTGGGAGAGCCCATCGGAGTGCGTTTGTGGGTGGATGCAAGAGTGCACGCCCATGGTGAGTGTTACGGAGGACGTAACGGAGGAGAGGTGTGGAACGAAGTGTGCGAATGGTGAGTGTGCCTGAGAGGAGTGGTGTGTAACAGGGAGTGCGGTGGTGGAATGGACCGAGTGTGTGGGATGTATGGGTGGCGTTGGAGCGCCGGGCTTGGTGAGTGTGGAAAGGGTCGCGTATGCATGTGAGCATGCGGGTAAGGCATCGACGTTGAAAGGGGTAGCGTTTAGAGTGACGGATAGCCGAGGCGAGCACTCGGGGCGCGGTGCGCTTTGTTGGATGCTAGGCCCGGCGTGAATCGATGCTGCATCGCTTCTCTTAGAAGCGCCGTTGCCGATTCGGGCTAGGCCCCGCCCTGCACGGTCGAGTCCAGGCCTTGTCAGGCGAGGCGACGGTCCGGTTCAAGGGCGAGTAGGAGGAAGCGGGACGGTGCCACCTGGCAGGGGCGGGGTTCCGACCGGGCGAGATTGAGCCATCGGGCCAGCGACCGCAAGGGGCCGCGCCGAGATGGTGCGTGGAATCTCGGCCCAACCAAACCCCCCCCCCCCCCTTGAACCGAATGCCGGACGGCTTCAACCTGCAGGCGACCAAACCACCCGAATTCATTGCTGGGCTTTGCGAAGCCGAGCTTTGAAAATATAACGACGCACCGAGGCTCAAGTATAGCGGACTGTAATGATGATAGTGTTTTGGATCCGAAATTGAAAATAGTGAATTTGAAAAGCAAAATTTGATGATTGGTAGAATGATTGGCAGATGATTGGCAAATTTTTGATTGGCTGAAATTGGATGGGCCAAATTGGTAGTGAGAGGTACCCGTTGTGGAGGGATGGCAACTTTGCCATCTCTCACAGACGGGGGCAAAGGAGCAATAGTTTTATGGGGTTTATGGCAGTGAAAACTAGCCCGGGAGGGTTAGGATATAGTGTGTAGGGATCTAGAGAGATGACCATAGGTAACGGTAAGGTTAAGTAGCGACTTTGGACAGGTAGTGGGGACATAGAGAGGGTAGTTGGATGTTAATGACGTGGGATGTGCTTAGTTTAAAGGGGCGACTGGGAAGCGTGAGTTTCAGAAGGGAGTAGTCAGCTTAGATGATGCCGTGTGTTTGTGGTTTATGGGATGAGGAATTGGTATGGAAGTTTTGTGTGAGAGTCTTCGTATTGAGCAAATGAGGCAATGCTCGTGAATGGTGCCGTGTGTGTGTGTTGAAAGTGTACTCAGCAGCGTATTGTGAGAAGTGTGAGATGAGTGACATTGTGTTGAGTGAATGAGCTTGCATGGGATGCAAGTGATGAACAGGTGTGTGGAACGCTTGGTGGGCAAGTCCGAGGTGCAGCCGGGGGGGGGGGGCGGGGGGGGGGGTTATCCGTGGTGCAGCTGTTGGGTTTGGCCGTGGTGCAGCCGATGGGTGTGTCCATGGTGCCGCCGGTGCGCGTGTCCGTGGTGCAGCCGATGGGTGTGTCCATGGTGCCGCCGGTGCGTGTGTCCGTGGTGCAGCCGGTGGGTGTGTCCATGGTGCCGCCGGTGCGTGTGTCCGTGGTGCAGCCCGTGGGTGTGTCCATGGTGCCGCCGGTGCGTGTGTCCATGGTGCAGCCGGTGTGTGTGTCCGTGGTGCCGCCGGTGCGCGTGTCCGTGGGGCAGCCGATGGGTGTGTCCATGGTGCCGCTGGTGCGTGTGTCCGTGGTGCAGCCGGTGGGTGTGTCCGTGATGCCGCCAGTGCGCATGTCCGTGGTGCAGCCGATGGGTGTGTCCATGGTGCCGCCGGTGCGTGTGTCCGTGGTGCAGCCGGTGGGTGTGTCCACTGTCCGTGGTGCCGCCGGTGCGCGTGTCCGTGGTGCAGCCGATGGGTGTGTCCATGGTGCTGCCGGTGCGTGTGTCCGTAGTGCAGCCGGTGGGTGTGTCCGTGGTGCCGCCGGTGCGCGTGTCCGTGGTGCAGCCGATTGGTGTGTCCATGGTGCTGCCGGTGCGTGTGTCCGTGGTGCAGCCGGTGGGTGTGTCCGTGGTGCCGCCGGTGCGCGTGTCCGTGGTGCAGCCGATGGGTGTGTCCATGGTGCCGCCGGTGCGTGTGTCCGTGGTGCAGCCGGTGGGTGTGTCCATGGTGCCGCCGGTGCGTGTGTCCGTGGAGCAGCCCGTGGGTGCGTCCGTGGTGCAGCCGATGGGTGCGTCCGTGGTGCAGCCGATGGGTGCCTCTCGGGCTTGGTGAAATGAGGAATTGCTAGGCAATCCTCGGGAGGTGATTGTGAGTTGTGTTGAGCATGGAGGTGTATGGAGCAGTGCATGAGTGAGTAATAGTGATTGAGTGTTGTGTTGACCAAATGGTCCAGGGAGGAAGGAGGGTGCAGGAAGCACCAGTAGGAGTGATTGCACAGGTGTGCAACTGAACAGGTGTATGGAGAATGGTTGTGTGGAATACATGGAGTATGGAATATATGGAGTATGGAATGGATGGTCATGGAGTGAGTATGGTGGAAACTGTGGAGTGGAGTGGATGGTGTGAAGGTGTGGATGGGGGAAAAGTGGACCCTATCACAAATACCCGGGGAGGGTAGTGTAAGTGTTAGGTAGAGGGTACAGGTAAATTGTGGTTGGATATTGGCATCTGTGGTGCGTGGTGGAAGAATGGTGTTCGGATGGGTGCATTCGTGACGTGGAAATGGCTGGGCGTGTGGCCTGTTAGCGTGTGTAGTTGGTTGAGCACTCCACCACTGTGAGGATGTCGGCCAGGTGAAGCCGCAGGTGGGCTCTGGGAGCCGGTAGAGTTGTTGTGGATGGGGCCCGAGGATCCGGAGGACGGACTCGGGTAGCCCAGTGCCAGAGAGGGCACCGAGTGGGGAGAGCGCCAGAGGGCCTTCCCCAGGTAGATAGGTTAGGGTAAGGAGCAGGTAAGCTCGGAGGCAACGACAGTGGTGGAGGTGTGCAGGTGGGTAGACCTGCTGGGAGAGCCACACGACCCAGTCCTGAAATTGTGCAAGGGCCCAGGGAGTTGAATCGGGGGAGTGAGACCCCAAATTGATGAAGCACCACAGTTTGGTCAATGGGAATTGGTTTTTTAGAACCCATAGAGTAAGTTGGCCGATGGTTTGGCAGGGAAAGACCCCGGGTAGTGTAAAGTGTATTAAAGTCACTTAGGAAGATAGTTAGGATTAAGAATCTCCTCGCACCATCTGCATCCACTCACCTGAGGTGACAGAACTCCACACCATGCCATGTTTGATTATTTTTACTGTGCAGATGTTTTGGATTGTGAGATGCATCATGACATGGGTGTGACATTGTGCTTTGATGTTCCATCTCTCCCTCCTTAGGAGGGACTGATGATGAATTGGGTAATGGCAAATTTTGGATTAGTGGGAGTGAAGACGAATTTGGTATAGGGGAGATATGGGGAAGACGAGACAGATAGCGACGGATTTGTAAGGTGCAGTGTAATGTGTAGATTTTTGTAAATATGGGGTAAGGGCAAGGGTAGAGTAGGTAACAGGGTGGGTGACGTACGGTAGGGACGAGCTTTTCTCCGCCCAGTCTCCAAACGCACCTCGCCTTGCATTGCCTTGTTTGATGTGTACCCTTGTGACCTTACCCCTCTCTCACCTGTCTTCTCCCCCCCCCCCCCCCCTTGTCTCCCACCTGAGGAGAGTGCGCCACTGGGCGCCGAGGAGAGCGTGCGGGAGTCCGCCATTGTGTTCCCGAAACTCCCGCAAC
Organism: Myxine glutinosa; assembly: GCF_964187855.1. NCBI lineage: Eukaryota > Metazoa > Chordata > Myxini > Myxiniformes > Myxinidae > Myxine > Myxine glutinosa. The sequence continues at coordinate 65,756,157 of NC_136261.1, read as the reverse complement.
CAGCTCTCTGCATCAATGCACCACGTATGGACCACATGTCTGTGGCTGAGCACCACTTATGGACCCCATGGGTTGGGGCATGGCCCCTCTGCTGGAACCGGCCATGAAGGCCCGAGATCTTGCTGGCGGACCTTGGTCACAGGGCACCTATGCCGCACAGGTGAACCACCCCTAGTCGGCCCTGTGGGCCATAAATAAAAAATGGACACGGTTGTGCACTTTTATTATGACAAATACGCCGCCAGCAAGAATAGCAAGTTGACAACATCTGGAAGAATATTAGCCAGCAGAGGGAGCCGAAGAGCAAGACCACCAGGAGGGTTTGTTGGTTTATTTTTATTATGAACTGTGGTGACTGTGCACCGATTGGTGCTTGATGGTGTTTTGGTGTTTTGGTGCGTTTTTGGTGCTTTCTGGTGCGTCAATGCAGCACAGGCTGTCTCCCCCCCCCCCCCCAAAAGAACAATCGCAGGTCCTGGGTTGCATTTTGTAAATACAAGTAGAGTAACTGTAAATAATGCTCCCCCATCGTTCATGTTGTAATTTGAAAACCATTCCGCGATTCGGTTAGCTGTGGGCGTGAGTCTGTTAGGCAGGGTGCAATGGAGCAGCGGGACATATTTAATTGTGTTTTAAAACTGTCACACTCAGGGTCAGGTTAAATGTAGAGGGAACTACACCTACGTGCTACACTAAAGGTAAAAGTAATAGGCCCGGGACGTGCCTAAGAGGAGGAGGGTGCAGTGTTGTGGATTTGAGAATTGTGTTTTTTTATTGTGGTAAAATATCACCCTCCTTCCTCCATTTGGTGTATAAAGGTCAAGGGTCGTGCCCGTAGTTATTCCATAAACAATCACGTAGCAAATCATAGATTTCCTCCTTGTTTAGTAGTTATCTCCTTATTATGTGTATTAGATTAAGGCCTTGTCTTCCATTAATTAACACTCCATTGCACCAAATTCAAATAAGGTAGATTCCCTTCACATTCCCCTTTCATCAATTGCCAACTGCATTGAGCGGTTTGCTGCATTCTGCCGCTGCTGTGGGGTTGTGGTTTTTCGCTGCAAGACTCCATTAGCCACGAGGTCATCTCGGAGCAGAAGCTGGGAGGAGTCGGCCCAGTGCCGGGAACAAGGCGTGGCCTTGCCAACGACCAATCAGGGCCAAGGCGAGCTCACCGATGGGCGTGTCCTGGAGGCCGGCGGCTTGATCGCCCGAGGCGTTATATAAGCACGCGTGAAAGCTTTCAAAGAAGAAGTTGAATACCCAGAGAGTCCTGAGAGTTGCGTCAGAGAAACGGCAGAGAGACAGCAAACATTTGAGAGAGAGAGAGAGAACCTGTCACGCAAGGCGCACAAACTTCCTTTCCTATCACCTATCGCACAAACTTCCTTTCAAGGACTCAAAGTTCACTCGCGATGTACGCTCGACCGCTTGACATGGAGCTTCAACCACGCTTCTTCTCCGACCTTTTCTTCACGACCTCTTCTTCTTCGCTCGTCATTTTCTGGTGCACGATTTCCTGTATCATTTTAAGTTAACCTTTTTAACTTTAGATAGCTGTTCCTGTTTAATGAACCTTTTGAGAATAATAATAATACATAATATCAGAAACATGTCAAGTGGGTGAAAACCACAACAGCGGAGGTCATGAATCCGTAACACTTCCCCCCTCAAGAAAGAAAGTTTGAACACAGCGAAAACTTTCTTTGCATGCAAACTCTTTAAACAAACAAAAATAAACTCACAACCCAAATCACCAATTCCCGTGAGCAGCATTTATCAACATCTCAAAAATAAAGCAACAAAATTTCACACAACCCACAGATTTCCAAAGTTAATTGACTCTGGACAAAGCGTCAGCCATGACATTGTCCCTGCCCTTTACAGGTTCAATTTCCCAGTTGGACTTCTGCAAAGCCAAACTCCATCTCACCCCCCTCTGATTTTATTTTTCGTTTCTTTTGAATGAAGGTTAAGGGGTAGTAATCAAAATCCAAATTCAAGCAAATCTACAACACTTTTCCCGGGAGGCCGAGCTGAAAGCCAGGTTCCATGGTGGTTGGGTGGTGACTGGTGAGGCCTGGAAGTATTCACTCCATGGACGCCTTTCGGAACGTGGAGTTCACGGTTAGGCCATGCAGGGAAGTCCACTACATGGATGCCATTAGGAACGTGGAGTTCATGGTTAATCTGTGTAGGGAAGTTCACTACATAGACGCCTTTAGGAACGTGGCATTCACGGTTAAGCCATGTTGGAATCTTGGCTCGGCGGCTCCGCAACATTCAGTGCTTCAACTTTTCTGAACTTTCACAATAATTACAGTGTAACTTATCACTGAAGTCACATGAATAGCGGTCTCCTTCTCGGCCACTACTCTGACAATCCTTCCTTCGGGAGCTGCCGAATAATATCGATTGCGGCCACCACCAACATTACTCCTCCATTGTCCTCTTCTGTAGCCCCCACGACACCTATGAAATGCCTTCCCTACTGTTATGGTCCGACCCTCCAACTCCTTGCTATTCAGATCCTTTTTTGCATCTCTGGCATCCTTTGAGTTTTCAAACGTGACAAAGCCAAACCCTCTTGACTTTTGCGTCTCCCTGTCTTTTATCAGCAGCACTTCCAAAAGCGGTCCATATTTGCTGAAAACAGAGGTCAGAACTTCTTCCTTTGTGTTGAAGTTCAGTCCACCTACAAATAACTTGTCAAATTTGTCGCCATCCATAACTGGTGTGGTGTTATTTTCCCTGCTGGGCGTTTTTACCAACCATCGGGTTACCATAAACTTGACCACCGGCCAAATCATTCCCGATAACCAAAGATACTCCCTCTACAGGAAGAGTGGCTTGTAAACCGACGATGACCGGTTCTGACACCAAATCAGACTCCAAATGGATGACATGAAGTGGAGCTCTAACACAGCCACCAACCCCCTGTAAACGAACACTATCACCAGTTGCCGTCTCCTCTGACACTGGCAAAATGCCTTCAAGCATCAAAGACTGATGTGCTCCTGTGTCCCTCAAGACCCTAACCGGTTTCTGGTTATTCGAGTCTCCATCCAAGGACACAAACCCCTCTGAAATAAATGGTTGGTAACCCTTGTGAGGGCGCTTCTTCACATTTGACATTGCATTCGGAGTTGTACTAGTCGAATTCCGCTCCTGATTTTCCTTTCCCAGAGCATAACAGTGGGACATCAAGTGTCCAGGTTTATGGCAAAAAGCGCAAGTCGGCCCGGAGGAGAACCTCGTGGTCTGCCTCGAGCCCCCCCCCCCCCCGGAGGATACGTCTGCCTTGGAACTGTTGTCTTCTGATTTCTAGAAGTCGTGGTATCAGAGTGGTCCTCATAGTCATCTCGAGGCCGCCCCCATGAATTTTCGTTCTCCGCCCCGATGTACCATAGCTCCCCTGGCTAGGTCTAGGCGAGAAGTTAGGCTTGTGGAACCCCATCCTGTGGGTTAAGGCATAGTCATCTGCCATGGTGGCTGCCTCATACAACTTTGGTACTTTCCTTTCCTCCAGATGTATTTAATGTCCTCGTGGACACACCGCTGGAATTCCTCCACCAGGATCAACTGTCGCAATAGTTTGAAGTCTTTCCAAACCCCTTTTGAATCACACCACCTATCAAACATGGTTTCTTTCATTCTGGCAAACTCCACATGGGTCTCACTCTCCCTCTTCCTGGCATGCCGGAATTTTTGCCAGTAAGCTTCCGGGACCAATTCATAGGCCTTGAGAATGTTTTTCTTCAAAATCTCATAATCTGCACATTGGTCAATCGGTAAAGCCGAATAAATATCCTGAGCTTTACCCACCAGAACACTTTGCACTAACAAGGTCCAGGACTCCTCAGGCCATTTTAGCAGTCGAGCCACTTTCTCAAAGTGTGAAAAAAAATTGGCTACCTCCTTTTCATTGTAGGGTGGCACCAGCCTCACATGTCTGCCAACATCCCAGGTGTTCTGACTAGGTGTCGAACCAGTCGGCATGGATGGTACCTCTCCCCGTTCTTTCATTACATCCAGCTCCTTGAGTCTAATTTCCTGCTGAAGCACCATTTCACGGTCCTTTAACTCCCTGCCGGCTTTTCTCTCCTCTGCTTTGAGTTCCCTTGCAGCTCTCCTTTCCTCTGCTTTTTTCTCTTCTAACCTTTCCTGGAGTTCTCTTTCCTGTGCTGCTCTTCTTTCCTGGAGTTCTCTTTCCTGTGCTGCTCTTCTTTCCTGGAGTTCTCTTTCCACTCTCCTTTCTTCTGCTTGTTTCTCTTCTAACCTTTCCTGGGGTTCTCGTTCCTCTGCTGCTCTTCTTTCCTGGAGTTCTCTTTCCTGTGCTGCTCTTCTATCCTGGAGTTCTCTTTCCACTCTCCTTTCTTCTGCTTGTTTCTCTTCTAACCTTTCCTGGAGTTCTCTTTCCTGTGTCTCTCTTCTTTCCTCGCTCTGCAATTGCATCTCCATTTTTTGGAGCTCCACATTTTCTTGTTCTTCTGGTAACCAATCCAAGGCTCCCTCTTCCCATGTTCCGCGTCCCACCAGAGATTCTATCACCAATCTCTGCATCTCTGCTTTCCTCATATTCGTTCGGACCTCCAAGCTAAAATGTCTGGCCAATACCAAGAGGTCCGATTTTAGTAACGCTCTGAACTGTGCTTCACTAGGGGTCGCTGCAAACTTCTCTGCATCAAACTCCATGGTGACTATTGTTAACACCTGTTACCCTTCACACAATAAAAAAAGATTTAAACCCCCAAAAAATATTTATTTATTTTTTTGGAAAAAAATTGGGAATGTTGGAAAAAGTTCCAACTTTGGGACTTCTGGGAATGTTAGGGAATTCTTTCCCGGACGAAATTTAAGGAATATATATTATTATTATTATTATTATATATATATATATTTTTTTAATATATATCCCGGATGAAGACCCAATTTCGAGCCCACGAATCAATTGGACGAGCCTCCAATTTCTGTTACGTGCTCCTCCCCGACCCCCTGGTCTCTGTATACCCCCGAACCCTGGGAGGAGCCATGACAGAAAAGAAATATATTACTCCGTGTCAAAATCAAGATCGAAACCACACATATGGTTATCAAGAAAAAGAATATATTAAAAATCACACAGGAATAATGATACAACCATGATAGCCAGCCACCATACAATCAATATCTTAGGATGGTACCATCTGTTAAAGTGATCGAACTCACTGTTCCCAGTACATGGAGAGAACCTCCTCAATGTCTCTATAACCTTCTCCAAGGCGAAGTTGATTCGCTCCAGCGATCGTTGGAACAATGTCCAATCCAGATCAATTGAGGCGTAGGCGGTCGAAGCGACACAGAAGTCACGTGGTCCAACACCCAGCAAACTCGCGGTAGAATGGAAAATCTCCAAAGACGCACGCCGACGTACACGTTTGCCGTTCAATCAGCGAATCGCCGTGTACTCCTCAAACGCCGCTTTATTGCACAGCCGTCCCCGGCAAACCACCGGAGGATAAGCCCAGCCAACGCGACAAAAACCTTTTCCGATGAAGGCAACGCGCAGGGCGAAATGGCAGACGGCTCTCACTCGAGCATGAGCTTCGAGGCAAGGATTCTCCGGAATCTCAATGCCGATACCCGACTAGGCAGGCTCCACAATACTCCGGCGATATCACCGATCGCACGAACTTCCTTTCAAGGACTCAAAGTTCACTTGCGATGTACGCTCGACCGCTTGATACGGAGCTTCAACCACGCTTCTTCTCCGATCTTTTCCTCACGACGTCTTCTTCTTCGCTCGTCGTTTTCCGGTGCATGATTTCCTGTATCATTTTAAGTTAACCTTTTTAACTTTAGATAGCTGTTCCTGAATAATAAACCTTTTGAGAATAATAATAATACATAATATCAGAAACATGTCAATTGGGTGAAAACCACAACAGCGGAAGTGACGAATCCGTAACAATATATATATATATATATATGAAATCATACACCACCCCCCACCCCCCCCCCCCCCAAAGGGGTTAAAACTGCAAGAATATACATCACTATGGTGATAACCCTGTCTTGTCGTCCTCCTCCTCCTCCACTTCCCTCCCACACCCCTTCAAGAGTTGATCAGTCCCAGTTACTCATACATATCTCTTCGAATGTGAACAAATTCTTGCATTAATTTTACCCTTTTTAGATTCCTTTACCAACCTGTCTTTTAGGGAAAGCTGTTTCTACAGTGCGTATCAAAAAAAGGTAATCCGAATTCAAGGGGTTAATATGCAAAGTTTATTTAGTTTGACAATTTACATGTGGTTTACCAATTATGAGGAGATCCTCAGCTTTCCATTGATGCCTTTCATGCATCATTTCTGTCACACATGATCGAGTATATGTTCATTGTAAATGACAAGTTCAAATCGCATTTTTACAAGTTTGGTTAATCGGTGCAAGACAGTTTTAAATGGACGCATTACTTTTCGACTGCCAAATTGATTATGTAAAATTGTTAAGCTGGTCTGGTAAATGTCAGTTGCGTCATCCTTTGTTTTAGATGGGTATTTAAGATGGGCCTACAGTGTATGGGTTTAGAGACAGTCTGAGTCATTGAAAAGATGGTTCAACTTACGACTGAACAGCGGACCTTCGTGGTTTCAACCTTTCATCAAACTGGAAGTTTGCAGCGAACTCGTGATGCGTTCAGGGAACGTTTCCCAGAATGGGAGCCTCCAGCAGCCAAAACCATCTGGCTGAATGTTAGAAAATACCAAGAGCATGGCACTAGCCTCAACCGCAACAAGGGGAATTCTGGTAGGAGGCACACTGGGCCATCGGAAATGAACATTGCAGCAGTAAGACAGCAAGTATTGGAGCATCCTAGGGATACCAGCGCAAGACGAAATGGGACGGGATTGCCTTCGGCAACATTCAACCGAATCACAAGACTGGACCTCCACCAACATCCATATCGGATTCACATCCGGCATCAACTTACGCCAGGGGATTTTGCCAGGAGGCTGGTGCTTGCCAGATGGTTGATAGCACGTTGCGAACAGATGTCAATTTCCTGCGGTATCTTGTTATCAGCGACGAAGCTGCTTTCGCCATGGATGGCAAGGTCAATACCCATAATGTTTTTGAATATGCACCGACAGGACAACCCCTGGAATTTAATTTTGACACCAACATGAATCGACAAAAGTGGACTGTTTTGTTGGGACTTTGTGGAAGTGGTCAGGTGATCGGACCATTTTTCTTTCAAAGGAATGTCAATGGTGACAGGTATCTGCAGATGATCAATGATGAAGTTTTACCGCAGCTGGAGGAGAAGTTTGAGCAACAGGTTCGTGGTGTCTTCAGATATCTCTGGTGGGCCCAAGACGGCGCCCCAGCACATCGTCTTATCGCTGTCCGAGATCGACTGAGGGAACTCTTTGGAGTCCGAGTCATCGCCCTCAACCATGCAATGGATTGGCCGCCAAGATCACCTGACCTCACACCATGTGATTATTTCCTTTGGGGACATTTAAAGAACAAGGTGTTCGTAACTCCTCCCGTGATCTTGACGAATTGCAGGGCCGTATTCGACATGAAGTGGATGCTTTGCGCAATGACCCGGCTATGGTGAGACGAGCAGTTTAGGGCATGCTCCGCCAATGTGAGCTTTGTGTTGAAAGGGGAGGTGGACATGTTGAAGGTGTGGGTGCATAAAGGCCAATCATACCTGAGAAAAGCTCACATCTGAAGTTCATTTTGCACCAATTATCCTGACTTGCATCGATTAGCCAAACTTGTCAAAATACGATTTGAACTTGTCATTTTCAATGAACATGTACTCGGTCATGTGTGACAGCAATGATGCATGGAAGGTATCAATGGAAAGCTGAGGATCTCCTCTTAATTATTAAACCACATGTAAATTGTCAAAATAAATAACCTTTGCATATTAACCCCTTGAATGCGGATTACCTTTTTTTTTTGATACCCACTGTATAATGCAAACATCCACAACGGCAGAACTCGGGAAATTCCATTAATACAAGGTATAGAGCTGACTGATACATAATTAACATTGTAATTTGTGTTTTTCGTTACTTCAAGCTTTAGTAATTACAGAAAGTGTTCTGACAATGTGGTAGGAAATTGCGGATACTAATTTCAAAAGTACAGTATGTATGTGGAAGGTGGGGTGGAGGGTACGGGCTCCATAAATCAACTTTCTATTAGCAAGCTTTTTTGGGATGAACGGTGATAGGTTTCACATGTATTAACTATAGATTCATACTTTCCAATTGTAGTTTTCTTTGTAATCTTCAATTAAACATGCAAAGGAACATTGCATAATCTATACTATAAGAGAGGTGTTTGTGTGTGTGTGTGTGTGTGTGTGTGTGTGTGTGTGTGTGTGTGTGTGTGTGTGTGTGTGTGTGTGTGTGTGTGTGTGTGTGTGTGTGTGTGTGTGTCGCCATTTTTCTCAGAGATGGCTGAACGGATCTTCGTCAAACTTTCAGGGGTTTGTGTTACGGATTCGTCACTTCCGTTGTTGTGGTTCTCATCCACTGTAAACATTTTTGGTTCCATGTACTATTATTGTTATCGTTTAAGTGAATTGGAGATAACTGTTTTCAAAAGGTAAAAAAAATTGATGTTTAAAAAGAAACCGGAAACCGGATCGGGACCAGGACGAAGAAGAAGAGGAAGGAGAAGAGGAAAAAGGAGGCGGAGCGAGTGAGGTCGAGAAGGATCCGAGCTGCTTTGAGGTCTGGAGCAAACACTGGCGAACGGGGGTCACTAGCGAACTTTGGGGTTTCCTGGGAAAGGAATTGCTGCGACAGAGTTGTTATCGCTGTGACAGATAAACCTGCGTGACAGGTTTTGCAGTTGATTCCGAAGAGAATCATTGGAGTGCCATTCCATCTCGAGAACAGACCGTTGGCCATTTTGCCTCGTGGTGGATTTTCGCATCGCACCAGGTTTTTCACCTCGCTTCAACCATTTCACCGCATCCAGACGTTACCCTGGTGTGTGTGTGTGCAACGTGGATTTTTGAGTGTGAATTTGTGGTTCGCCGATTGGGAGCCGTTGAAAGTCCATACCCGAAGGTGTGATTTCCCAGCCGCCTCTTGAGGACACTTTTGCCTATCTTTGGCAGTGTGACTGTCAACCGAGCGGGATTCTGGTCTCGATACAATATCGTTCTGACGATCACTGGAGCATGGATCGACTTTGGTTTGAAGCTGGGACAGAGACATTGGGGATGTTATTTTCGCTCACTTGGGGCACAGTGAGTTATATTGTACGAAACTGATGGTACCATCATAGGAATGATATATTGGTTGGACAATTGATTAATATTGTTATTGTACTGTTATTCTTGTGTGACCTTAATACAATACTTGTTTGTTGGTAACATTGGTGTGGTTTCACCATTGATCTTTGACATACAGAATAACACATCTTTCTGCCGTGACTCCTCTCGGGGCTCGGAGGTACATCGTGACTGGGATTTGGGGAGGAGCACTTAACATTTTTCAGTGGGTGCCAGGGAGTGTTTTGGACCAAAAAAAATTTGGGAGTGAGGAGGGAGTGTGGAAGGAGTTTAAAAAATCGCTCTGTATTGCCGAAGCCCTTTAGATTAACGGCAGATATATACAGGTACACATGCACATAAATAAATACAAAACAATTACCAGACATTTGAACACAAATGAAACAACAATTCATGTTCAACCAGACAATTCCGGAAGGGGTCAAAGTTGGTGGTAAGTCTTCTTGTTTTTGAACGTCTTCAAACTTAGCTGAGAAACGTGATCAATGGCACATTCACCAGCATGTATTCAAGAAAATAATTTACTTCTAAGGTGACAACAGTACAGTATTTACAACATAGAGAATGTAAAAATACCAGCACAGTATTTACCACGTGGAGAATGTAAAAACACCAGTTCAGTATTTACAACATGGAGAATGTAAGAACACCATTAGCCTACAGTATTTACAACATAGAGATTGTAAAAACACCAGTGTAGTATTTACCACATGGAGAATGTAAGAATACCAGTACAAGCCTCTCCTCTTCTCACTTCTCCCCCGCCTCCCTCTCCCCTCCCGCCCCCCCAAACCCCCCTCCACCCCTCCAGCCCCGGGCAGTGCCGGATACTTCAGCTAGTATTCAATAAGAGGAATGAAACAATATTAATTGAGCGATCTCCTCTGGAACCAGACACACAAACAGCTCGCACATTTTAATCAAAAGAGTTTTCAAGAACTCTGTGCGAAACCAACATGTACGACCAGCATTCCTTGGACTCTTGGTGTTTGATAGTCCGTATGAAAACAAAAAACAGTGAATGTCCGTTATTTGTAAAAGTTGGTATAAACTATAATCAGGTATTATCTCAAACCGTGATCAACAACTTTTAATATGTGCTGTGCTTGGCAACATTGTATGAATCAAAATGTCTGTATGACATGGTTTATGTGTAACTAATGACAATATGGATTGTAAATTAAATATAAAATTATCCAACTTCACGATGTCTTTATGATAAACAATCACATATCATGTCATAATAATGCACACCAAGGAAGGGAAAATGTACGTACATGGGAGAAGAAACGTCAAAGCAAGAAGACCAAGAGGATTGTTGAAGTTTGCCATGAGAAGATCTTGAACATGAAATTTAATTTCAACATGAACATAAATCGAGTCTCTTTCGTCGGTTCAGATTAATTCGAAGACTTCGATCTCCAAATGAGCCTGACAATCCAACGGCTGTCCTGTTTGAGCAGACGAAAGGAAGAACAACACAGTTGCCGAATCAAGTCTGTAATGTAATATGTTCCATGATTGCTCAACCAGTTGCTTTGGCCCAACCAGGAAGTTTAGAGGAAGTATATAGCTGGACGACTTCAGTTCTGTTTTTGTGTAATGTCGTGCTTTGTATGCAGCCTGCGGTTGTTTGGCTGCATCATTTTCTGGAGGCTCAGCTGTGTCGCTACATCACGGATGCAATGCCCCCTGTTCCCAGAAAGCTGGTACGTACTCATTTTGTCGACCTCGGAAGGATGGTAGGCTAAGTCAACCCACCTGGTGTTAATTCAATGGCTCGACAGGGGCTAGAGCTCAGGACCTTAATATTCCAAGCCAGCCACCTTAACCATGGCCTCCAGCCCACCAGCCCACCAGGCTTTTGTGTAATAAATTTTTCATATACTGTATATTCACCACAGCTTGTGATCCTCGATGGGGCCCATTTTTGTCTTTGCTGTCACTGATGACTCTCCAAGAAGCGATGAAACCGGTCCGGCAGCTAAGGGGGTATGTATCATTGGTATTCTCTTGTGTGTAAATGTCGTTACAGTTGTGGAGGGACTCTGGGAAGAGTTTGAAACAGCAAAGGGCTGACCTTGTGTAGCCTTTCATGGTTGCAGTTATGCAGCTTTCTTCGGCTGGAAATGCATAGGAGGAGTCAATTTATTTATATTATATATAAATTTAACCGATGAAGCCGATTTTTCTATTTTCTATTTCGATTTCATTCAGCCGATGAAGATCAGCCGAGACGGATGGTTTAAACAGCTTTTAACTAATGAGGCGACCGGCCGAAGATGAGGGTTGCTCTTCGTTAGTGCGGGAATGAAGGAATGCGAGATGTTTCGCTGAACGGAACACACAGGTTTATTCTGAAACCACAAACAAGTAAACACGACAACAAAATGCACCACAATAACAATTTAATAAAAAGAAATCAAAGACGAAATAAAAGTCGTGGTAAAAACTAATTCCTGATTTTAAGGATCCTCCACGCACTGTCTCAACCACACACACAGGGGAAAATAGAATGTCCTTTTTAGTGCCGGCACTTAGCTCTGCGTCCCAAATGGGTCCTTCTGCGAGGTTGGCAGCTGGGGACGAGGCTCAGACTTCAATGTCCCTTTGGCAGGAACCTGGCACAAGATGGCTGCAGCGACGCGCTCGACGGCACCACAAACGTGAGGTGAAAGTCAAGAGGTTGTCTTTTAGGCTCCTCCACTGCTTAGGGATGTTCAGCATGGCCTCCAGCCCACCAAAGAAAAGAGCTGCTGTTGATCTGCTCTCTCTGCTCGCTCTCCTCCAAAGCGCACAAACTCCACGACCCAACTGAACCAAAATGGCGAGCATTTTGTACCTTCAGCTCTGCACTCTCTCTGCTCTCGAAGCTTCCCGCTGACGTCACCCCCAGCCCTCGTTGCTCCGGGCATGTGGCCTGCAGGATCTTCACTCCGCCCCCTCATTCCCTGCCTCTCGTGGACAGGGCCTTTCCCTTATGAGGTCCATTGAGGGTGAGGCTGAGTCCGGGAACCTGCCTGGTTTTTTGTTGGTGTGGTTGCTGTTGTTTAAAGGAGTTTCAAAACGTAAGGGAAAGGTTACAGAGGGAAAGCACGCACTGGGGAAAACTATCCTTAATCCCTACCACTAATTAGCACTGCTTGACCACCACCCCCCCCTGCCCCCACAACTCCCCTGTGAAGAACATGTAAACAACCTTGTTACAGTTTCCCTACTTATTACATCCAGGTTTCTTCTACACGTCACATGGCCCATGCTATAAATTATACAATGCTACCTTTCCTTTGGGATCTTTTTACCTATCCCCACAAACGTAGAAATATATATGCTTTTATACACACACACACACACACACACACACACGTATATATATATATATATACGTGTGTGTGTGTGCTCAAAAACAAACAGACAGACAGGCAGACAGATGGGTGAAAACATAACTTCCATCCACCTTTGGTGGCAGAGGTTAAAAGTTGCAAAAGCGGGTCCCCTTAACTACAGACCTATCAGCTTACTTCCAATCATCGGCAAGCCAAATCCATCATCACAATTCATCCGAAATCCTTCCTTTTCTTTTCTCCAATAACCTCATCAGAGCACCAATTTGGTTTCAGACAAGGTCACTCCACCTCAGACATACTGCTTATACTCACCCAACAATGGATGGAGGCCTTCAATGTCAGACGTGAGATCAAGGCTGTTTCTCTGGCCATGTCTCCTCAAACTGTCCGCCTATGGCATCTATGGCCAGCTCCACACATGGCTTGCTGACTTCCTCTACTCTCGTAGTCAACATGTGGATTTCAACGGAATCTTTTCATCTTCTCTCAAGGATGGAGTATCCCAAGGCAGTGTTCTGGGTCCAGTCCTTTTCCTGATCTTCATTAATGATCTCTCCGACTCTCTGGAAAATCCCCTTTATCTGCATACTGATGACTCTAACCTCTGCCGTGACATACCTACTCCTTCAGACCAACAGGCTGCAGCCTCTTACATCTCTTCAGACCTTAAAAAAAATCACTAGCTGGTCAAACACTTAGAACATCTCTTTCAATCCTGACACATCTCACACTCTCACTATCTTTCTCTGATATGACTATGATTAACCCTCCAATATACTTTCTCAAAAATCCTCTTGAGGAAGTTCAGTCATTCAAACTCCTCGGTCTCACTATCAGCCATGATCTTTTTTGGGCAAACCACATATCTAAGTTGGCCTCCAAAGCCAGCCGCCAACTGGGCATCCTCCACCGTAGCATCATTAATTGGCACACCTAAACTCCTAATGACCTACAAGGCCTTCATCCGCAGCTTGATGGAGTACTGTTAACCCCTCTGGGCTGACTCCTCTGCCTCACATATTGCTCAGCTTGATGCCGTGGAAACCAAGGCCTTCAAGATTATTGGAATCTCCCACGGTGAAGTTGAGTTTATGAGCCTATCACCGCACCATCACAGTCAGGTCGGTCGTCTATCTGTCTTATACCGCTTCCTTTCTGATCTTGCACTCTATGCCCTTTCTGTGCTTTGTAGGTATCTACTCCCCCCCCCCCCCCCCCCCGCTCTCCCGCGTCTCTGCTGGGATCACAAAGTCCACTATCAACCCCGTTGGAGTGAAACTACGTATATCGAGGATCACTGCTCACCTCCACTCATTCATTCCTCCTTTTCCCCATCTGTGGAACCAACTTCCACATCCTCTTCAATCTCATTCTTCCTTCCAGGTCTTCAACACAGCTGTTCACCACCATCTCAGATCATCCCCAATCCAAATCCATGATATTTTCTAACCTTGTTAACCCATCCCAATCCCCCCTCCTTCCAAATTTCCAGCTTTCCCTCCTGAGAGTTTCCTTCTGTATTTATCTTGTCCACCGCATGCAACCTCTCCTGTCCCCCATTCCTCACCACACCCTTTGTTTGTCCAAGTCTGCCTCTTTCTTTGCCTTCAACTCTTCTGTTGATGGTTCGCTGGTCTCTGCTGTTCCTTTTGTCCTGTTGTGTCCTGATCCGTTCAGTGTACTAGCTCTTTCACGAGCCTCGACCATGTATACAAAAAAGGACATTAACAAGCAACTAACAAATCAAAGAGCAGTAAAGATCTGTACGTGGAAGCCTGGCCTCAGGAACGATGGGACATCAAAACAGGACATCCGAGGGGAGGTAGGGGTGTTATTATCGCGCCAATGGAGTTTTGGCTGGAAGGTTTTGCATTTTATCGGGTCTGATCGCTGTCTCTTCCACTGAAAAACGTCCGCACTTATTCGGTCAGTGCACTTTTTTTTTTTTGCACCAAAATTCCCAATTTCATGTGGGTGGGTGATCTTCTCCTACTATATAAGAGAGCCGTTGATCTGTCTGTGTGTGTGTGTGTGTGTCGCCATTTTTCTCAGAGATGGCTGAATGGATCTTCGTCAAACTTTCAGTGAGTGCCTGGGAGTGTTTTAGGCAAAATAATAATAATAATAAAAATTTGAAAAAAAAAGTTAGTTTTTTTGGATTTTTAAAAAATCGCTCTATAGTACCTAAACCTTTTTGATTAATGACAGTTATATACAAGCACACATTCGCATAACTAAATACTTAACAATTCGCAAACATTTGAACACAAATTAATCAAACAATTCCAGAATTGTACGAAGTTGGTAGTAAGGCTTCTTCTTCTTCCTAATCCGCATCACACTTAACTCAGAAACGTGATTAACGGCACATTCAGCAGCAGATATTCAACAAAAAGGTGAAATGATGATTTGACATTTGTGGTGGATCCTGATTTGGATGTAATTACTTTTCCATTATATTTGCCCTCATTTCAAATACGTTAATTTTTCTTTTTCGCTTGAGCAACGCCGGGTACTCCAGCTATAAACACGTATATACTTTACTCGGTGTACAAATAAAAATACAACTTTGGCTGCAGTGTAACCTAGGCTATGTGGCCACGGCCTCATCCGGGGGTGTCGGGGACCGGGATAGGGACGTAAATTCTCTATGTATATGTGCACCGTGTCGCGCCACTTGGTGTTGGTGGCAGAGGGTATTACAATTTCCTTTTTATACCTGGGCAACACTGAGGTTAAAGCACTCTTTGCACGGGTAAATTGTTTCTCCTTCTCATCCCCCCTCCCCCAAAATGTGGCCCTGTCAAAGCCACCCCCTTCCCCAAATTTGTTTATGTAGTATATCTTTCCCCTCCCTCTCCCCTCACCTCTCGCATCCCTCCCCCTTCCACTCTCCCACTCCATTCCTCACCCCTCCGTCTCCTGCCTCCCCTCCCTCCCCCTCGGCAACGCCGGGTACTCCTGCTAGTTTCTTATAAATTTAAGTGGGTTTGCTTGTTTGATTTCTGGCTCATGATACAGGGAACCCACGTTCAAATGCAATATACCATGCGTTTGTCCAATGTCTACCAATATCCTTGTAATTCAAATGAAGGCTACAATCTTTGTTCTGCATGGGATGGATCATACTCCACTATAAGTCTTTGAATTACTCCACCAATTTTAATTTTGCTGATCCACTCAAATGTGTTTTGGCTCGTGGACTTCCGCTACAATATTTGTTTTTTCCAGGAATGGAAACTTTATCAGCATTTCAAGGCTGTAACTAATTAGTGTGTTGTCAACTGGTGTGTGAGCCTCCTTTGGACCACGCCCTCTAACACACCACTTCCCTCTTGGTTTTACTTTACTCATTGAGCAATGCACTCTTTCATAAAGGAAGTTCCATTTTGGAAAATTATCTAATACAAACCCTTAAATTATGTATTTGGTCCAGTGAATTGTTATTAATCAACCATTTCTTTGAATGTACTTTGTCTTCCTTTGTAGACATTAAAAATAGTCTTTAACCACCTTGGTCCTTGTTACATGTACAACATCCTGGCTGAGAGCATAGCAGACAAGTGAAATTCCCCTTTTGCTTGTCCCACTCCCCCTCCCCTTCTCTTGGCTCTTTTGATCATGACTTTGTGAAATTATTTGTGGTGGTCTGCAGAGAGCTGCCATGATGATAACTTGTATCGAAGTACAGCAAAGTTTATTCGTCTGACCTGAAATCCCCTATTTCCCTCATAAACTGGTCCATGATTTAATTGGCTCCCAGCATCAACAGTTCCCGGAATTCCCTCACGAGTTCCTCCCATCACTCCTAAAATTGTCCTTTCATTTATCCTGACACCGATACACAGAGACATGTGCTGAGGTAATTGCAAAAAAGTGGCTTCATTCCTCCACGTGGGAGGTCAACTTCTCAGTGGCTTTTGCACTATTAAACAAATTGACCAGATAGTTCACAAGTCACGTGTGAATGGCTAGACGTTTGTAGTTATATATAGTTGTGACCAAAACGTCTTCTTCTCTAAATTTCCTTTCGACGCTTTAGCCTGCTGAGACCCATATCATTTTGAAGACACTTTAAGTCCACCAAGACCCCTAAAGATCCCAAAGACCCAGCAGACCCAAAATAACCTGATGACCCAAAGACCCTGAAGATCCAAAAGACCTCTATTATCCCAAAGACCCTTTAATCTCCTATTTCCTTGAAATCCCCTTGAGACCCTGAAATCCCCGATGAAAAACTTAGACCAGCTTGGACCCTTGACCATTTAGAGCTTTAGACCACTTGGACCTTTTTTGATTACATATAAATTACAAATAAATAATATCACCAATATTACAAATAAATTTGTACAAAATAAATGTTTGTATAATGATTGGTGTAAATCATGACAACACAGCAACTCAAATTCAGAAAGGTCATTATCCTCAGTTAAAACAAGCCAGTGCCTCTGTAGCGATGTGTGGTGAGGCGAGTGCAAAGAGCCGATCCACGCTTGTGTTAATCATAATCATAGTTATTTGCTCAGATTCAGAAAAGTCTAGAAACGTTCATAGATTGAGCAAAGGATTAGCAGATGCAGTTTTACATAAACAAAGGTAAGGTGCTGGGGCTGGGTAAGAATTATGAAAATGTAGATTACATGATGCAAGGAGCAATTTTGGAGCGTGTCACATAGGAGAAGGATCTTGGGTTGATAATATATATGGAGGGTAGGGAGGGTAGGAGAGAGAGATCAACTAGACAGCAAATTGCCACGCAGCTATATCCAAGTAATTATGAAGAAACCTAAAAACGATACATGAACAGGGTAAAAATAAAAATGAACAATAAAGAACAAATACGAAAATTCATTGCAAACAATACAGCCTGTTGTTGGCTTAGCGGTTAGGGTGCCGGCTTGGGATCCTAGGATTCTGGGTTCGAATCTCGGCCGATTGCTAAATTAACACCAGGGGGTTTGACTCAGCCTGTCATCGTTCTGAGGTCGGCAAATTGAGTTCCAGCTTACTGGGATGAATGATCCCGGTGTGTACCCAGATTTAGAATAGGTACACTGTATCCCTGCACATCGTAAGAGGGGACTACGGGTTGGCGTCAGGAAGGGCATCTGGCCATAAAAACATTGCCTCAAACAGGCCATAAAAACATTGCCTCAAACAGGCCATAAAAACATTGCCTCAAACAGGGAACCATGATTGTCATGGGGTCCGCAAGGCTAACCCCAGCTCTAGTGGGGAAAATGGCCTTAAAACGAGCATTCATTCATTCATTCATTCATACAGCAATAGCTTGTTTCCCTGCACACCAAAGAGGCTTCTCTAACTATTGCAACTAAGCCTAATCAAGAGATAAACATTTGCAATTAAAAAGCTTTCTCCAAGTTTGAAATAACCAAAAGCATTTAAATAAACAAACTGGTTTAAAAAAGGAGGAAGTAGCAATTAAATAAACAAACTGGTTTAAAAAAGGAGGAAGTAGCAAGGATAGGAAAATATGGAACTAGGGGAGAGCAAGGGAATAGAAGGAGCAGGGAAAGGGGAGGGAGGGTTCATGGCGCCAAAGAGAAGATTGGCAATGGCATTGCACAGGCAGCAGATATTCAAAAACATTGTGATGTGAAGAAGAAAAGGAAGCGTAAAGATGACAAGAGTTGTAGCACAGGCGGATGATGTTTGAGGAATTTGCAGTGAATGGAGATAAGGAGCAGAATGGTGGAGGCAAGGTGGTGTCGACAATATGGATGAAAAACAAATCACAGGGTTGGAGAGGAATGTAGCACAGATGGATGACGTTAGATGAAGCTGAAGCTATTCTGTAAATGGAGTTGCAGTTAACTCCATTGGCTGAAGAATGGTTTCAGAGAAAGGAAACTACGTACGGCCCACATCCAGCACAGCCGGGCTGGACGAGACTTACAGGAAGCATCCTTCACCTGAAGACTTACAGGTGGCCACCAAAGCAATCTTGAGCCTCAAAGTTCCCAAAATAACATAAATCTTGCAAAAAGGCTCCATAGTAAAGTGGTAAATCGACAATTCCGCAGCACCGTATACACAGCCACAAACATATAAATGGAATAAGATGAGCAACTGATGATGGCATATACGTTTCTTTTGTTCATGCAGGGTATTCAATAATCCACGCACTTTAAAGAAAACAAGACCGAAAGTCTAACAGCGGCGTAGCCGGGCTTGTTTGATACTTTACTTGATGAGGATGGTATGACCTGGGTGGGGATACCAGTTAACAGTTATAGTCCGGCAACTAAGCTAAATATAGCATAACAATTGTGCATTTTGTGAGGAAAGCACCAAATTTGGCACACTAGTAGACTATCATATTATGAAAATATCTGGATATTGGGCCATCTCAGATTCAGAGATTTGATTTTTGCAAGATTTGCAGATTTTGCAGATTTGCAAGCTGAGATTGCAACGCCAGGGACGGCCGACTCCTTCCTGCGAGCTGCCCACGTCACCCGCACAAGAAGAGCTTATCAAATCACTGCAGCGGCACTGCACATCCTGCAACACCGTGCGTATGAACGCCACTGTATGACATATGCTGATGATGCAGAAGACCTGCCTGAGTTCGAAGACAGGTGTCACCACAGAGGAGAAGACATTCACAACTTTCAGTACTGGGCAACTGTGCTGGAACTAGAGATGTTGGTACTGGTCTACGTGCGTTCTCTGCGGCAGGCTTCATTCACGATGTACCTTGATGCCCTGACGGAACTGGTCCCATGGTTCCATGCCTTAGACCACACACACTATGCCAGGTGGGTCCCTGCTCACCTGAGGGACATGGTTGCACTCCCAATGAAGCACCCAGGTGTAGCCAGATAATTCAGGGCTGGCAACTTCACTGTACAGAAGACGAAGAAGGTGTTCTCTTCGATCCCAATCGAATCGAAATTTGCAAAAATCAAATCTCTGAATGTGAGATGGCCCAATATCCAGATGTTTTCATAATATGATAGTCTACTGGTGTGCCAAAGTTGGTGCTTTCCTCACAAAATGCACAATTGTTATGCTAAGTTGCCCCACTATTAGCATATAATGTAAGTATTACATTTTCTTTGACTTCAGGCATGGACAGCCTGTTCATGGATGACTTGGGTAAAAAACGGCGAATGGCAAAAGATGAACCAATGAATTCTAAATTTGTGTGCCACCTTCAGTCAACCGTCAGGCATTGACAGCATGTTCTCTCTATTTTCATTCCAAACAGCATCATTCATCATTCCAATCACAGATTAATACTACTAGCAATGGAACTCGCCCTACGGGCGGGGCTTCAATTGGGAGGCCCAAATGAAAAGGCAAAATATCAGAAATTTAAGGCTTTTTTATTTTAAACGATTCATATAAACATTCGTTGAATCATATCACACGCAAATCATCAAAATCTAAACAGTACATGGCACCCATTTTGAAAAAAGATTGAATATTGCAAAACGGAAGCGGCCGCTACACGTCTTTCTCAGTTGCACGTTTATGTATGAAGAGTGCGCGCCGAATCTGTAACACGGAAGCGGCCGCTACACCTGTTTCTCAGTCGCTTTGCACACGCTGCCATGTTACTTCGGAGCCGCACGTTTATATCGGAAGAGTTCATCAGGAGTCGATCTACTCTCTCCTGGTACGTAGAATTTCAACAAAACCCACATCACTGTTCATATCGGTAAATATTATTCCATCGTGTTTGGAAAAACTGAAGAATTGGAAAACTTGGAAAATTGGGGGAAAAAATTGGAAAAACAATATGGCATATTTTACTCAAAGGGGTCCCAGGAATACCCACCCAAAATATTGTTGCGATCGGTTCAGCCGTTTTTGCGGTACCTTGGAACAGACGGACGAACATTTGGTGAATTATAGTAAGATTGTATTAATGTATCAAAATATAATGTTAAATCACGATTGTATTGAGATATTATCAAACCAGAAAACCGCCATCATCTGATCACTTCCGGATTCGGGAACAAGATCCGTGTCGATCGCATTTCAAAATCATAATTGTATTGAGGAATTTTCTGAAACCTCCGACCTATGTTACGACACCCGATGGGACCCCAAAACATTCCACAAAATGTTATTATATTTATTTTTATTAAAATATGCAACTGCAATCATTACTAAATGCACCCCCAGTCATGTGATCAGATCCTCATCTCTGATTGGTGTATGTTTGTGAGAACATACAGACAGACAAATGTTGTTCGAGACGAAATTGCACTATGGGCTACGCCGTGAAATCAAAAAAAAGTGGATATTGTAATCGGCTTCATCTGTCTGTCTGTCCGTCTGTCACGCTATATCCTTCTAAAAAGTTGTGTATAAATTCACCAAACTTAGTAGTTATGATCACCACATGGCACGAAGGTGCGGGAGCAGTATAATTTTGGCCCGGTCCCATGGAGCCCTGGGGTGGGGTCAAAGGTCAAATACCCCCAAAAAATGCAATTACGGGCACGTTTTAAAACATATTTAGTGAAAGTTTGAATATGCAGTCAACATTGGGGGACATATTAAATGCGTAACAATATTTAAAATTTGACCCAGGTCATGCCCTTGGGTGGGGACTTGGGGTCACAGGGGACAAAATATTCTTTCAACTCCAAATTTGATATTGGGTCATTCCTAGTGGAACCTTTTGTCACCCTTCAACTTTGCTTTAGGTGGGAAGCGTGTGGATTTGCGATGGTGCGACATCGACTTTGCCCTGGCTCTTTATTATTATTTTCATGCAAGGATTGTTTTTCTTGTTTGTAATTTTCATACCAACAATGATTGGTAAATCTGTAACTTAATGAATGTGAGAAGAGAAATACAATAATGGTGAACGTTCATTTTAAATGGTTAAAATTGTGTAAAATAACGACTGTACATTGAAATGTCCATGTTAAAAAGCACGAAACTCAATTTAAAAACCATCTCAAATTAACCTCAAAATAAGTACAAACATTACACTGCATTCCCCATTTATTGACTAAATTTACAGATTTACTAAGCCATCCTTGACACAGTATTATTTACGTAGTTATTTTAAGCTGAGGCGTTTGAACATGTAACACATGTCGAAGAAAAATGTTAGAAATTACACGTTAACATGAATTGCAAGGACATTTTTAGACAATAGACAAATCAGCATAATATAAAAATGGAATTGAAGCTGGGATACCTGTATTACCTGTAAAATGTAAAGTGTTTAGATTCCTGTCTTTTTAGAGATGCATGCTCCATACTATGATGGGAACACCAAACGGATCAACCTGGGTATTAGTCCTATGTCATGGATCCCTTTTAACTACATTTTGTACCTTTTGTTTGAAATCTGCGATGTTAGAAGTTTTTTTTTCATTATCCTAAAATTCGATGGATATCCTGAGTTCATCTTTCATTTCTCTCATGCTTTTTTAATGAGGCATAGATGGTTGTCTCATTTGGTTCTGCTGTTATTTCTCCCCTTTCTATATGCACTGTGTCTTATTTCACTTCTTCTTCGTCCTGTAATAGAAAACAACAAGAACGAGGACAGACAATTATTGTTAATCGATCATTTCACTCGTATCACATTTTAAAGAAAAGAGAAATACTTACTGCGATATTTCCAACATTCCCAATTCTTTTCCAGATCTATGGTACCCTTTCCGGCACCTGGAAAAGAAAGAAGTATATGTACGTGCATAAACCACACATTGTGTGTGTTTCTTTTTTCTTTTTTTTGCACAAATGAGTCACACGAGTTAGTTGAGTACGTTCTTTCTGTTCAGGCTGGAGTTCCCCAAGGCAGTGTTCTGGGCCCTGTGCTTTTTCTGGTCTTCATCAATGATCCCTCCTACTCTGGAAAATCCTCTCTATTTCTTGGCTGAGGACTCCACTCTCTGCCGCTCCATACCTCATCCCTCGGATCGGCAGTCTGCAGCCTCCTCATTCTCTGCAGACCTGGACAAAATCACAGACTGGTCAAACAAGTGGAACATGTCTTTCAATCCTGACAAATCTCCCACTCTTACTATGTCTCTCCGAAAAGACCGACTGGACAACCCTCCCAACAACTTTCTGAATAATCCTCTCCAAGAAGTTCTGTCCCTCAAGCTTTTAGGTCTCACTATCTGCCATGATCTTTCTTGGGAAAACCACATTTCAAATCTGGCCTCCAAAGCCAGTCGCCGACTGGGCATCCTCCGTCGTGTGGGGGTCCTTCCTTGGCACACCTGAGCTCCTCACCACATACAAGGCTTTCATCCGCAACTCAATGCAATACTGCTCTCCCCTCTGGGCCGGTGCTCCTGCCTCACACCTAGCTCAGTTTCACGCTGTTGAAACCAAAGCTTTCAGAACCATTGGAATCTCCTGCGATGAAGATAACACCGAGGGCCTTTCACTCACTCACCGCAGGCAGGTTGGTGGTCTTTCTGCCTTCTACCGACTCCTCTCCGGCCTTGCTCCCCCAGCTCTCTCTGTGCTTTGTCCCCCAAATATTCCTACAGGTCGCACAAGATCTGCCAGCAGCCCTCTGATGGTTAAACTGCCGAAATCTAGGCTCTCTGCTCATCCTCACCCTTTCATTCCCCTTTTCTCCCACCTCTGGAACAAACTCCCTCACTCCCTTCAATCCCACTCCTCCCTCCAGGTCTTTAAAACAGCTGTTCACCACCATCTCTTATCTTCACCCATCCAAAACTTTGATCTTTTCTACCCCCGCTAATTCACCCCAGATCCACCTTGTTTGAAATTCCAACTTCTTTCCTAGAAGACCTGGCAGGGTCCATATGTTTTATACCTCTCCCACCCCCCCCCCCCCTTCCCATGCCGCCCCCCAAAACCCTCTCCCTCCCACAGATCTCTCGATGTCCCTGCTCTCAAATGTTGTGTTTGTGTCCTTCCCCCTCTCTCCCAATCTTGTCTACCGCTCCCCATGTGAAATGTTTTATGTCTCGGTTTGTCTTTCTGTGTGATTAATGTTAGCTCTTTCACGAGCTTCGATCTTGTATACAAAAAAAAAAAAAAAAAAGTGTTCATTTGCTTTGTACCGTTTTCCCCTCCCCCAGCCCTCCCCCTTCCACAGATCTACCGACGTCCCTGTTCTCTTCTGTTTGTGCTTCTGTGCTTCCCTCTCTCCCCCTCTTGTCTCCCGCTCCTTTTATTGCATGTTTTATGTGTATGTGCATGTTTTCATGTTCAATGTGTTAGCTCTTACACGAATCTCGATTCTGTATACAAAAGAAAAAAGAAAAAAAAGTGAACAACACATTCAATGGAAAATACTGTCATCAAATAATCATAATGTTTCACAACGACTATTGTCAGCTGCTTCGGTTGTTGCAAATCGGAAGAGGAAGGACACAGCCACAAAGTTACTTCTCATTCTGTGAGATTAGAAAAAAATATTCATCTTCGTTGCTTTTGTATGAAAATAACCCAAGGAATGAATACTCAATGAAGTATTATAATAGTCGACCATGGTACTTTTAAACTTTCAATAGATAGTTGTCTGTTTCAATTATTCCAATGGAGTTTCTCATTTGTATCAATGATAATTATATAATGACCGACCAAATGGCAGCATACCATTCAAAAGGAGAATGAAGGAGGCGAGGGAGAAGGTGAAGGGAGGATGATAAGGGAGGGGAAGGAGGGGGGGAAACAGAAGAGGGGGCGATATGGGAGGTAATAGGGAAGAAGGGAGGGGGAGGGGAGAGAAACTGCTTCGGCAAAACTGACGCTCTGTATAGAGCATTGTACATGATATAAGGGGAACAGGGAGGGTGAAGGAGAAGGAAGGAAAGGAGAGGGAAGGGGAGGAGAGGGAGGAGGAAGGAGGGCAGGGGGATGAAGGGGATGGCTTAGAGGTCAGGGGGAGGATGGGAGAATTGAAGGGGGGGGGGGTAGTGGAAAGGAATGAGAATGGGGAGAGGAAGGGGAGGGAGGGGGGAGGATAGTGGAGGGGTAGAAGAGGGAGGGGAGAATAGAAAGGCGGAAGATAGTGAAAAGGGAGGAGAACTGGGAAGAGAATGGGGGCGTAGGGGAAGGTTCTGAAAACCTATCAGTTAAAACACTATACTGTGGCAGACACAAAAGCCCACTGGCGTGGTGACATCATTCCGCGCACCAAGTGGGCGGTGGCCACGCCCGAGGGGTAGGCGTGGCCTCATGATATACACCGGGCGCGCAGCCCGGAGCGCGCCAGTGTTACAGTGAGCTCCTGAAATAAAGACGCTTATAAGTTACCGCTTGTCCGCTTCCTCCTTGCTCGCAAGCAGCGCGCGTAACGCCGCGCTTTACTGGTGACCCCCTCGACATTGGATCTGCCGGAGCGATCCTTCCACACGCGACGCCATTGCCATGGCCAACTTCATCAAACTTCCCGAATTTTGGGAGGCTCAGGCCGAAGTCTGGTTCGTCCAGGCCAAAGCCCAATTTCAGCTTCGGCGCCTCACCGGCGATGACACGCGCTATTGCCACGTCGTCGCCTCCCTCGGGCCCGGCACGGCCGCTCGAGTTGTGTCCGTCCTTCGCCACCCACCGGACGGCCACAAGTACGAGGCACTCAAGCGGCTAATCCTAGCCACGTTCGGCCTCACGGACGACGCACGGGCCGACCGCCTCCTGGATCTCCCCGAGCTTGGTGACACGCGCCCGTCGGTCCGAATGGACCATATGCTGTCACTGTTGGGCGACGGAGCCCCCGGTTCTCTATTCCGGGCGCTTTTCCGTCGCCAACTTCCAGCGCAGGTTCGCCTCGCGTTGGCCGGGACCGGGCTAACGGAACCCCGAGCATTGGCGGCCGAGGCGGACAAGTACTTCGCCGCTTCGGACACGCGGGCGAGAGTCGGCGTGGCCGTCACGGCCCTCGTGGCTGATGCTGCTAATGCTGCTGATGCTGCTAATGTTGCTGATGCTGCTGATCCACAGCATCAGCTTATACAGCATACGCAGCATGCTGATACGCACCTCGTGACCGCCGCCAAGCCCCGCCCACCGCCGCGGCGAAAACCGCCACCGCGGGGAAATCCACCAACTCCACCAGCCTGGCGGAGCCAGCCGCGCTCCTCCAGCTCCACCACCTGGTGCTGGTTCCACGCCAAGTTCGGCCACGAAGCTCGGCAGTGTCATCCGCCATGCTCCTTCAACAGGTCGGGAAACGCCCGGGCCGGCGCTCAATAGTGGCGATGAGCGCCGGCCGTTCGAGCAGCCTGCTGTTCATAACGGACACCTTCTCCGGGCGCCATTACCTGTGCGACACGGGAGCGCAGGTGAGTGTCGTTCCCGCCGGCACGTCAGACAAGCACGCCGCGGGTGGGGGCCCCGCACTGCTTGCCGCGAACGGGACGCCCATCCGTATGTACGGAAAACGCTGCCTCTCTCTGCGGTTCGGAGGGCAGGTTTTCCGATGGACGTTCGTCACCGCCGACGTGCCCATGGCACTGCTTGGCGCGGACTTCCTATGCGCTAATGGGCTCCTGGTCGACGTCAAGCGCAGACGGCTTGTCCAGGCCGAGACATTCAGCTCGCTCGCTTGTGCGTTGCCCAGCTTGGCGAGCAGCTCAACGAGCGGCTTGCCAAGCGGCTTGCCAAACGGTTCGGTTCTGGCCACGTTGGTCTGTACGCTTCCGGCAGCGGACGCATTCACCCGCCTCCTCGCCGGCTTCCCGGCCCTCACGCGGCCCACCTTCTCGGCGGGGGCCGTCAAGCACGGGGTGGCCCATCACATCCCCACCGTCGGGCCACCGGTCTACGCCCGGGCACGCCGCCTCGAGCTGACGAAGCTGGCGGTGGCAAAAGCGGCGTTCGCTACCCTGGAGCGACTCGGCATCGTTCGGCGCTCAGAGAGCGCTTGGGCGTCGCCGCTGCACATCGTGCCGAAGCCCGGCGGGGGATGGCGACCGTGCGGGGACTATCGCCGTCTCAATGACGCCACGACTCCTGACCGCTACCCCATCCCCCACATTCAGGACTTTTCCGCCCGTTTGGCGGGCATGTCCTTCTTCTCGAAGGTGGACCTCATACGCGGCTACCATCAGGTCCCCATCAGGCCGGAGGACGTCCCGAAGACGGCGGTCATCACGCCATTCGGACTCTTCGAGTTCCTGCGCATGCCCTTCGGTCTGAAGAATGCGGCTCAGGCGTTCCAGCGACTGATGGACAGCGTCCTGCGTGACTTGGATTTTGTCTACGTCTACCTGGATGATATCCTCGTCGCCAGCGCGTCCCGCGAAGAGCACCTACGCCACCTCCGCACGCTCTTCGAATGCCTGGGCCAGCATGGCCTGATTGTGAACCCCGCAAAGTGCCGGTTCGGCGCCGCCATAATCGATTTTCTGGGGGCACCGTGTCACCAGGCACGGAGCCGTCCCCCTGCCGGCCAAGGTGGAGGCAGTGAAGGGGTTTCCGCGCCCCCGCACGATCAGAGGGCTGCAGGAGTTCCTGGGCATGGTGAACTTTTACCATCGGTTCCTGCCCCGTATCGCCCAGCTCCTGCGCCCCCTGCATGAAGCTCTCCGAGGTAAGCCGGGCAAAGGCGACGTTACCTGGACCGAGCAGATGGACACGGCGTTCACGGGCGCGAAGCTCGCCTTGGCTAACGCCACCATGCTCGCGCACCCGGCGCCCGATGCACCGATCGCCCTCACCACCGATGCCTCGGACTACGCGGTGGGCGCAGTGCACGAGCAATGGGTGCGTGGAGCTTGGCAACCGCTGGCGTTCTTTAGCCGGCAGCTTCGCCCGCCCGAACGCCGTTACAGTACCTTCGACCGCGAGTTGCTCGGGCTTCACTTGGCGGTCAGGCACTTCCGCCATCTGCTCGAGGGCCGTGCGTTCACTGCCTTCGTCGACCACAAGCCACTGATCTTCGCGATGGGCAAGGTCACCGAGCCGTGGTCGGCCCAGCAGCAGCGTCACCTCTCGGCCGTGTCCGAGTACACGACGGACATCCAGCACGTCGCGGGGAAGGACAAACCAGTGGCGGATTGCCTTTCCCGGGCCGTCGCCCACGCAGTCCACCTCGGCATCGACTATGCCCGGATGGCAGCGGACTAGGCCGCTGACCCCGAAGTCCAGGCCTTGTGGACCGCCGTCACGGGCCTCCGCGTCACCGAGGTGCCGTTCGACGGCGCGGGCGCAGCCCTCTTGTGCGACGTCTCCCTCGGGCGTCCTCGCCCCATCGTGCCCGCGGGCTGGCAGCGCCAGGTGTTTGACGCCATCCACAGCCTGTCCCACCCGGGCGCGAGGGCCTCCCAAAGGCTGATCGCCGACAAGTTCGTCTGGCATGGCCTCCGGAAGGCCGTCCGCGGCTGGGCCAGGACGTGCCTCGCGTGCCAGCGCGCCAAGGTGCACCGGCACACCCAGGCCCCGTTGGCCCCGTTCACGGTGCCGGAACGCCGGTTTGACCACGTCCACGTGGACCTGGTGGGACCTCTGCCCCCCTCGCGGGGTTTCACCTACGTCCTCACCATGGTGGACCGCACCACCCGGTGGCCGGACGCCGTGCCCTTGGCGTCGACAACGGCGGCCGATGTCGCGCAGGCTTTCATCGCCACCTGGGTCGCCCGGTTCGGCGCCCCCTCAGACATCTCGTCCGACTGCGGCCCCCAGTTCACCTCGGAGCTCTGGGGGGCGGACGCGCAGGGGCTCGGGGTCCGGCTGCACCGAACCACGGCCTACCACCCCCAGGCTAACGGCCTGTGTGAGCGATTTCACCGCTCATTGAAGGCCGTGCTCCGGGCCACCCTCCGCGAAGGCGGCTGGGTCGACAGGCTCTCCTGGGTCCTGCTGGGCCTCCGGAAGGCGCCCAAGGAGGACCTGCGCACATCCGCGGCGGAGTTGGTCTTCGGGCAACCGCTGCGGGTGCCGGGCGAGTTCCTCCCCGACTCCACGGCACCATGGTGACGCTGCACAGCAGCGCTCCGCTCTGCAAGAGACCGCCAAGAGGTTCGCCCCGGTGCCAACGGCATGCCACGGGCACCCACCGACGCACGTCGCCCCGGAGCTTCGCACGGCGGAGTACGTCTTTGTCCGCCACGATGCCCACCGGACACCACTGCGGCCCCCGTACGACGGGCCTTTCCGCGTGCTGGAGACTGGGGCGAAGCACTTCACCCTGGACATCGGCGGTACTCCTGACCGCGTTTCGGTGGACCGCCTCAAGCCGGCCCACCTCGACGTGGACCATCCACCGCCAGTGGCCCGACCCCCACGTCGGGGCCGCCCCCCTGCGGGCGGACCCCCGGCACCGCCCAGCCACGCCGCCCCCCGGTCCTGCACCCATCCCAGGGGCAGCCAGGGGCATCCCACCTGGCATCCCTGCACCCCGGACGCCGCCGATCGCCAGGGGGCGCTTCGGCCGGGTCATTTGTCTGCCCCGCAAACTGGCCCTCCAGGTGCGCGGGAATTCTGGGGGGGCGCGTGTGGCGGACACAAAAGCCCACTGGCGTGGTGACATCATTCCGCGCACCAAGTGGGCGGTGGCCACGCCCGAGGGGTAGGCGTGGCCTCATGATATACACCGGGCGCGCAGCCCGGAGCGCGCCAGTGTTACAGTGAGCTCCTGAAATAAAGACGCTTATAAGTTACCGCTTGTCCGCTTCCTCCTTTCTCGCAAGCAGCATGCGTAACGCCGCGCTTTAATACCATCTATTTATCATGTAAGTAACAAGAAGAAAAAGACATGAAATGTCATAGCCCCCATGGTTTTAGTAATTTTGCTATACGGAGTTAAAGGCCACCAGTCGGCCATCTTTGGTCGAATTAAAAAACAAAATATTCTGCACATATCTACTCTCATGTATTGTCCTTGTGCCAAATTTGAACAAAATTTGTCCATGCATGTCCGAGAAATTGTTGGGGGCATGTCGGTGTGTTGCCTAGGCTCTAGACAGTGTGTTGTGTTGTCTGAAGAGAGACGACGTCGGTGTGTTGTCTGAAGGCTGTGTGGAGTGGACCGGTGCGGCCTGCTCGCTGCGCCCTCGGCGGCTAGAGGAGCGAAATGCAGAACGAGGCCTGCATTTCCCGCGAGTGAAATGTGCATGGAGGGTTGTGTTTTCCCGTGCAGAGGCGCGGGGCCTGTGACGATTCCCGACGTGGTTCAAGAGCCGCTCAAAGCTAAGTACACGACATTTTTACTTTCTTTCTTTTGTAATTCCCCTTGTGTTGCATAAGAGTCTGTGCGGGGGCGCTCCATTTCGGAATATTAGGATTACCGTGCATTCTTTTGTTACCGGCATTTCTTTCAATAAAGCCGGTATTTTTGTATTTTAATTCCGTGTTAGTTGAATTAATTATTGCAGGGGCGAAGACATCCAGTGGAGTCCGTGAAGGTAAGAGCCTCGTTAGCCTTCGCTGCCTCATTCCCACGTGCGTATTAACTCTGCCATCATTGACTGAACGCCTCAGAGTGTTAAGCTTGCTCGGCTATTCCATCCCCAGGGGTGTTCACCCTGGGAACGCGACAATATGTAAGCCATAATTCATTATCTGTGAAAGAGATTGACGTGCATATGTATTGTTACGGTTTTCGCGCGACCCCCCTTCCCTTACCAAGGGGAGATTAGGCCCCTTTTTCTTCTTGGGTCCGTGCAACCGAGAGGCTTGAATCGCCCCTCCTGGGCCAATGCAAGGTAGGGTTATGGGACAATTCTCGCACGTACCTAAATACCTGCACCGCCGCGGAAGCGGGGAATCAAGCCTCGCATGAGCCACGCGTAATTTGAGTACACTGAGCGGATTGCATACCACGTGGTCCGTGCAGTTACCTTTGGTATTGGAACCCGATTAGAGCGGTTTTATTCGTACCACGCTAAGTCAATGATGGAAATGACGGGGACAATCGAATGGAAGGAAGAACACAGGTTTAATTATTATTTACCCTATTATGTACAAGTCGGTAGAAAGCAGAGACACAGAGCAGCCTTATACAGTCTTATGTAAAGCCCAGACACGGGCCCGATCACACTCACAGGGGGAAATGAAGGTAGGATGATGTTCACGCGCTGACTTGGTCTTCCAGGAACGGCTCCGCCCTGTGTGGCTCTCCCCGGCCACAGCACGTCCGTCGATGACGGCAAGCAGGTGGTGGGAGGGATACTTGCAGCGCATCTCTCGCCAGGCTTGGCGGTTTCTCTTAGCGCGATTAATTACCAGCGCGCTCTCACTCGCGTAACCCAATAGAGGCTCTGCCTCAAGCTCAACTGAGCGTCCAATTTGTAAGAGCACTTATAGCTTGGTTCATGCGCATCTTCTCTCAGAACTCGTAACTTGCTCAACACTCAAGCCCCTCTCTTATAGCTTGGTTCAGCTCACCTCTCGCAGAACTGCGGTGGGGGCTTCGCGCAACGGGTTATATTGCCAACCCCCATAGCTCTCTCGAATGTTCTAACCATGCCTTGTGATGCAGTGCCACAGCCACTCCCTTCGAGCCCTGATTGGCATCTCGCTCTTACTGTCGGCTTCTCCTCCGCCTTCCTTCGGTCTTGCCTCGACTTGTCAGGCCTGCTTCGTGTTAATTTTTGCCAAAAGCCAAAGGCGGAATAAGGCTGCATAAGGCAATGAAAGGACCTAACTCTCATTATTCTACTCAACGCAAGACTAACACAGGAAAAGGATTATGCTTACATTTACTATGAAATAACTGAACTATCGCGAGGCTACGTGTTGTAATGTGACTAACTATGAGGGGGAAATCAACCTTTATTGTACAAACTCAAAACCGCAACACCACCCCTCTCCCTCGTCAGACTCGTCCCCGAGTCGAACCCAACAAAAATGGAACGACCGGTTTTGAGAATGATATGCAAGTTACTTTTACTTTTACATGTGACATCTAGGTGTGGTTCCCCCTAACATTTACTCTAACCCGTGTATGCGACAGTTTTAAAACAATAAATATGTCCCCCCTATTGCGTTGAGTAGCTGTCTAACAGAATCATGCCCACAACTAACCGAATCCGGAATTGGTCAAACTAAACATATAGCCGGTGGGCAGCATCTTATATTTACAAGCACAGAAAAACTTACTCTTATTTACAATTCTATGACCCAGGACCTGTCCTTTTTTTTTGAAGAGAAGATTGGAGGGGAGAGAAAGCACAGCAAAAACACAAACACACTCAAAAATTCATAACACTTGCTGCTTGCTTCTTGCATCTTGCTTCTTGCTTCTTCAGTGTGCTTATCAAACTGGCTAGCCCCCGGACCAGCATACAGGCCATTCCTGATCTTCAGGGCTATCTACCTTACAAATCTTCTCGTCCCTGGCACACCATATTAAAAATGCACAACAAATGCGTTTATTGTATTTCTTTGCCAAGCAGGCCAACTTCATATGGTCCGACTGCGTGACATTAATGCCACTCAAAACAAGTGGTCCGAAGATGCAAGGTGATTCTGCAGCAAGGTGCTGCACAGCAGAGGTGCAAGGCCACAAGACTTGTGGTCCATAGTGTGTGTGGTGCAGCAAAGTGTCCACGGCAGCAAAGTGCTGCATGGTTGCAGCAAAGTTATAACAAAAGGATATGGCAGCAAAGTGCTGCGCATTTCTGCTGCACAGATGTAACAAAGTGCAGCAGGGATGCTGTACAGGTCGATGGTGCTGCACAGCTCCACCTCCAAAATGGTCCTGGGGTGGGGGGAGAGACAAAGCACGACCAGCAAAGCGGAAAGGCCACAAAGGGACACAAAAACACAAGGTAATGCAGTGTGAGGGGTGCGGAAGAGCGAGCAGAGCAGACTCGTCCCTAGCCATCTGTACCCCCCATCGTCGGCTTACACTACCCTAGCCCTTCCTTGTATTTACAAATTCGTCCCTTTGTCTTGTCTCCCATATCCCCCTCTAATTCAAATTCGTCTCCCAATCCCTCCCAGGAAGGAAGGAATGGAACAAACACAATGTCTCATTACGTCATGATGCGCCTTACACTGAAACGGTTTACAAGCCCTGGTGTGGAGTTTCGTCCTCCTCAGTGACTGGCTGTGGATGGCGCGAAGGGATTTCTCTTCCTAACTACACTACTGACATTTACTTTTCACCTACCCGGGGTCATACCCTGCCAATCGGCCTTCTTTAAACTATGTGGTTCTAAAAACCCGAATTCCCATTGTCCATTCTGTGGTGCCCTTGAAATTTGGGTCTCACTCCCACAAATTTTCTCCCTGTGCCCTTGCACAATTTCGGGGCTGGGTCTTGTGGCTCCACTAGCAGGTCCAACTACCTGTGCACCTCCGCCACTGAAGTCGCTACCCGAGCTTACCTGCTCCTGCGACTACCTAAACTGGGGAAGGCCCCTCCTAGCTCTTTACCCCCTGATGCCCACCTTGGCATTGGGCAACCCGGGCCCTTTCTTTGGATCCTCGGGCCCCACTCAACAACTCACAACTACCCTAACTGGCTCCCAGAGCCTACCTGCGGCCTCACCTGGCTGACAAACTACCAGTGGCAGAGTGCCCCAATAACCATCATCATCATCATGTCGCCCCGCCGTTACGGCGTTGGTGTTCAATTCTTGTGAACCCGCTTGTGGCTATACAGTCCGAGTGCCGATTTGCATCGGCGTCCACAAGTTGTACAAATCCATTTAGAGTCAGCAGGAACCGGTTGCCGCTCGCGTTCCTTCCGCTTTCTGCGGGCTTCTTTGGCGGCATCTATACGACCCTTTTCTGCTGAGTCGCATCGTGTATGGATCAAGCTATGCCATTTCGGTCGATCACTGGACAGAGCTTGTAAATTGTCGAGCGGGATGTCACATTCTTTCAAATGTGCACGCAGTGTATCATTGAAACGCAGTTTGGGCCGGCCCACTGATCTCTCTCCTTCGTGCAGTTCTCCCATAAAAATAAAACGTGGAATCCTGTCTCCGTCCATTCTCAACACATGGCCGAACCAACGGAGCTGGGCCTTTTGCAGGGTGCATGTGATGGATTGCATTTCAGCTCGCTCGAGTACTTCTGTATCCGGCACGAGATCGGACCAATGGATGCCTAGAATTTGTCGTAGGCATCGGGAGTGAAAGCCATTCAGTCTGCGAAGGTGGCGTGCATAGCAATTCCAAGATTCGGCTCCATACAAGAGAGAGGGGATGACATCTGCTTTGTACACGGCCAATTTTGTGTTACTTTGAGCCCACGTTCTTTCCAGACTCTGCTGTGGAGTTGGGCAAACGAAACACTCGCTTTGCGGATTCTTTGGTCGATTTCCTTGTCCATTTTTTCGGTATTCGATAAGCATGTGCCCAGGTACGTGAATGATTTTGTGACTGACAATGCGTGATCCCGGATCGTAATTGCTGGTTCAAAGTACGGCTTCCCGGCGCTGGTTGATACAAAACCACGGTCTTTTGCAAACTGATAACTAGACCAAACGCCTCCATGGCCTCAGCAAAATGGTCAACGATACGCTGCATTTCCTCTTGTGTGTGGGCAATCAAGGCTGTATCATCGACAAACAGCAGGTCACGTATTACCATGGTCTTGGTCTTTGTGTAGGCTTTTAGACATCGGAGGTTGTAGAGGTTTCTGTCAGCACGAGAACGGACGTGTATGCCAGGCTCCAGATCGTCCGAGGCACGCTCGATAGCTGCCACTAGATAGACCCCAAACATGGTTGGCGCAAGCACACAGCCTTGTTTTACTCCCGTCGTAATGCTGAATACGTCCGTCTCATCCCGGGCTACCGCCACTTTGCCTCTCATTTTGTCGTGAAAACTCCACAGCAACTTGATGAAGTGGTCTGGACATTCATAGCGAGCAAGAAGTTTCCAGAGTGCGTCTCTGTTCACCATGTCGAAGGCCTTCGTCAGGTCGACAAAGACCATGTAAAAATCCTGGTTTTGTTCCATTGCTTTTTCCTGGATTTGCATCGCTGCGAACACCATATCAATTGTGCTCCGATTTGAACGGAAACCGGACTGTCATTCCGGAAGCGTTGCCTCACTGATATTGTCCACCAGTCGATTGAGCAGCAGTTTCGTGAAGAATTTGCCTGTTATGCTCAACAACGAGATTCCGCGGTGGTTTTCCACAATCTGAGCGATCACCCTTTCCTTTGAACAAAGTGATTAATTTTGTGTCACACCATTCTTGAGGAACATCCCCGGCCTCCCAAATTTCATTAAACAACACCGACAATGCTGTAACCAGATTGTGGCCTCCATACTTCAACAGCTCGATCGGAATGAAAGACCATGAAGACCGCGGAAGTTTCATGTTTCACTTCATGTGACCATGAAGACCATGGAATCTCCCACGATGAAGCTAACTCCAAGGCCCTCTCACTCACTCACCACAGGCAGGTTGGTGGTCTTTCCGTCTTCTACCGACTCCTCTCTGGCCTTGCCCTCCCAGCTCTCTCTGGGCTCTGTCCCGCAAATATTCCTACAGGTCGCACAAGATCTGCCTGCAACCCTCTTCTGGTTAAACTGCCAAAAACAAGACTCTCTGCTCACCTTCACTCCTTCATTCCTCTTTTCTCCCACCTCTGGAACAAACTCCCTCACTCTCTTCAATCCCACTCCACCCTCCAGGTCTTTAAAACAGCTGTTCACCACCATCTCTTATCTTCCCCCATCCAAAACCTTGATCTTTTCTACCCCCGCTAATTTCACCCCAATCCCACTTTTTTGAAATACCAACTGCTTCAACTGTCAGTCGGTAGTTCACCGTCCAGTGTCTTCATCGGGAAAGTACCGTTTCGTTTGGGTCCGTAAACCGTTTTCAGACCGGAGAAAAAGTTGTGGTACTCCTTTCGCTCTGCGTAGCCTTGGATCTCATTTGCTTTCTCAGCCCACCAAATATCTTTCAGCTTACGGGTGCATTTGGTTGCATCACTACGAAGAGTTCGGAACTGCTGTCTATCAGCGCGACTGCCGGTCGACAGTGCTTTCTGGAGGTCAGTGTTTTTCGTGGCCAGGAGCTCACGTAATGATTCATTAGATTCGTCAAACCAGTTATGGCGTGTCCTCGTTTTTGATGGAATTGTGTCGGCCGCAGCCTTCAGGACAGCCTGCTTAAAACTTGACCATGACGAGTCTACCATTTGAGACATTTCCGTTGAAACTTTATCTACATACTCAACGCGGAGAGATTCGCTTGTCAGAAGTTGACGCACATCGATTCTCGGCTGACGCTTTTGACCAGCAGAACGATTTTGCCGAGCGATTCAAAGCTGTAACTTGCTCCTAACCAGCAGGTGATCTGTTAAATTAAACCACACGCCCAGCCATTCCACAGTCTCACGCACCTTCCAAAGCACTACGTTGCCACTACCTGCACCACAGGTGCCAATATCCATACAAAAATTTTGCCTTAGCCCTCTACCTGGCTTTAAACTACCCACCTCCGGGCGTCCGTGAATCGGTTCCATCTCCCCCCCCATTCACTCCTTCGCACCATGCATTCCACACCTTCTATTCCCCCACCAAGCATTCCACACCAAATATTCTCACACACCATTTGTCTCACACACCTTTTCCCCCTCGCACACCTTTTGTGCTTACACACCTTTTTCCTCGCACACCTCAAACACAAATCCATTTATTTTACTCACAATTTCGTTTCCTCTAAAACAATTCCTCACACACACAGCATCATCTATCTAACTGGTTTTCCCCTAAAACTCGTGCTTCCCCGTCGTCCCGTTACACTAAGCACTCCCTCGTCATCATCAACCATATAATCTCTCTATGTCCCCACTATAGGTAGAGATGTCACTACTTAAATCTAGTTCCCTACCATTATCCTAGCCCTCCCTCGGCTAGCTTCGGTGCCCCATGGAGGTAACCATCGCTGGCACCCCCATGTGCCTATCACTGCCATCCCCCTAAACGAATGCTCATGGGCCCTGGCGTGTGAGGAATGGTAACACTACCATTCCTCCACGTAGGGTACACTCCTCTCATCCGTTCACTACACTCGAGCCTCACCAAGTGGATGTACATTGTCATGGCTCGGCCTCGATGGGCCGAGCGATCCATGTGGGTGGTTAGTCTCCTTTATGGGGTGTCCATCCGGCATTTTCGATCCAAAGGGGGAGGCCAAGGTTCAGGGCTCCATCCCTGCGTGAAGCCTTGCGGTCCCACGCACGATGGCCCAACCAGCCACCGTCGGAGCACCGCACCTGCAAGGGTGCGCTGCTCCAAAATCTCCTACCTCCCCTTGAACCTCACCGATTGCCTTTTCCGCCACGGCTTGGCACCAACCATGCAGTGTGGGGGCCGGCATGGGTCGTGTACGGCGGTCCTTGTGAAACTGCCGCGGCACCGATCCCAGCCGGTCCCTGCTGCACACCACTCACCGAGGGCTCGCGTACGCTACCCGTCCCCCTACGCGCTACTCCTCCGGTCTGTGTCGATGCTTGAGCCGCATCCTCTTTGCTCGTGATGCACTCCGCACTCACACACGCAGGCGCTCCGCACCACCCATACACTTCGTTACTGCACCACTCTTGTGCACACCCTTCTCTTCCACACTCAGGTGCACACCACCCAGGCACACTCGTACCTTCCACATTCTCTGGTGTGCATTCTCCCTCACACACCGTACTCACACCTGCACACCTAGGTGCACTCATGCCCCTCACACACTTCAGTGCGCACTCTTCTTCGACACACTCTTCTACCGCACAACCAGGCGCACACGCGCCTTCCACACACTTCATTATCGCACACCCTGGTGCACACTCTTCCGTTACACACTCTGTAACACCCCCGGGTGTGCACTCCTGCACACACTCTGCAATACGCTCTGGTGTGCACTCCTGCACACTCTGTAACACGCTCGGGTGTGCACTCCTGCACACACTCTAACACACTCTCCTGTTACACACTCTTCCCGCACACAGTCTGTAACACCCATGGGTGTGCACTCTCCTGTTACACACCCAATCATCGCACACCCTGTCGCACACTTTTCTCTCACATGCTTCGGCGCACACTTTTCTCTCACACGCGCACCAGTCGCCCTCGTACACCGCACAATGGACCTTCCACGACCGCCCGGGTTTCGTCTCTTTCCCAAGCGCGCTAAAAACCCATTCACGCCAAACACATTAGCACCATTATTTCTACTCACCTTGGGGACCTCCTTTTCCGCCAGCACGTGCAAACGTTTTATTTCTTTAGCAAGCACGGCATCACGGTGTGAATACGAACTTTGCACGGATTCTATTTCTACCTCCCGCAATTTATCTCCTATTTCTTCTGTCTCTTAAATTTCAATTATTTCTTTTTCTACCTCGACCGTCGGCGCCCCTGCAATTTTCTTTTGCAATTCGCCGATCGTCGGTTCTTCTACACCCCGCGTCGCGATTTCCATACCCCCCGGTCAATTTGGCTGTGCTCTGCCCAAGCTCGCTCCCCACGCGTTACTCACACCGCATCACCTAGTCACATACCATGGCGACCTCCCCGCTCAACCCGCGCCTAATGTCCTCCCCTGCCTTCTTCATATCCCTAATCATTTGATCAAACGTTTAGAATTCCCCTCTTCCCCTCTGCACTGTATTTTCCCCCTTCCCCACACCACCCTCCTCACCCCGCCACTCCCTGACACCACCCTCCCCCCACCACATACTCTGAATTCCCAGGGTGTAGAACGGGTATCTCATCTATTTATATCAAAACGGGCAAACATGTGTTATCATCAATATAAATACTTCTACAAGCGAGGCTTCAAAATTCTACGAATCTCTGAAATTCGACAATATCATCAAGGTGTATAATCCCTCAAAAACCTCAGATTCCCCCCAAACTTATTTTAGTACAAGTGTAACAGCCTCAGGTGCATCCATTAGTACAATCACGTGTGACATGGATAAATCACGCAGGAAAAACGTCATTTTGCCTGCACGTCCGTGTCCGTGCGTGTGATCACTTATTACGTTTGCCTGCAGAACGCACAGAACAATGTGATTTCATTTTTAAACATCCGTTTTTCACCAGATTTGATTTGATTTCATGTGGAGCACCTCGAGGTACATCTAAAATGTAAATACAAGTTGAACAGACCCCACAAATATTAAGTAGTCTCCAAAGAGGACAATCGAATTATTCACAAATTTCACATTTCAACGTGGCACAAAAACAGCAACCACAAATATTTATCTTTAAGTACAAATCTAAATATCTATAAAGCTCAGTTGACTTTTTGTTCCACCAAATAACAGCGAAACGGAGTTGAGTAAAAGGGTGAAAATTCTACAGATGCTGTGATAAACAAGCATTCTGAGTATTGCGCTGCAATACATGTCCCATACCGGTCGTCTGTCGTCCGGAAAACTGTTGGGGAAATTACCAAGGGTTATTTATCCACAGGTTCTGAATCGTTCCCAATCACTAATTACCTCAGGACGGGCTCACCTGTGATTCGCACTCGGGACTTCGATTTATACACCTTGCAGACAGGTCAGCAGAAGCACGAGAAAATACGTTGTTGATAAAGAACCTTTCGAGTCGCTAAATATCAGTAATTTATTATATTTTCCGGTTCACGATCAATGATCGATGTGGATATATATTGTTGTGGATCTGCCGCCGGCCTTCTCCCACGATTGGAGAACCGCGGCCGCCAGGGGGCGCTTCTCCTACCTCTCCTACCCCCCCTCGAACCGTGCCGATCGCCTTTCCCGCCAAGGCGCGGCACCGACCATACAGGGCGGGGCCCGGCACGAATCGTGCACGCCGCCGCGGCAACGATCCCTGCCGAATCCCCGCTGCACACAAAGCACCCCACGCACCGAGGGCTCGCGTCGGCTATCTGTCGCACTATGCGCTAACCCCCGGTCTGGGTCGATGCCCGAGTCGCATTCTCACCAAACGCGACCCGCTCCATACGCACACAACGCGGCGCTCCAGCGCCTCTCATACACCCCATGCATTCCGTTACCGCACGCTCTCGTGCATTCTCTTCTCCTACACACTCAGGTGCACACCACTCAGGCGCAATCACACCGTTCGCACACTCCATTATCACACACTCCTCTGTTACACACTTCGTAACACACTTGGCCATCGCACACTCTCACGTACAACCTTTTGTTACACTATCGGTAACAACGACGGGTGTGCCCTCTTCTGGTACACACACAATCAGTGCACACTTACCCACAGGTGTGCACTCTTCTGGTACACACCCAATCACGCGCTCTGGTGTGCACTCCTGCACACTCCCGACAACACGCTCTGGTGTGCATTCGCTCTCACTCTTGACCATCGCACACTCTGTATCACACTCGGTTTCACACTCTTCCCACATACACTCCGTTATACAATCGCGCTTCAGTGCCGTTCGCACACGCGCGCCATTCACCCTCACACATCACACCACGGACCTTCCACGAGCGCCCGGGTTACGTCGCGATCCCAAGCGCGCCAAAAATATTTTCGCGCCAAACATGCTCGTGCCATACACGCTCCTACTCACCTTCGGGATCTTCTTCTCCGGCTTTCCCACCAACACCTGTAAACTCTCATTGGGGTTAGGCAACACGACATCACGATGCAAATCCAGACTTTGAGTGCATTCCATCTCAATCTCCGATTTAATTTCTGATTCTGCCATCTCTTCGTCCCCAATTTCCACTATTTCTTTTATTTCAATTATTTCTTGCCCAACGACTGCCGGTGCACATAAAATTTTATTTCCTAATTCGGCGGCCGTCGGCTTTCCCATACCCCGAGTCGCGATTTCTACCCCGGTCACACTCGTGTGGCTCACCAGCAGGTCTGCTCACCTGCACACCTCCGCCCCTGTAGTTGCCACCCGAGCTTACCTAGCTCCTCACCCTAACCTGGGGAAGGCCCTCTGGCTCCCTTACCCCACTAATGCCCTCTCCGGCATCAGGCTACCTGGGTCCTCTTTCGGGATCCACGGGCCCCACTGAACTCTACTACCTGGCTCCCAGAGCCTACCTGCGGCCTCACCTGGCCGACAGACTACCAGTGGCGGAGTGCCCATTTAACCATTCTCATTAACAGGCCACACACCCAGCCATTTCACTTTACTCATGCACCAAACCAAGCAATACCTTGCTAATTTCAGCACCACAGATGTCAATATCCAACCAAATTTACCTACTCCCTCTGCCTACTTTTAAACTACCCTCCCCGAGTATTCGTGAAGGGGTCCATCCTTCCCACATCCACTCCTTCGCACCATACACTCCACTCGACGTATTCCACACTACTCACTCCACACCATTCATTCCACACACCTGTACTTCACTTGCACATCATGCAGGTCAATCACTCAACACACACACACATCCCTCTCGAGCATTGCCTCATTTCATCAGCCTCACCACAAAGATTCTCATGAACAGAGCATCATCTGGCTATCTGTCTCCCTTCTAATTCTTGTGCTTTCCCTGTCATCCCTTATACTACGCACATCCCACGTCATTATCAACCAACTACTCTACCCTACGTCCCCACTACAGGTACAATGTCACGACTTAAATCTCGGTTACCTATGTCATCTTTCTAGATCCCTAACCATTATCCTAACCCTCCCGGGCTAGATTGTACTGCCACCCCATAAATCTCTTGCTCCTCTGCCCAAAGGATGTGAGGGATGGCCGAGCCACCATCCCTCTACATCAGGCATCTCCAACTATCACCCCCCAGTCTTCACGCACTATGAGCCCCCGTCATGTGAGGTACTGGGTCCTGCCTCGGCATCTAAAGCCGAGGCGATCCATGAGGGCGCCTGCTCGCCGGTGTAGGGTCTTAACCGGCCGGTGTGGACGATCTGAGGGAGGGCTCGTGGCCCCATTTTGATCTTAACGACCACGTCACAGACTTGCAACAGAACGACCCCCGGGCCTTGCCAGGGAGATGTGAGTTTGGGGCACCTACGCTTCCGCCTCCGGGGATTGAAGAACCAATTCTTCATCCCCGGAGCGTACTGACTCCCCTGGCTCCGGTGGTCATACCTGCGCTTCATCCTGGCCCCCGCCAGCTAGAGCTGGCGGCGGGCGAAGGCATGGACCCTCTCCATGCCTTCCTCTCGGTGACGTGCATCGCCCTCCCTCGGCAGGATATCCGTGGTGTCTGGCACGGGACCGCATAGCAAGTCGGCGGGAGCCCGCAACTCCCGCCCATACATAAGCAACACCGGACTACATGCGGTGGCCCCGTGCTGGCTCGTTCGGTAGGCCATTAACAAATACGGGAGATGTTCGTCCCAGTCATCCTGACGGGTGGTGGTGGTGAACAATGCCAGTTGTTGGATCAATGTTCGATTGAACCGTTCCACCATCCCGTCAGATTGTGGCCGCAAGGGTGTTGTCCTTGTCTTCCTCATTGACAGGAGTCTGCACACATCTTTTAGCAATTGACTTTCAAAATTTCCATCCTGGTCGGTGTGCAGCTCCTGTGGAATCCCATGCCGACATACAAATCCTTCCACGAAGGCCTGTGCTATCACCCCGGCTTCTTGGTTGGGGAGGGCAAAGGCCTCCGGCCACTTGGTGAAATAGTCCATTACAACGAGGATGTACTTATTACCTTGGCGGGTGCGGGGTAGTGGTCCTAGAATATCCAAAGCCATCCACTCAAGGGGGGCCCCCACCTGGTGTAATTGAAGGGGGGCCCTCATCCTAAGTGCTGGTCCCTTTTTAGCAGTACAGGCGTCGCATCTCCGACACCAGTCCTGTATATCGCGCCCCATATTTACCCAATAGAACCTCCGGTGGACCAGAGATGTTGTCTTTGTCCTGCCCAAATGGCCGCCGGAGCGGGTACCATGCACCTGCTGTAATATTGTGTTCTTAAATTTATCAGGGACTATCACCAGCCAGGAGGTTCTCTCAGAGGGAACCTCCACACACTTGCGATATAAGATGTTGTCTTTCAATTCCAGTGTTTGCCACTGAGCCCAATATGCCTTTGTTGGCGCCCCGAGGGGGGTGACCAATTCCCCATTGGGTCTTTGCCCCAATCGAACCCATTCGTACACTGGTCCCAGTACGGGATCCTCTCGCTGGGCCGTGCTCCAAGCCAATGTGCCAAATTCTTCATCTGCGGTTAGTGGCAAAATTTGCCCTTCACCCGGGTTGCACGGACTATGAGGGTAGGGGTGGAGTCTGCCAATTGTTCCCTCTCCTCGTGTCTCGCACAAAATTTACAGTTTTCCCCCAAACAAGGACGCCGAGAGAGTGGATCGGCATTCCCATGGGCCTTCCCGGCCCTATGGGTCACACTAAAATCGTACTGCTGCAACTTTTCCAACCACCTTGCAATTTGGCCCTCCGCTTCCTTGAACTGAAGGAGCCATTGCAAGGAGGAATGGTCAGTTCGAACCAGAAATTTCCGCCCGTACAAGTACGGGTGGAAATGGCTCATGGCAGCCAGCATAGCCAATAGCTCTTTGCGAGTGACGCAATAATTTCGCTCGGGCCTACTCATGGCCCGACTGTAATACGCGATCACTCTCTCCACGCCCTCCTGTGTCTGAGACAAAACTGCACCCAATCCTTCCTGGCTTGCATCCGTGTCCAGGGTAAATCTCCCATAACTAGTGGGGTAAGCTAGAACGGGTGCGGATGTCAAACACCCCTTCAATGCGAGG
This sequence comes from Myxine glutinosa, assembly GCF_964187855.1. Classification (NCBI taxonomy): domain Eukaryota; kingdom Metazoa; phylum Chordata; class Myxini; order Myxiniformes; family Myxinidae; genus Myxine; species Myxine glutinosa. The sequence goes on along the minus strand of NC_136261.1, from coordinate 65,712,936 downwards.
AAGGCCTCTTGGGACTCCCTTGTCCAATTAAATCTCGTCCCCTTCTCCGTAATCCGGTGAATTGGACGGGCCAACTCTGCAAATTTTGCCACAAATCGCCGGTAGTAGGAGCAGATTCACAAAAATCCCCGCACCTCCTTGATGGTACGTGGTGCGGGTCACTCCTCTACCGCTGTAATTTTGCCTGGGTCTGTTTTTACCCCCTCGCGACCGATAACGTGACCTAGATAGGCCACCTCTCTTGCAAACAAAGTGCATTTACTTTGACTAAATTTCAGCCCTGCCTGTCTGAGGCACCCAAACACCTGGTCCAAATTAGCTATGGCTTGGGGGAATGTTTTAGCATGCACCAGGATGTCATCCAGGTACACCAGGCATGACTGCCATGGCATGCCGCCCAGTACATGCTCCATCAATCGTTCAAAGGTGGCGGGGGCGTAACACAAACCAAACGGCATCACAGTGAACTGATGCAGCCCCTTACCTGTGAAAAATGCCGTTTTCTCCTTCCCTGCCCTATACATCTCCACCTGCCAAAACCCACTCTTGAGGTCCAAAGTTGAGAACCAATTTGAGCCCGCAATGGCATCGAGGGTGTCATCAATTCTTGGCAGGGGATATGAGTCTTTGAGCGTCACGTTGTTCAGCTGGCGATAGTCCACGCAGAAACGTGTGGTCCCATCTTTCTTTTTGACCAGCACAACAGGTGACATCCAAGGACTTCCCGAGGGCTCGATGATACCTGCATCGTGCATTTTTTCTACCTGCTCGTCAGCTTCCTCCCGCTTGCTCCGAAGGGAGCTGTCGGGCGGGCTGACGAATAGGCCGGGCGTCACCGGTGTGGATCTGCTGTTTCACCAGGCCCGTACGTCCAATATCCTCGGTGGACAAGGAGAAGAGGTCCAAATGGGACCCAACCAGTTTGTGTAAGGCCTCCCTCTAGGTACCTCCCAATTCTACACTACTCCGATTTACCATCTCCCAAATGGGCTCGGGCCAATTCCTAATACTTTTTGAAGGCTCCCTCTGGGGTCGGCTCGGCTGGACGTTCTCATCCCTCACTGGCATGACTTCATTAACTGGGGTGCAGCCGGCTATCTTCGTGCCCCTTACTAATCGTTCTGCACTAATGTTAATTACTCGGACGGCCACCACCGGCCCGTCCGTTTTTACGAGGGTGCGGCCCACGATTAAACCCGGGATGGACTGCGCTGCCACCGGATCGACTAGGCCGCAGGACTCCTGCCATGTTGGGCGAGCTAACCATCGGGCCGGCACTATGGCCTCGGCCCTTGGAGGGATGGTCACAGCCTCAGAAGCCTCCAGCTCTGTCCTCTCGGCCGTGCTCACCCCCTCCGATGGTAGCTCTTCGACTCCCACTTGCAGGGTCCCCCGGCACAAATCGATTTTACAACCGCTGGCAGTCAACAAATCCAACCCTATTAAGCACAGGTCGCACACCTCCGCCACCCAAACTACTATCTCCCTCTTTACCGACCCTAACTTGAGGGTTACAAAACCACACCCTATGATTGGGGCCATTACACCGTTAGCCAACTGCAAACTATAATTTTCCAGATGCTGATTTTATCCCAGCCGTCTGCACTCGAATTGAGGATCACAGGGCTGATGATCGTGGCACTTGCTCCTGTGTCCACTATGGCGTCTACCCCCACGCCGGCAATTTTGCACCGAATTGTCAAACTACCAGTACCAATTTGGCCACAATGAATGACCTGTCGCGTCAATGAGGGCGCTTCACCATCCCCTACTACCGAACACGGCCCTGTATGTTCGGCACCTTCTAGTTTCCTGGGCCCTGGCGGGGGGGGGGGGGGGGGGGTGTCTGGAGTCGGCTAATCCGACCCGTTCAAGGTGGAGTTGATGGTCCCGGCTGTCGGAGTCCGTCCGGCAGGGAGCTCGACATTCTCACGCACGGTGACCCAGCCGGCCACAATTAAAGCACCTCACCTGGTAAGGTGCTTGCCTCCGAAATTCCAAATTCCCCCCCCCCCCTAAAAGGCCGAATTGGGGCATTTGTCTGTGGCCTACCGGGGGCCACCTCCGGAGCCACCTGCCATGGTCCAGATCCCGCCAGGCGCTGGTCCACCAGCCTTCGGACCATGCTCTCCAAATCAGGGCACCTTTCGGCGGGGGGCCGACACCCATCACGGGCCCTACCTGGCGCACCGCCACTGCGTGGCGCTCGCTTCCCCGGGCCAGGGGCCTCGCTGCTTCCCAACGGGCCACAGCGTCGGCCGCCTGGCTCAAAGTCCGCGGGCGCCACATGGCGAGTTGTTGCCGAAGCCGGGACCTGGATGAAATGGTCCAGCGCCAGGCTTTCCTTGGCGGCGGCCGCCATGTAGGCGTGTGCAATCCCTACCGCATGGCGAATGTCATGGGCAAGCTCCCCGATGGACTCCTGGGGCTTTTGCTTTCGCACCGTGAGCTGAGCTATAACAAGCTCGCTCTGCTGTTCAATTCCAAATCTATTAATTAAGGCCGCGCGGAGGGCTGGCAGGGAGAGAGCACCCGGTGGTAAAGCTGTCAGCACCTCTGCCGCCGTGCCGCACATTGCCCCCACAAGGTGTAGTCCACCTACATCCAAATTCCAACCGTTCCCCCTGCACACATGGTCGAATTGTGCCAGGTACGCCCTCAGATCACTCTTGCCGTCATACGACGCGAGTGGAACCTTATGGCTGCCCGAAGGCCGGACCCCGTGCGTCGCTCCTTGCGGAGTTAGCGCGGGGCCGAACCATTCGGGCCCCCACAGTACACTATTCCCGGGGGGCTCGCGTGCATCCCCCGTCCCTCTAAAGACTACCCCTGTCGGTGTCGATGCTTGGGTCACCTCGTCGCAACCCGCTACCCACTCCATTCTTGCACACCCCGGTTCACCAACACCTCTCACACTCCCCATGGTCAGACATCCCTGTGCACACTATCTTTCCACACACTCCGGACCAGTCGCACACCTTACCATTGGCCTCTCACGAACGCCCGGGTCTACACCAACCCCCAAGCTCGCTGAACCTCCCCTCACACCAGATACATTTCCGATCATATCGCCACTCACCTCGGCGCTTCTTCCTCTTCGCTCCTCCTCTGCCACCTGCAAACTCTTTATTTGGTTAGCAAGTACGTCATCACGATGTGAGCACAGACCTTGTACCAATTCTATCACCTCCTCCTTTATTTCATTCTTAGTCTCCTTGCGTCTCTTTTTAATTTCACTCACCCCTTCTTCTACCTCCTCCAACTTTTGTTTCACCTCCTCTATTTCCCGGTGCGCCCCCACAATTTATTCTTCTAAGGCCACCTAAGTCGTCTCTGTATGCTTCCGAACTTCTCGTTCTCTCACCCCCAACCTCTCTCCCACTTCATCCAACCTCTTTGTCAGCCCCTCGTGTACCATCTGACATTCTTTCTTCGTCGCCATAAGTTTTCTTAATTTCCCTTTGTGCTGCTTTCAGCCCCCCTATCACGTCCGTGTTCTTACTTACTTGCTCCCCTAACTCATTTTGTCCCACTGTCAGCTGCTCTACTCCTCGTGTCAACTCCTCTATACCCCCCTGTAACCTAGCCGTACTCTTTCTCACCTCCTTCTCCACACGCTCCTCACCCCGCTTTACTTCGTTGCGTACCCCTCCGACCTCTTCTCTCAGCCCGCGCCTTATATCCTCCCCCATCTCTCCCATTTCCTTCTTAGATGCCGCCCTCATTTGCTCCAATTCGTTCTTTTGGGCGTCCAATTTGCTTTCCAGCCCGTTTTTGACCTCTTCTATCCGATCCTCCATTTGTTTTATTTCCCGGGCGGATTGAGCCCCCATTTCCCTCAATCGGCCCCCCATCTTGTCTTCTAACCCCGTTATCCCATACTTCACTCCTTCCATTTGGTTCTCCTGGGCGGCCATTCTGTTTTCAAATCCCGTCAACCCGTCCTTCATTTCCTTCATCTGGCCACCCACGTCCTCCAATTGAACCCCCAATATGTTCTCTAATCACCCCAATTTATTTTCTAACCCCCCAATTTGACTTCCCAATTGCCCCCCTATTCTATTTTCCATTCCCTCACTATCGGCCCTCATGTCTCCCATCTCTTTCCTAAATCCCCCAATTTTTCTATCTAATCCCCCAATTTGGCTTCCCAATTCATTTCTCATTCCCTCAATTTGGTTTCCCAACCCCATTTGTATGGCTGCCTGCTGCTGCGCAATGAGGGCCTGCATATCCATCCCTCCCACTTGCGCAGCCGGCGCGGCCCTCATTGCCATATGCGAGGCGCCGCCATTTTGTGTGCCTGCAACCCCCACTACCGCACCTTCTTTAATTTCCTCCTCCATCTCTCCCACCTCTTCCCTGGGGTCCTGGGTTGATTCTAACCCTTCCTCTACCTCCTCATTTACCCCCACCGGCATCCGATCGCCTTGGTTATCCATGGCACGATTCAAATTTAGATGTTAAATAAAATTTCGGCCGCTCGTAATTTCGACCAAATATTTGTCCAAAAATATAAAAATTTGGTTCGAGTCCAAATCCCACTCCCCAACACCAGTTGTTACGGATCTCGGACGTCGGCGCTCCCCTTATCAAGGGGGGGGGGGATTCATCCCCTTGTCTTTTTATCTGGTCGACCGGAGTCCTTAGAAGTTATAACGTTCCTTCCGGCCGGTGGTAAGTAGGGTTGTTGGTCGAGTCTTAGTCCAATTACCTAAGTACTACCACCGGCTGTAAAGCCAGGAGATAACTGCCGCTCGAACCACGGATATGATGGAAAATGCCGAGCGGATAGCAATCCGCGATCCGAGCCGTTAACAAAGTGACGAAACCCGATTCTGAGCGGATCCTAATCGTGCCACGTTTACCCAATTAGAGAAAAGACGAATGCGATCGGACAAGAGGAAACCAGAAAATAGGAAGAACAAAGATTGATTTATTAACAATGTAGAGAGAAAGATGAAGAGGAAACGAAAGGAATATACAAGATAGGAAGAGGAAGAAGCAGCACACAGGGCAGTCTTAAAGCAGTCTTATCCTTAATACCCAGGACAACGGGCCCATCTCAGACACTCACACGGGGATTGTAGATGGTAGGGCGGAAGGTCCGGCGATGGGGTCCAGGCTCCGGTCGGCTCCGGTCGGCTCCAGTCCAGGCTCCGGTCCAGTGGGCGACACCCAGCAGGCAGCTCCACGTGTAGTTGAACGCGACCGGACAATTATATAGCGGGGGGAAGCTGGTGTCCTGCGTATGTAATATGTGCACACTTGTGCCAAACGCCCTCTCTCTCCCCAATGTCCTCTTTAACAAGCGCGCCCTTCTTCTTCTCAGTCCTTCTCCAAGCCACCCTTCCAACACGTCCTCTTTAACAAACGCCGGCGCATGAGTCTCCTGAAAGGGCTTTACATTCATGCTTTTATAACGCAAGCAACGATCGCTCCGCGAGCCCAAAAGCCACTCCTGCCAGCGATGTCCCTTCAGCCCTTGTTGGCTGGTGAGGGCTTACCGGCTCCGCCTTTGATGGCTGGATGACGTGGCCACACCTTCTTCTTGGAGTTCTGCCCCCCCCCCCTTTTTCCGGGCCTCACCGCGTGGCTTATGGCGGCGTTTGAGCAAGCTCCAGCTCAAGGCAGCGAACGCTGGAGAGCCATAGGGCAGACTGGAGGGCGCGTAATGGCGTCTCTTGGAGAGGGAGGTTGCAAACTGAACGGCATGGGGCCTACTTCTTATTTGATTGACACAATGCAGATTCAACTATTGGAAACACGGCCTTATCGAAAACACATACTAATGAAATAACTGGAATTCTAAGGTGGCCTACGTGTTGCTTGTGGACTAACTATGGGGTGCTACCTTTAACCATTTAATAATGTCATATTTACACAAGTGTGGGTTCTAAAACCGCAACAATATGTATATATATATATATATATATATATACATATATATATGTACACACATAGTCACGTGAAAAAGTAAGTACACCCCATGTAAAGTTTTGACTTTTTCAATATATTTCAACATACAGCTACTTGATCTTCATTTCAACAATATTGATAGATAACGGTGATATAATATAACAAATATCATGAAACATTTACATTTTGTAGTCCATTGTATAATTTAAATAGATATAAATGCAAATTTCGCATGTGGAAAAAGTAAGTACACCCTTGGCTCTAATAGGTGGTATTGCCCCCTTTTGCAGAAACAACCTCAAGTAGGCATTTCTTATAACTGTCTACCAGTCTCTGACATCGACTGGGAGAAATTTTTTCCCACTCCTCCATGCAGAATTCTTTCAGCTATGCGATGTTTGAGGGGTTTCTTGCATGCACAGCTCATTTCAAATCCCCCCACAACATCTCGATGGGATTTAGATCCGGCTTTGACTTGGCCAGTCCAGAACACTCCATTTCTTTCTTTTCAGCCATTCCTTGGTGGATTTACTGGTATGTTTCGGGTCATTGTCATGTTGCAAGGTCCACCTTCGGTTGAGCTTCAACTTTAAGACAGATGGCCTCACATTATCCACCAGCACCCTCTGGTAAAATTAAGAATTCATACTGGATTCTATGATGGTGAGCTGCCCAGGCCCTGATGCAGCAAAGCTGCCCCAAAACATAATATTTCCAACACCATGCTTTACAGTTGGTATGAGGTTCTTGTGGTCAAATGCAAATTGATTTTGTTTTCACCAAACATGTCTTCTGGTACTGTGGCCAAATATCTTTACCTTTGACTCATCTGTCCAGAGCACATTGTTCCAGAAGTGCTGGTCTTTGCCTAGGTGTTCATTGGCAAACTTTAGTCTTGCCCTGATGTTCTTTCTGGACAGGAAAGGTTTCCTCCTGGCACACCTAACATGTCGATCAAATTTGTGCAGCCTCTTTCTAATGGTAGACTCGTGCACTTTGACATCAACAGTGGCAAGAGCTACCTGTAGGTCCCGTGATGACATTCTGTGGTTCTTCGAGACTTTTTTTTAGCATCTTGTGGTCTGATCTCGGGCTGAACTTGCTGGGGCGGCCTGACCTGAACAAGTTGGCAGTTGTTTGGAATCTTCTCCACTTGTAGATGATCTTCCGAACAGTCGAATGATTGATTTCAAATTGTTTGGAGATCTTTTTTAATCCCTTCCCAGAGTCGTAGGCATCTATAACCTTCTTTCTGAAGGCCTCAGCGAGCTCTTTTGATCTAGGCATGGTGACGCCGCACACTTCAACAACAAAGAGCAAACCAAACTAAATGTCTGAGGTTTAAATAAGACGGGTTCCTCCAAGATCCTCTCTAACGATGTTCTAATCATTTGCACCTGAGCTTGTGCACCTGATTCTGATTTTAGGTATTTGAAGTAGTGCTAATTGTAGGGGAGTACTTACTTTTTCCACATGCGAAATTTGCATTTATGTTTATTTAAATTATACAATGGACTACAAAATGTAAATGTTTCATGATATTTGTTATATTATATCACCTTTATCTATCAATATTGTTGAAATGAAGATCAAATAGCTGTATGTTGAAATATGTTGAAAAAGTCCAAACTTTACATGGGGTGTACTTACTTTTTCACGTGACTGTATATATGTGCACACATTGGTCACCTCTCTTACCAAGGCCCTTCTCCCCCGATTGCTCAGTTTTGCCGGGCGGCCAGCTCTAGGAAGAGTCCTGGTTGTTCCAAACTTCTTCCATTTAAGAATTATGGAGGCCACTGTGCTCTTGGGAACCTTCAATGCAGCAGAATTTTTTTGTAGGCTTCCCCAAATCTGTGCCTCGACACAATCCTGTCACTGAGCTCTGTAGGCAGTTCCTTCGACCTCATGACTTGGTTTTTGCTCTGATATGCATTGTCAGCTGTGAGACCTTATATGGACAGGTGTGTGCCTTTCCAAATAATGTCCAATCAATTGAATTCACCACAGGTGGACTCCAATGAAGGTCTAGAAACATCTCAAAGATGATCAAGAGAAATGGGAGGCACCTGAGCTAAATTTCAAGTGTCATTGCAAAGGGTATGAATACTTATGTCAATGTGATATTTCAGTTTTTTCTTTTTAATAAATTTGCAAAACTTTCTAAAATCCTGTTTTCTCTTTGTCATTATAGGGTATTAAGTGTAGATTGAAGAGGGAAATAATGAATTTAAACGATTTCAGCATAAGGCTGCAACATAACAAAATGTGAAAAAAGTGAAGGGGTCTGAATACTTTCTGAATGCACTGTATATATATATATATATATATATATATATATATATATATATATATATATATATATATATATATATATATACATACATATATATATATATATATATATATATATATATATATATATATACATACATATATATATATATACACATATATATATATATACATATATATACATATATATATATTGTAACGAATTTGAGAAGTGTAACGGATTTGAGAAGTGTAACAATTTTGAGAAAGAGTAACGAATGTGAAAAGTATGGTTTTGTTGTGTGTAACTGACCCTCGTAATGTAAAGAATGGTCGCAGCTCGTCCTCTTAGTTAATTCCATAAACCTAAACACAGGACACGATATATCCTTTTAAATAGTTAGTCCCTTATTCTCTGTGTAGGCTAAGGATGTGTTTCCCATTAGTTTGACTCTTCATTGCACCGAATTAAATAAGAGTAGGCCCTCCGACGCCCCATGGCAGCTTCCAAGTGCCAGGTTTGCACTTTGCTGCAATTGCCTCTTTAGGCACTTTGCTGCATTTCCATCTGCCGTCCACTTTGCTGCATTTGACTCCATTACTCACGAGGTAACGCCGAAGAAGAAAGGCGGGTCTCCACCTCGTCATAGAGGGGAGGAGTAAGGCGGCCCCGCTCATCCAACCCAGAACGAGGGGTTTGGCTTGAGAGGGCGGAGAGAGAACGTTTGGGGAAGGTTCGAAAAGGTTGAAGGGCGGGGCCTATATAACCCGCCGCGGGACGCTCCCAAGACTAAGAGATACGAGATGAGCTTTTATGGAGATGGGTCCAGGAGATGCGCTGGAGACGAGCAGGTGTGACCGAGCCGCCGTGAAACGTGCCACGCTGCAGGAAAAGCGGACCGGAGCAACGCAAGGAGCACACGAGGCAGCAGTACAGAGAAAGGAACTTCGCCCGCGCAGTTTGGGACCAAAGCTCGGCTTCTTGACGGCGGTGCCTTCCGGCCCGACCGTGCCCAGTACCCGCTGAACCTTCCTTGCCTCTAAAAGGGACTTCCGTTTCCGGTCCCTGGAGCAAGGAAACGTCTTGGAGCTCTCTGCACGGCAGCAAAAGTTATAGTATTTTTTCCATTCGTGTTCGTCAATTCCTACTCGTTTTTTTATTGTGCATGTGTTGCAGGGTGTTTTCCAGTTGGTGTTGATTTGCAATTCTTGCAAACTTTTGTATAATTTAATCGTTTTCTGTCCCACCGCGTGCGCGGCCTAGTTTATCTCGGCTTCCCTACCCCCATAGGTGTTCTGTGAATTTAAGTTCTTTCCTTCGCTGTATTGCTTATTTCTTAGATTTTCACTTCTCCCGCTAACTTCCCCGAACATCGACCACTTGTCTAACGTTTTAAATCTCTTCAAAGTCTCTTCACGTCTCTTCTCGTCTCGGGAAGTCACGTGACGTCACGTCTCTTCAAAGCTGTGCATGCGCGCACGCTTTCGAAGTTAATAAGTAACTGTTCACAATTGTGTTTTTGTCGTAATACCGGCTTTACCACAGGTCGAAACTTTATCTTTCTTTCGGTGTGTATGTAACTATTGGTGTGTCTCTAATAGTATTCTTGGTGTTGGTTTTTCATACCTGTGTACAGAATCGTCGGTTTCCTTTCGGCGCTCGCAATTCCTTTCGGTCTCTATTTTTCACGTTCCACGTTCGGTCTCTGTCTTTGTTTTCATCCCAACTCAAAAAAATAAAATATATATATATATATATTCCCTTCTCTGTTCTTATCCGTTTCGTTCTTATTTGATCGTTCGTTCTTTGTTCACGTCGTTAAAAAATGTTCCATTTGTCCCCTGAAGAATGGTATTCTGTCATATTCTATAACACCCTTTTCTTCTTCTTCTATAAAAAGATGCTTTCGACTTGCTCACCAAATCTATTCATTCCAAAAAAAAATTCCATCTCATATAGTGCATCTTTCATTCATTCCCTAAACTCTCCAGAACTCCACCCATCCTTCAGCATCCTCAAACGTATTTTTGACTCGAAGGTCGCAAGAATCTCATTTTGCAAGAAATGTTCGTTTCCCATTAATCATACATTTTTCAAAATCCAATCTCACCCCTCCCCTCCAAATCTTCCCCATCACCCATCCCTTTCAAATCTTCCCCCTTGCCCCTCCCCTCCAAATCTTCCCCATCACCCATCCCTTTCAGATCTCCCCCATTGCCCCTTCCCTCCCAAACTCCCCCCACACCCCTCCCCTCTGAGACCCTCCCTCACTCCTCCCCTCCTAGACTCCCCTTTCACCCCTCCTCCTCAAAGCATCCTCCCCGCTTCTTCCCCCTTCCAACTCTCACCTTCAGCTCCCTCAACCTTCTGCCTCACTCTTCCCCCTCCTCAAACAACACCTCACTGCGCCTCACCCAATCACCATCAAACCTTTTGTCCGCCCCATACTTCCCTTTCTCCAAGCTGTTCTGAAATCTCTGACGCACCTTCAACAGCTCTCCCTACCTCTTCCTCCTCTTCCACATCATACCGTACCGCTCCCCCCCCCCCCCCTGTTCTGTATCCGATGCTCCCCCTTCCTCTTCTTTAACAGTATGGACCTCAAACATCCAAGGCCTTCGCTCAAACTTGACTGATCTCTCCATACAGGTTGCTTCTGACAAACCAGACGTGATCTACTTAACAGAAACTTTCCTCCTTCATGATGTCTCTGATTCCTTGGTATCTCTCCCAGGTTACTCCCTCCTCCGGTATGATAGACCTGAGCCTCGTCCTGGAGGGGGGGGGGGGTTGCTATCTTTATAAAAAAACTCTTCCTCACTCGCCCTGCACTGCCCTCTCTCCACCTCACCCCCAGGAATACCTTTGGCTACGGCTTCCCCTTCGCTCCAACCTTTTGTTCATATGTGTGTTGTACCGTCCACCAAACAGTGATGACTCCATCTACATCTCGCTGTCTGATAACATGGACCAACTTCTATCTACCCATCCCAACTCTCTCTTCCTCATATGTGGTGATTTCAATTGTCACCATGCCAGTTGGCTGGGTGTGGGTACCTCTCTCACCAGCCATGGCTCTTCAGCAAAGGACTTCTGTGACTCACTGGGACTGACACAATCTGTCAATTTCCCGACCCGGATCTCAATCAATGGAGCATCTTCTCTTCTGGACTTGGTTTTGACTAACTTCCCTGAAAATGTCTGCTGCTCTTCTTCTGCTCCAATCGGCTCATCTGATCATGTGCTTGTTAAAGTGGACATCTCTCTGACCATTCTCAGAGAGCCTCCTCAGCGTCGACGAGTCTGGCATTTCACTCAGGCCAACTGGCATGGTCTTCAAGCAGCCATCAATCATCTGGACTGGTCTCCCATCTCTACTGCCTCTGACATCAACTCATCCTGGGAATTCTTCCAAAGTAAACTGCTCTCTCTCATGCACAGATTTATCCCATCTCGTCTTCAGTTGTCATACCCTTCCTCCCGTCCATGGTACACGGAATCTTGTGGTGAGGCTATTGCCCAGAAACAACTTGCTTTCGTCTCCTGGAAAGCAAATCCAACGGAAGGAAATCTCATTTCCTTTCACAAAGCCCGAAACAAGTGTGTGTCCACCCTCAGGAGAGCCAGGAAACAATATCTATCCGTTCTCAGGACAGAACTCTCTTATCTGTCTCCCTCTTCCAAATCCTGGTGGCGTCTGGTCAAATCTGTTTCTGGTGTTTGTTCCCCCTCCATCCCCTCCCTCACCTCAAACGGCCACATGGCTGACTCCACGCGTGAAAAAGCTGAATGCCTCAACTCTGTGTTTGCCTCTAAATCTTGTGTCCCAAACCCATCCCTCTCTGTACCCAACGTACCCAGTCGGACCCAGCTGCTCCTGGACTCTGTGTCCTTTCCTCCTGACAAGGTGGAAAAGTTTCTGTCAACCCTCGACTCTGATTCTGCAACTGGACCTGACGGCATCAGCCCACGGGTCCTAAAATCTTGATCTCCGCTCTTTCACTCCCTCTCTCTGTTCTCTTCACACTCTCTTTTGCTCAAGGTCATCTGCCATCTGCTTGGAAATCTGCCAACATCACCGCTTTGCACAAAAAAGGTGCAAAAACAGATCCTAGTAACTACAGACCAATCAGCCTTCTCTCAATTATCAGTAAAGTCATGGAATCCATCATTGCTTCAGATATGAAATCTTTCCTCTTCTCCAATGGCTTGATCTCTGATCATCAATTTGGTTTCAGACCTGGTCACTCTACTCTGGACATGCTGCTTCTGCTTTCTCAGCAATGGATGGAGGTCCTCAATGCCAAACAGGAAATTCGAGCTGTCTCCCTTGACATATCACGTGCCTTCGATACGGTCTGGCACCCCGCCCTGCTCACCAAACTCTCCTCTGTTGGTATCCATGGAAATCTCCACGCATGGCTGGCGGACTTCCTCTCTAGTCGTAGTCAACGTGTGGCGCTGAATGGGTTTCTCTCATCTCCTCTTCCTGTTCAGGCTGGAGTTCCCCAAGGCAGTGTTCTGGGCCCTGTGCTTTTTCTGGTCTTCATCAATGATCTCCCCGACTCTCTTGAAAATCCTCTCTATCTCTTTGCTGATGACTCTACTCTCTGTCACTCCATTCTTCATCCCTCAGATCGACAGTCTGCAGCCTCCTCACTCTCTGCAGACCTGGACAAAATCACAGACTGGGCAAACAAGTGGAACATGTCTTTCAATCCTGACAAATCTCACACTCTTACAATGTCTCTCCGAAAAGACCGACTGGACAACCCTCCCATCTACTTTCTGAATAATCCTCTCCAAGAAGTTCTGTCACTCAAACTTTTGGGTCTCACTATCTGCCATGATCTTTCCTGGGAAAACCACATTTCAAATCTGGCCTCCAAAGCCAGTTGCCGAATGGGCATCCTCCGTCGTGCGAAGTCCTTCCTTGGCACACCTGAGCTCCTCACCACGTACAAGGCTTTCATCCGCAGCTCAATGGAATACTGCTCTCCCCTCTGGGCTGGTGCTCCTGCCTCACACCTAGCTCGTCTTCACGTTGTTGAAAGCAAAGCATTCAGAATCATTGGAATCTCCCGCGATGAAGCTAACTCCAAGGGCCTTTCACTCACTCACCGCAGGCAGGTTGGTGGTCTTTCCGTCTTCTACCGACTCCTCTGTGGCCTTGCCCCCCCAGCTCTCTCTGGGCTCTGTCCCGCAAATATTCCTACAGGTCGCACAAGATCTGCCTGCAACCCTCTTATGGTTAAACTGCCAAAATCAAGACTCGCTGCTCACCTTCGCTCCTTCATTCCTCTTTTCTCCCGCCTCTGGAACAAACTCCCTCACTCTCTTCAATCCCACTCCACCCTCCAGGTCTTTAAAACAGCTGTTCACCACCATCTCTTATCTTCCCCCATCCAAAACCTTGATCTTTTCTATCCCCGATAATTTCACCCCAATTCCACTTTTTGAAATACCAACTTCTGACCTGGAAGTCCTTGGTGTCCTTGTGTTTTATACTTCTCCCACCCCCCACCCCCCCCCACCCCTTCCCACGCCTCCTCCCCCCGAGCCCTCTCCCTCCCACACATCTCCCTGCTCTCAAATGTTGTGTGCTCTCAAGTGTTTGTGTGCTGCCCATTCTCTTGTCTTCCGCTCCCTCTTTTTATATATTTTGTTTGTCTGGTTGATTTGTTTGTGAAGTAAATGTCAGCTCTTTCACGAGCCTCGACTCAGTATACAAAAAAAGAAAGAAAAAAAAAGCCACCCATCTCCAAGCCATTCATTCCTGCCTGCATTTCCCCGTGTAAGTGTGATCGTCCGTCTGTCTTTAACGTTGTCCTGGGGTTTATTAATTAAGCTTGTATAGGTAAGCTAAAGATTTCACTGTGTGCCTGCTCCTTCCATTTTCTGTATATAACCAACTGCTCTCTTTGCTTTGGCTTGTGAAAATAATTAATAAAACCTGTTATTCCTCCGTACGTCTTCTTCTTCTTCCTCTTTACATTCGGTCGCTTTAGAGGTTTCCATATTGAATAGCTGTGGCGCGATACGGCCAACATCTGGGTGAATCGGGTTTGGTCGGGGAAAAACTGTTCGGCCGCGGCGCCTCCGCTCGGCAAACAACATCCTTAACCGCGGACCGTAACAATATATATATATATACATATACAGACTTGGCATTTAATATGGAATATTTTTTTGTCGGGGTGAACTTACTTTTCAAGATGACTTAGAACCAAAAGTTCATTGGAATTATGTTGAAATTATTCTAGATTTTGTTAATGTGACCTCTACAAGAAACAAAAACCACATTTGACATTTCGAAGCAAATAAATTGTTCCTTGAAAGTGATGTGAACTGATATCGAACTCAATTCATGGACAGTACTGTGTTAAACTTCTGTGCGTTTTCCAGAAGTATCTCTTTATTTTGCACATTAGCCAAAAAAATTTTCAACAAAAGCAAAAGCTAAATTATGACTGGGATTACGGATAGTAAAATTACAGTTCAGTACATCGTGTAACCCCCACGAGCATTCAGGAGAGCACGTACACGTCGAGGCATGCTGTTCATGAGATTTTCCAAGGTTTGGACAGCAATCGCTTGCCATGCAGTGACAATAGCCCTGCTGCAATTCACGCACAGAGGTAGGCTGTGGGTCCAAGTTGTCGATTTGACACTTTAATTCTGCCCACAAGTTCTCTATTGGATTAATATCCGGGGACATGGCAGGCCACTCTATATGCTCTACACTACGGTCAGCAAGAAAGTGTTGGATCATGCGAGCACGATGAGGCCGTGCATTGTCATCTTGGAAGAAAAAGTTTCCTCGAAAGGCTGCACGAGCAAATGGAAGCAATGTTTCTTCCAGAATGGCCCTGTACTTGAAGTGGTTCAGGTTTCCATTCAGAACAACCAGGTCAGTTTTGCCCCCTGCATGAAAAGCAGCCCAAACGGTCACCCCACCACCTCCAGCTTGGACTCTTGGCATTATACAATCTTCGTTGTGGGCTTCATGCACTTGTCTGCGCACTCGGACGCGGCCATCTTGACGATAGACCAGAAATCTAGACGTGTCACTGAAGGTCACATGATTCCAGTGTCCTGGCTGCCATCAACGGTGCTCTCTGGCCCACTGCAATCGGCGCTGGCTGTGTTGTCTGGTCAGGCGTGGCTTTCTCAGGGGACGCCTGGCATGATAGCCTGCTTGAACCAGTCGTTGGTTGACTAGCCTTCTGGATACAGGCACATTTGTCAGTTGCTGCCACTCAGCCCTAAGCCAATTAGCTGCCTTGGTACGGCCATTGCAGACTAACCGGTGCAGCTGGCGATCATCTCTCCTTGTGGTTCTGCATGGACGTCCTGGCCTTGGTATTGGAGTGGGGACACCCCTCTGAGCATTTCGTTTCAGGATCTTTGACACCTGACATTGAGTGATGCCATACTGCCAAGCAATAGCACGCTGTTTCATGCCAGAATTCGTAAAGCCACCACTCCATGACAAACAGCATTGTCACATTGACGGAACATCTCCAGAGGAAGCGGCAATAACTTTTGTAGACGTGCAGTAGTTGTTTTCCACGAATGCAGAACGCAACAACCATTATATACCCGATTGTGAAGCCAATCGTCAAATGTACCTGTCCTTACATTTTGTCACGCCACCTGTGATATAATCCTGTTATTGACTTCTTGCTGCGAAAGACAATCAGTGACATGGTTCTTTCAACAAAGACATCAACGAAGGGTAAAAGAAACTCACCAGATTGATATACTGAGTTCAGAAAGTAAACCCAAGCCAAGAAAAAAACAATATTCCATATTAAATGCCAAGTCTGTATATATATATTGTTGCGGTTTTGAGTTTTTACAAATAAAGGTTAATTTCCGCCTCATAGTTTAGTCACACTACAACACGTAGCCTCACAATAGTTCAGTTATTTCTTACTAAATGTAAGCATAGTCCTTTTCCTGTGTTAGTTTTGCGTTGAGTAGAATAATGAGAGTTAGGTTCTTCCATTGCTTATGCCGCCTCGATACTGTGGTTTTTGGCGCAAATTAGCACGTGGCAGGCCTGACAAGTCGAGGCAAGACCGAAGGAAGGCAGAGGAGAAGCCGACGGCAAGCGCGAGCCGCCAATCAGGGCTCAAAGGGAGTGGCTTAGTACTGCGTCAAAAGGCGTGGTTAGAACATTCGATGGGGGCTAAGGGCGTGGCAATAAAACCCTTTGCAAAAAGCCCCCACCCCAGTTATGGGGAAAGGCGCTCTGTTGAAACAAGTTGTGAGAAGGGCATGCACTGGGTTGTGAACAAGTGATGGGAGAGGCGCTTGAGAAGTGAACGAGTTATGGGAGAGGCGCTTGAGAAGTGAATGAGGTATGAGAGAGGCGCTTGACAAGTGAACAAGTTCTGAGGAGAGGTGCGCTGAAAAAAGCCAAACGAGTTTTGAGGGAAGAGGCGTTTAAACAAGTTAATTGCTCGGTTGAGCTTGAGGCAGATCCTCTCCATTGAGTTAAGCGAGTGAAAGCACGCCGCTGATTAATAGCGCTGTGAGGAACCACCGAGCCGTGCGAGAGACGCGTATATTTTCCCGCCTGCCTGCTCTGCCTTTGTTCGAGAGATGCGCTGCAAGGATCCCTCCCGCCGCCTGCTTGCCTTCATCGAGGGACGTGCTGTGACCGGGGAGGGCCACGCCAGGCGAAGCTGTTCCTGGACGACCAAGCCGGCGCGTTCAGCGCGTGAACAACATCCTTCCTTCATTTCCCCCTGTGAATGTGAACGGGCCCGTGTCTGGGGATAAGCTAAGACTGTATAAGACTGCCCTGTGTCTCTGCTTTCTACCGAATCATTGCAAATAATAATTAAATCGTGTTATTCCTTTGATTCTACGGCTTTTGTGTTTTCCATCATTGACGAAGCGTGGTACGAATTATCGCTCTAATCGGGTTCCAATACTAGGTAACTGCACGGACCACGTGGTACGTCATCCGCTCGGACGTACTCAAATTACGCGTGGTTCGTGCGAGGCTTGAACCCCACTTCCGCGGCGGCGTAGGTACTTAGGTACGTGTGAGAATTGTCCCGAAACCCTACCTTGCGTCTGCCCGGGAGGGACGACTCGTCTCTCGGTTGCGACGACCCAAAAATAACAAGGGGCTTAATCTCCCCTTGGTAAGGGCTGGAGGGTCGCGTGAAAACCGTAACAATATACAGTGGAACCTCGACTTACGAGTGCCCCAACTTACGAGTTTTTCGAGATACGAGCCGTCACTCTGGCAGTTTATTGCTTTGAGATGCGAGCCGAGATCCGAGTTACGAGCTTTCGCCACCCGGTCACGTGGTTATCTTGCCGTTCAAGTACAGTATCTCTGTCGTATAGCGCTAATGATATATAACGCCGCCGATAATGATATGATAATTTATGATAATCTATGCAGCACGACGTGGTCCTCACGTCACACAAGGCGCCTTTGCCGGCGCAAAACGGCTCTCTCATGGTCAAACTCGGTATCGTTTTGAGCGCACGGTTCAGACCTTCAAGAAAAAGTTTATTTTGTAAAAATCGAGCCACGCGTTCAAAAGATATGACCGGTTTTGTTCGCCGGCACGTCGGCGCTCGAATCGAATCGAGTTAAAACGAACACTGCCGTTGTCGGGTCCGTCTGAGACAACCACCGGGCCTAGAACGCTGGGACCGGTCTCGTTGGATAGGCCTGGATCAGATCTCGAAACGCTGGAAGCTGCACCTCTCTGTGATAATCTTGTGGACCATGACAAGAGATCGTGCGACACGTGGTTATCATGCCGTGCAAGTACAGTATCTCTGCCGTCAACTTGTTCAGAGTGCCGGCGATAGCTCGCCTTCTCTTTGTGGAAAACACGGTGAGATCCTTAACATCCAACAACTAATGGGACGCAAACGGGGCGCCCAGTTTAGCGGTACACCCATTGATGAATCACCCTGCCTGTGATTCACCCATGACAGGTTATAGCTGGGTCGGGATTCAAACCCAGGCTGGACAGTTTAGACTTTAGAGTCAAGTGTGCGTACCTCCAGTCCAGGCCATCCTGCCAACTTGTATGCTGCATACAGGTGAAATATAAAGCGCGAGATATTTTTATATATACTGTATATTAAAAAAAAAATTGGTGTGGTTTTTGGCGGGCTGGAACGGATTAATAGCATTTCAATGCATTTCAATGGGGAAATTTGATTTGAGATACGAGCAATTTGAGTTACGAGCTCGGTCACGGAACGGATTAAACTCGTAAGTCAAGGTTCCACTGTATATATATATATATTGTTACAGACGCGGTTTTGGATGTTAGTTTACCAAGCGGTTTGGTATGACCGCGTCTGCACAGTTTACCCGATTCCACTCGAACGTTGGCCAAATCGCGCTATGCTAAATCAATGAAGGAAAGTACACAACGGCTGGGATTAAATGACACGACACCAGGGGTACAGTTCTCAAGACCTCCGGAGGAGGTTATAATATGGGTTTGCAGAATGTTTAGACTACACGGCACAAGAGATACAGCACAGAAAGGTGGGCACTTAAACACGGTCTTATCTTAGCCCCGACAGACCACAGATAAACGGGACAAGACTGACTCACACAGGGATTGATGGCAAGGAGGGGCAGGTAGTCGATGGCTCAAGGTGCACCTTGGCTCAGGGACAGGATCCACACGGTCCGGTCCAGATATGCGGGGAGGTATCGTCGCGCTGGAGGTGGCGTCCCTTTTGTCGTCGTAGCTGAGGCGCATCTCACGTCACCTCCGGTAAGTGGCTGCGTATATCCAGCGGGGAGTGACACGCCCTCGGCTCGTTAGCTCCGCCCCAGATGGAATCGGTCCACCGCTTCTTATTGGGTGCGGGGGGGGGGGGTTACCGGGCTCCGCCCTTGACGAGGAGCTGACGGCGAGCCCCTGCGTGGTAACCCCGTCGGAGCACATGGTCAATGGCGGCTAACCAAGCCGGTGTGAGGACGCGCACTCCCCGTGCCGCTGCCGCGCCACCCCCCGCTGTTGTTGTAGTTGTTGTTGTTGTTGTAGTTTCATGAGGAAGAGATGCAGGGAGGTATTGGGAGGTCCTAAACTTACTAATGGTGCCATACAATCACATTCTGGTGCAACGAAGAGTCAGAATTAATGGAAACGAGTCCTTAACTGACATAGACTAAGAATAACTAGCAAGATGTCCTATAGTTGTCTACGTGAGATGCGGTGAACCTGGGCACGACATTTAATGGGGGAAAAAGGGGAAGGTCGGGGCTACAGAGTGTTGTTTACAGACAATGGGACTAGGGAATGGGGGATTGGGGATAGTTGGGGAGTATTGGGGAAATAGGGGAATATTTACAAGCGGATATGGATGGAGGCCAAATCCCATATCCGCAACAATATAAATATATATATATATATATATATATATATATATATATATATATATATATATATATATATATATATATATGTCGGTCTAAGACCTCAAGGGACGGAAGAAGAAGAATAATCAGAGCAACAATGTTTAATGGGATCGATTACAAACACACAGTGTGGAGCAAGGCTCGAGAATGCACCGCCTAACACGCAGCGGGCAATTCCTCAAGACACTCGCTGAAAAATAAGTAAAAAGGCAT
Source organism: Myxine glutinosa (assembly GCF_964187855.1). Taxonomy (NCBI): domain Eukaryota; kingdom Metazoa; phylum Chordata; class Myxini; order Myxiniformes; family Myxinidae; genus Myxine; species Myxine glutinosa. The sequence continues at coordinate 65,693,107 of NC_136261.1, read as the reverse complement.
TTCATTTATAGCAAAATATCAGACAAGAATCTGCGCTAAAGACATAGCAAAACCTGGGCCATAACGACCCACCTTCCCTCGTCCCTTCCTGAAGAAGGCCAAACTTAGACAAAAAGATGTAAGCATAGGATAGGCTGAGCCTTTTTGGCTCTTTATCTAAACATATCAGACCCGAGCGCAGGCCGAAGAAAATATTCTCATACACTAGGCTAAATGGTAGATGAATGATTGGATACACGTGCTGAATACAATAACAATCAAGGATATGTAATGTCTATATTTCTTTCCAAGGTTGGTTACATCCTTGATTTAGGAGACATACTAGAAACTACAAAGATATATAATTAATTATTCCCTTGGTGAAGAAGGCGTTTGGCGACATGTTTTCCCTGTACGTGGGTCGCGAGCATTTTATCTACTGTCTGGCACATACATTCAAGGACTTGTTTACTGGGCTAAGGATCCACCCTGTACCTCGAGTCTCGAAAGCACATTTTGTCCCCCCCGCCTCTGCCTGCAGCTGAGTTCAAATCAGTTTTCAGAAGCACGATATATAATTTCAGATGTTTATGATCAATTGAGTCATGGGGTTTAAACCCCAATGGCTGACATATATATATATCATATACAGTATATATATATCATATGCAGTATATATATATCATATATAACTTGTCTTGGATTGTGTTTATTATCTCCACCTCCAAAGGTGGATGGAGGTTATGTTTTCAGCCCTGTCTGTTTGTCTGTTTGTTTGTGAACAGGATATCTCAAAATGTTGTGTACGGATTTGGACGAACTTTGGTGGAGAGTTTGGGTATGTGACAATGACGAATTGATAAAAGTTTGGTGAAGATCCGAATCCGGATCCAGATCAGAGAATTTTAAAAGTGATTCTTCACCATTGTGTGATTGGGCTAAAACCGATACATAAAAAATATGTTTTGCACGATATATCAAAAAGTTGTGGACGGATTCGGACGAAACTTGGTGGACCGGTTTGGTGTGTGACAAGGACGAATTGATTAGATTTTGGTGAAGATCCGCATCCGAATCTGGATTCGGATATAAGTTTGTTTTTTTCATTTTAAGTGATTCTTCACCATTGAGCGACAGGACCAAGAACTGTATATAGCATGATATTTCAAAAACATTTGGACGACTTATGAAAAAACTAGGTGGATGAGTTGGGTAAGTGACAAGAGCAAACTTAGATTTTGGTTCAGGTCCGATTCCCGATCCAAAATATCAGTGGGTTATAAACCGTTAACTGTTCAGCATGGTGGAGGTTTGATCGCTATCTAGTGCTGTTCTAGATTGGTATTAATTCCAACTGTGAGCATCACCTTGAGAATATATTCTATACAACATGTTGTGTTTATGAAAACATTGTATTAAAATATTTGCATGACGAAGTTTTTCTTTATAACTGATCACCAAATGAATTGAAATGCTATTTAAAATTATACATCTTACCATTCATTATCTTTATGATACAAAATCGCATCACATATAATAGTAATGCAAATGATCGGAGGACATATGTACATACATGGAAAGAGAAACATCAAAGGAAGCAGACCACGAAGGTTGTTGAAGTTTGCCATGGGAGGTTTGAAAATCCTCGGAAAGATCTTGAAAATGAACTTAAAATTTAAAATGAACATGTATCAATTCTCTTTCATCTGCTCGGGTCTTTTTTGAAGACGTTCCCCTCCAAATGGGGCTGCCAATTGAACGGTTCTCCTGTTCGAGTGGAGGAAGAGGAAGGAAGAACAACACTGTGTCACGAAACAATTGCTAAACTGGTTTGTTTGACTCTAGTGTAGGTTTCGAGGACGGATACAGCTCCATAACTTCGGTTCTCTTTTTGTGTTTAAAGATATATGAATATACTAGTAGAGCACCCATGGGGAACCTGCAGGCAAAGACATGTATGACATTTGGACATCTTGAGTTGGATACTATATGTAGCGTTTTACAAAATGGGTACTGGCATCTCATCAAATACAGAAATGATGTAATCTTCACAATTTATTTACTTCATATAATATATCAATACATGTCCATGCACATGGGAGAAATAGTTTCTTTATAAATCCCAGATATCTGAAATAGCTGTTTGGAGCTTTGGTTGAACCTGTGCTTCGAGTGCATTAGATAAAAGTTTTTTTTAATTTAGAATTATTCTCACTTAGAGTTCAACATCAACTCGTTGAGATACGAGATGGTATTCAAAGAATACTTAAACTGCGCAGTCAACTTCGTGCGAGCCAACTCTTCTGTTTTTGAAAGTTTTTTTTCGTTGATCCAATATGGCTGCCAGAACACGGGAGCGATGACATCATAAGTTTACATTCTCCAATATAATTGTTGCATAGATCACGCTCAATAAATTTCAAACTGACCAGATTAAGCTTTGTACCTCTCGAATTTTCATACCTCTGCTTCGCCGTTCCGCTGCCATTCTCCCCCAGCATTGCAACCACGTATGGCCACCACTTGTCAAAGAACTTTGTTTAGTGACCTCTTGGACACTCAATGAGACACATGGAAAGTTACTTAGTTTAAATATAGATTTATTAATCTCTTGCAACGAACAGTTCCACGAAAATATAGTTATACTCTAAAATCAAAAACATGACGTGACATTCTGCTCTCTCTCGCTCCTGCTTCCTCTGATGATTCCCCGTCCAGTTCTCTCGATCTCTCCGAGCCTCACATTAAATATAACTTGCTCCTTTTCATGTCAGAGCATTGGTATTCAGAGTTCAGCCCAAGGCCTATAGCCCCAGACATCGAGGACCTCAGAGCTCATGACCTCAGAGAGAAGGAATTCGCCCAGCACCTGGGTTTGTCAGAGAGTTGACAGCAAGCCATTTTCCAGATGGCGCCTCCCCCTCCAAGTTCCATTTCCACAAGCGTTACACAGGAAAAACACCTCCTGTCCTTAGAAGGATATATGAGAACATATATAAAATATATATACTTCTACAATCCCTCATTTTTTCTTTTTGTTTGTATTAACCATTAATCTAAACATCAACTTATTAAATATTCAAACCACAAACTTGGTAATCCAATTTCCTAAGGCATTCACCGTCATTCTGGAAGAATCTGATTACAAAACATTTCTTTATTCATTGACTCTTTCCATATTAATAATGCAATTCAATTGCATAAAGCATACAACCCTTCACCTTTACCGCAACGATTTTAATTCACCAAAATAATAAATATGTATTATTTTGGTAAATAAATACTCTATGCGATATAATTTAATGTTCCCTCTTAAATGGGTATCAATTTAAGTCGTAATTCTATGATCACACCGATGTTATGTCGTTTGAGTAAGGGAAAAGCTGACGTGTTTGTTGGAGAATGCTAAAACCTACGTTGGCATCAGCTCTTTTAGATGTCAGTGGACTCACTCCTATTGAGGAGTGGGCCAATGGTATGATCCATGCATTGTGCCTCTTTGGGATCAGTATGTATGTGTTTTGAAAGGTTCCAGGTAGCAAATGCTTTCATGGAGCAAATAATCGCCAGTGTTGTTGTTGTTGTTTTTACTTATTTTTTTTCTTCTTCTTCTTATTCTAATCTACCTGCATTACCTGTCCTTCCCCCCCTCCCTCCCCTTTTTCCTTAATCTTTCAGCCCCACCCCCTCTCTTTCTTTCTCTGTTCCCTCTGTGCTCCCGCCCAACCCCCCCTCCCTTCTTCCGTTTCCCGCCCCCTCCAGCCTAACCCTGGTCCTGGCCCTAACCCCCTCCCATCTCACCCCCCCTCCTTCCCTCCTGCATCCCTATCCCCCTCCCTCCCCACCCCCTTCCCCCCACCACCCTCCCGCTCTGTAATATGACATTTTCACCTGTAATCATCCCTATATTTGAATCCCGAAGAGGAAAATATACGTTTTTTAAGGATTTTTATTGCGGCGGCCATCTTGGATGACAGCTAAATTTTATTCGATCAATATGAAAATCGATGAGAGGCAATCCCATGTCACGGGGATATAGAATTTCTAGAAGGCAGAGCCATCGAATGTAAATTTGATCGTTTCATATTTTCACCTGTCTTTTGTCATCAATATTATTAGAGATCATCTCTCCTGGTACAAGAGCTAACGTAATTAAGCACCATGTACCATGCTGTGAAAATTTATTTGGGATTCGGAATGCTTCGTTTGTTCCAATTGATGCATGGGGTGGACATATGTCTTGCAGGTAAACGTTATTGTTTTTCCCTGAACCCCTTGCCATGAGATGTTATGTCTTCATTTTATTGTATATTATAAATCAATATTAATATGTTATGTAGGTAATATTATCATTGACACAGAAATCAGGATTGTGGATTTTTGCCAGGATTTTTTCTAAGTGATGTTAAGATTGCTGTGTTAAAACAATTATGGTGCCTACACCATGTCATCAATGACATGATTATGATTTTACACACTTGCACAGGTGATGTTGCACCTGTGATGGAAATTTTCTGTCATTCATAGCAACAAATGTAGAGAAAATCAAAATTGGTCTGTGCAGACAGACAACCATACGGGTTTAAATGTAATATCCTCTTTTTTGATGGAGGTAATAGGATGAGTGGGAAGTTATTTTCGCTCCTTGGAGGACCCCCAAGAAGCGGATTTGTGTTTCCTACCTATTAAATGAGGAATCGGGCTGTATTGAGCTAAATGGTGTTCTATTGAATTTTATTAGGATTTTTTTTTTTTGGCTGATGTTTTTTGTTGTTGTGGGTTTGGAACAACATATTATTGTTCCTTTGATAGAGCTTGTGATTTTCCATTCTCTTCCAGGCTCCTTTGTAAGATGTGATAGGGAAATGGATTAGAGTGGACAAATGCTTTTTCATCGGTTAGACCTTTTGGCCGAACTTTTGAGTTAGTTTTCAAAATTAAAGTTGGACCAAATTGGAAAAGGGATTATGCATGTTGTCTTTTAATTGGTTTAAAAGTGAATTCTTAAAAAGGGAGCATTGAAATACTTAAATTGAAATCAGAAGATTGTGATAATAAACGTGATTTTTTTTTAGAGGGAGATGATTTGTGATTTTAATTTCCTTTTTTTTTCATTTTTTGTTTGCCTTTTTTTTGCTTTTTTTGTTTTCATTTTTTTCATTTTTGTTTTCATTTTTTTTCATTTTTTTTTTCATTTTTGAGTTCATTTTTTATTTAACTTTTTGGTTTTTGCTTTATGATTTGAATGGAAGAAATATTTGAGATTAATTAAATGTGGTAGGTGGGCAACACCACAAGGTATACCTCTTTGAGGTGTGTGGAAAGCCCCGGAATAATTTCACGAGTCCAAAGAACCACGAATAGACCGTGTTGATCATTAGAGAAAGGGTGATGTGCTCGTCCCTGTCATGTATTTTTTACTTTTCTTTTTTCTTCCAATTTTTTTCAATTTTTTTTCAGGTAAATTCCACGAGTCCAAAGAACCACTAATGGACTGCGTTGGCCGTTAGAGAAAAGGTGCTGTGCTCGTCCAATTATTTTTTGAAACGTTTAGCGTAACGTCCTGCGAAATCTGCTAGTTTTTGTGGCCGAGTCGTGATTACGTTGAGCTCCTATGGTTGAGGCTTCTATGGTATTCCTATGGTTGAGTTCCCTTTATCTCGGTTTGGTCACGGTGGGGGAGTGCATGGAATGATGAATGCTGCGGCACCAGAAATAGAAGCGATTTTTTTTCCTCTTTTTTAATTTTTTAATGACTATTTGATATTGTTACAACTTCTTGTAAATAGGTATACTAATTGGTCAGGAAGTAGCCTTTTGCTATGTACAGTTCTTTTTTTTTTTTTCATTGTTCATTATACCACGTGGATGTGGTGATACAGGAAATGTTTGTTTTTTCAAATGGATGATTATGGTATGACTACGATTATGATAATAATGATAATCATTATGATAATGATTTTAAAATCATGATGTTATGCTTGACAGGAATGAGATCATGAGGTTTTCAGTGTAAAATGATTGCACGGGCTTAAAGGACAACTTTTGAGCCCTGTAGGATTAATGATGCATTACAAGTAATAGAGTTAAATAAAGTGTCAAAATTTGAGCATGATTGGATTAAAATTGGCTAATATTATGAATTAATTGTCATCCGTTGGTAGAACATTTCAGGAGTTTTACGAAATTTTAATTGTCAAGACGTTTGGGTACCATTCAAATTGAGATATTTTTCCCAATGAACTGGTCCATATCTGTCTGATCAATTTTGGCTGACTGTCTCACGAATGAAGGATGAGTTGCCTTTAGTGGTTGCAAAAGTCGAATTTTGTGATACAATGGCCAGACAAGATTGGAAAAATATGTCAGATATGATCCCTAGGACAGAACAGTGATTCGTTAATTGACATGAGGTGTGGGTCAGAGGTGACGACCAATGATCATAGATCTCAGTCAACAGATAGAACTGTTCTGGCAACATTGGGAAAAGGCTTATGTAGGGAGTCATCTAAAATGATTAATTTGATTTATTGATGAATGTTGATAAATTGATTGAAATTGAATAATTGAATTGATTTAATTGAATAAATTGATTGATGAAAGTGCGGTTTCAAGAAAGAAGCCTTGATATATATTTGTGAAATATTATCAATGTGCAGACAACCTTGGAAATTGAGCAAGGTGGTAAGTCTATATATAGATATATATGCGGTTACCATTGTGTGATTCCCCCTTCAACAGAACGGGAGATCTGCGGGTTCACCCATTTCATACTGACCCATTTGGCTCATCTGCAATACCGATCTGTGAGATTGGGTTGTGCAAAAGCCACAGGTGAGAGAGATTCTCTGGAAATCACCGTTTGAACAGGTGGAGAGATCCTTCCCGGAAGTGCGAGTGGAGCTTTATAGGAACACTAGCAGAGGTACCCGGCTTTGCACGGGAGTGGGAGGAGGAGGGGAGGGGGAAGAGGAGGGGAGGGGAACGGGGGGGAGGGGGGAGGGGGAAGCGGGGGAGGAGGAGGGGAGGGGGAAGAGGAGGGGAGGGGAATGGGGGGGAGGGGGGAGGGGAAGGGGGGAGGGAAGGGTGCGGGGGTGCCCAGGGGAAGAAGGGCCCCTCCCCTCCCCCTTCCCCCTCCCCCTTCCCCCTCCCCCTCCCCCCCTCCCATCCCCTTCCCCCTCGTTCCCCTCCCCTTCTCTTCCCCCTCCCCTCCTCCTCCCCCTTCACACCAGGGGGGTTGACTCAGCCTGTCATCCCACCGAGGTCGGAAGTCGGAACTCATTGTCGTCAAATAAATGTAGCCTGTATGTTTCACTCTTTGTCACATGCCGTTGGTCCCATGTCAATCGGATGAAGTTGAAAAATTAACGTTACGAAGGTTCTCTGGGACGTACTGATTCCGAATAATGAAGTTGAAAAATTAACGTTCCGAAATACGCTAATTACGCTAACAGAAGCGCTGGAGGGAGCACTGCGCTCCCTCCCTTAGATTCCCTCCCTCTTCTGCTAGCGCTAATTACGCGTAACACACTAATTTTAAAACCCGAAGTTTTTTTAATTTTAAGGTGTGCTGTAGTCAGAAGCGCTAGAAGCGCTGCGCTCCCTCCCTTCGAAAGATTATTTTACGCGCTGCTGAAAGGTATTTATGCGTTATTATTTATTCGCTAGCAAGTGATTATAAATGTTTATGTCTCCGTGACATTCCTGGGACCATCCCGAGTCGAACAGTACTTTCCGCTCGCAAATCCGTCCACGGGTTCTCGAGATCTTAGAGATCATACATAGATCAGGATACAGACACAGAGGCCAACTCTACTTTATATATATAGAAGTTAATATTGTTAACTCACCTGTTACCGGTGTTGTAGGTGGCCTGGTAGACGGTAGTGGGGTTGCCGGCGGGCTGGTTAATGGTAGTGGGGTTGCAGGCGGTCCGGTAGACGGTAGTGGTGTTGTATGCGGGCAAAACTTGAGATTAGATGGACGGTAGTGAGTTTGTACGCGGCTTTTTAAATTATGCAAATTAAAACAAACGTGACACTGGTAGACGTTAGTCTGTGGTTGTCGACACCAGAAATTGGCAGAATCTATAATTATGCAAAGTAAGACACACTTTAAAACTTGATATGAGATAGACGGTAGTGAGTTTGTACGCGGCTTGTTAAATTATGCAAATAAAAACACGCTAGTATAGTTTATTGTGTTGTAGAACTTTACCAATCGAATATTGAAACCGCATGGCAGATAAATGTCTACAGTGCCAGAGCGTTTCTATATTGCCAGACTCTTGGTTTTTAGAAGCTAATTAGCTGCATTATGATCGGATGTCATAACGCCTAACGGCGGCATAATTTTTTTGTTTCAAGCCAAATAAACATGAAAACAATAAGAAAATGACAAAACAATAACTTTAATAAAACACTCAACGGGATCTGTCCCAAAAATTGTGCGGGAAAGGACGTGATAAAAGCGAAAAATAAATGTCAGAGGGGTGATTCGAACCCCGGACTCTGAAAAGATAAGGCGTCATGCTAACAGCTCGACCACTTCGACCCGTCATTTCCGGAAAGCTATTTGTGAGAGTGACTTGAAACGAAAGATTATTTTACGCGCTGCTGAAAGGTATTTATGCGTTATTATTTATTCGCTAGCAAGTGATTATAAATGTTTATGTCTCCGTGACATTCCTGGGACCATGCCGAGTCGAACAGTACTTTCCGCTCGCAAATCCGTCCACGGGTTCTCGAGATCTTAGAGATCATAGATAGAGGCCAACTCTACTTTATATATATAGAAGCTAGGCAACAACGCATCCAACGCTACTTTGATAAAAGGTGGAACAAACCCTAGTAGATTTTATTTACAGTACATATAGTACAGGTGTGTATAGGTGTATTCCAAAGCGCAGATCCTAGTAATTTACCTTGGTACATTGAGTGAATACTGAGTGTTATTCACATACAGGCAGAATGGGGAATGGAGCCTGTAAGAATACACAAGGACAACCAGATATTCCACAAAAAGGTACTTGTGCATATTATATGTATGACCGTTATGGTGTAGAGGCTATTAGAGAGGTTGAGAATTGGTATTTGTGGACAAAGGGACATGCTAAGGAGTTTCCAAGAGATGGTACATTTGAGCGAAGTCGATTGGAGAGATTAGGACAAGAATTTAAAGCCAGGAAGAAACAGAATTTAACAGTAGACTGGCTTGCATTCCATTATTAGGATGTTGAATCCAGGAAATGGGAACAGCAAGAACGGATAACGGACCTAAAACTTAAAATGAAAACAATACAGGATACATTGGAGGAGATAAATGCACAACTGCCCTCAAAAATAGGAATACAAGTGACAGTTGCCCCATCTGATTCCCATTTGTCTCCCCAAAAAGAACAGTACAGAGAATTTTTTATGGTTCAGGAGATAACCAAAGATCGCAGTGGCAGCCCAGGCATCCAGAGATGCAGCCCACCAATACAAGTGAGCAGGTGGGCAGATCAGGCAATGACAGAAACCGATGTTACAAGTATGGAAATATGGGACACTGGAAACGTCATTGTCCATATTCAAATAGGAAGACTAGTTCATAGGACAAACCAAGCTCAAGGGTACCAGTGCTTACCGGTACCTCAGATAACGATTAGGCCTTCATTGCTGCAGATCCCAAATGACGACTGGCCTCAACAGATTAAATCATTAGACCAACATGAATAACTGTCGATGCTTCTTGTGTCTGAAAAGTTTTCGGAGCAAGAATGATTTTTACTTTTTGCTTGTTAGCGAATTAATAATTAATTGATCAAATGCCAAAATTGGTTATTTTTGGAACATGATTTAAAAGATCCAGAATTAGAGTTCATTCTGGAAGCCTCATATTTGCCAATTATAAATGTGACTTTAGGGAGCATTGTGGGCAAAACAATTTTGTTAATTTACAAAGTTTGGAACAATAGCTGGAACGATTGCTTTGCAAATTTTTTGGAAACCAAGTGATAAGCGTCACATGATCATCAGGTGGGAATTTTGGACTATTGTTTTGCATGATTGATAGGTCAATGGTCGACTGACATGTAAATGGAGGTATTGTCAAATTTGGATAAATTATTGTGGGAACCGAAAGGGTAATTTCAATGTGACATTATAGGGGTTTTCTAAAAATAAACTTTTTGTCTATTTGTGTATTAGCGTTTCTAAAATTAAAGGACAAATTTTACGAAATTGAAATAAAATTGACACCCATCTTGATCTGTTAATAATGGTTCCAACGCAAACAAATAGACATAATGTGTGTCAATGTTTGTGTTTTTGTTTTTTTTGTGTGTCAATCTTACAAGATTGTTGAAACCGACAATGTGCTTGTCTGGAAATAGATAGTTTCATGTGGATGGGATCGAATATCCAGAGAATTCATAAAATAAAATAGAAATATAATATGATTAGGAACATTATCTCTTTTGTCAAGGGAGATGGAATATCAAGATTTGATGTGCTGGGTTATGAGCAGCCATTAATTAATAGTAAAATTGTGAGTAATCTTGGGATTCCATTTTTGATAGAATTTATATGAGAATAACAGCTATTTATGGATATGAGCTTCATAAAAAAATGAGGGAGTACAAAATTAACCAAATTTGGGAGAGGTCTTACACTGACTTCCCAGAGTACTCTGCTCACGGATTTTTGACATATATAAACTTGACTTTTATCAGCATATAAATTGTGCTGTATGTATGGATGTATATTAGGCGTAGATGATATGGAAAATAGTGAAGGAAATCTTGCTAAATTGAACTATTGTGAGTTTTAAAACGGAATGCATTGTGAATCTTAAAACCAAGGGGCAGACATGAACACGCTGTTACATTATTTAACCTCAGAATGCGATGTTACATGTACCTGTGACATATTTGTTAATCTGGCACACATATATTGGCATACTGGTGTCAGTAGTATTCACTAGTTGCATAGAAATGGATGAGCAACAGCTAAGGGGGCGTAAGAACACTTACTTGGATATTTTCTACAAAAGTAGGGGTTTCAATAAGTGGTAGCTGTACACATGGGATTTATCAAATTAAGTTTTGGAGTTCAAACAAAGTCATTGGTTAACAGATGGGAAAGGATAGTAAATAAATTCTTCGATGCTGAGTAAATTAAGTGAGATATTACAAAGACTTTTAAGAGCTATTATTCTTCCTTATAGAAGTGGGAGAAAAAAATTAGATCCAACATAATGAATCTATAAATGAATGTGATAGGGAGAATATCCTCAATTTGTATTAATTATTTGATTGTGGGTAAAGGAATTAATTTATCGTAGTGGATTGTTAACAGCAGCCTGAAATATCCTGAGAGTGTGCATCCATATAATCAGAAATCCCAGATTTGTTTTTAAAACAACATTTTGGTAGAGGTCTTATGTGGATGAGTACTTGCTTGGTAGATAACAAAAAGGTACTGCATGTTGGCAGCCACTTTTGCGGCCATTTAGGCCAAACAAATTGGGAGAAAATTGTGGTTACATACGTAATTTACAGATGGCTATTTGTAAAGTGAAAAGCGAATTTATTGAGATGGAAAACATGTTTCGAAGGTTTATTAAAGTATTATAATATGACATTTGGCAAGGAAAACTATTGGATGGGAAAATTAGATCTGGTTATAAAATGAATTTGTTGACCCCTTGACGTTAATTCTTCAAATCATTGTTTCACCAGTATTTTGAGTTCAAATTGGAAATAGTTTGGTAGAGCTTTGGTTAAAACCTTTGTTTGTGGTATTTTGGAACGAATTGATAAACCATAGGAGATTGATGAGAATAGAAACAAATATGGACCCAAAATAGAAAGATTTTATGATGATATGAATAATACCGAGATTAAATGATTGAATCAAGTAATGTTGCAAATGAGTACAGTAGAGTTAAGATGATGGCATAATGAAAATGTTATGAATTGCGTCAGTTTTATCAGATCAGTGAACTCATATCACCATAAGTTACACTGTTAAATGGGAAGAAAAAATAAAGTGAGGAGGACTATGATAATAATACATTATGCATAGTTTGCTGGTTTGCAAGATTTGTTGGGAATTAGATAATCCTGTTTGTGATTTTAATCATATACACTCATTATTAATGCATTTATTTTCTTTGAGTAGTGTTAAAATAACTGCATGAGTTTAATTTTCAAACGATATTGATTTGAAAGCAATTTTAAATGCTATTCTTCGTTTAGTAGAAAATACATACCTGATTGAATATTATTTGTGTGACGCATATAAATGAATATAACTTTATTGAATGTTTTAAGGAAAACAACAAATGGTTGAATGTGAAACTATTATAAGAAATATATGATTAGTTAAAATATGGTGATTTTATGATAAGATGTACCGTATCTGATTCAGTGTGTGTGGAAAGCAGATTCAGATATGGCTGAGTAAAAGGATAAGACCAGATCACATCTCATAGGGAGTGCTAACGGAATTGGGAAGAAGTTCGAGAAAGAAAATTTGTGGCTAAAAATGAAGTTAATCTTGGCATACACCCTCCTTCTCAAAGAATGATGAAGACATTCTCCTTTGTAAAATTGGAGATGGATGCTTACCTTCACCAAAGGAATTTTTGTGACCATTTGCCTGCATCACACTGCAACATATGGAAGAAAAGGCGATCACTTACTTTTGTTTGAATGCCTCGAACATTCATCACGTCAGCAATTGCAGGATGACGACATTTTACCTGCAACTTCTACTGGATGCGGTGACGTGTGTCATTACTTCACCAACTTCCGGGGAGCCAGCATGGAGCTGCAAGCGAACGGCTGTGCCTTTTCCTCCATAACAGCTGTGCACGATTCTGCTGGTTGCTCCTTGTATGGGCCATGGACAACTTGAATGCCATGGTCCCAACATCGTTGCGGATGCATCTGGCATCCCTGTTCCACATCTTGCTGGCCAATCAACATCACATCAACACTTGCTCCATACTCATGATGAGTGAGGAGGCAAGTCGACTGCAACTGGACGAAGGCCTTGTTCGGGTCTACTGTGGCTCACAGCAAGAGTGGCAAGGATGCTACATGCAGAGCAGGGTCAGTTTATGACTCCACCCAGCTATCACAACAGCGGAAAATCCTAAGCGAAATAGTGTAGGTGCTATGAAGACATCAGAAGAAAATGTTTCATATTTGAATTTCAAACACGAGTGATCAGCCTCTTCTCTTTTTCAAACAAAAAGTCAATATTTGTTTTGAAACAAAACGTATTGCCAAATGTTGCAGATGCTTTATTATTTTGGTGAATTGAAATAGTTGTGGTAAAGGTGAAGGGTTGTATGCTTTATGCAATTGAATTGCATTATTAATATAGAAAGTGTCAATGAATAAAGAAATGTTTTGTAATCAGATTCTTCCAGAATGACGGTGTATGCCTTAGGAAATTGGATTACCAAGTTTGTGGTTTGAATATTTAACAAGTTGATGTTTAGATTAATGGTTAATATAAACAAAAAGAAAAAATGAGGGATTGTGGAAGTATATATATTTTATATATGTTCTCATATATCCTTCTAAGGACAGAAGGTGTTTTTCCTGTGTAACGCTTGTGGAAATGGAACTTGGAGGGGGAGGCGCCATCTGGAAAATGGCTTGCTGTCAACTCACTGACAAACCCAGGCGCTGGGCGAATTCCTTCTCTCTGAGGTCATGAGAGAATGACCTCTCCCATGAACTGGAATGAAGTGTTCTGTGGTTCTCAGCGATAAGCAGCTGTTCCGGGGCTTATTGGGGCTTTTTAAAATAGCAACAGATGCCTTGGGGTGCCTCAATGTCTGGGGCTATAGGCCTTGGGCTGAACTCTGAATACCAATGCTCTGACATGAAAAGGAGCAAGTTCTATTTAATGAGAGGCTCGGAGAGATCGAGAGAACTGGACGGGGAATCATCGGAGGAAGCAGGAGCGCGAGAGAGCAGACTGTCGTGTCATGTGTTTGATTTTAGAGTATAACTATATTTTCGTGGAACTGTTCATTGCAAGAGATTAATAAATCTATATTTAAACTGAGTAACTTTCCATGTGTCTCATTGAGTGTCCAAGAGGTCACTAAACAATGTTCTTTGACAGTCCATTAGATGAAAGTTTTTTAAAATTTAGAATTATTCTCACTTAGAGTTCAACATCAACTCATTGAGATACGAGATGGTATTCATGGAATACTTAAACTGCGGTCAACTTCGTGCGAGCCAACTCTTTTGTTTTTGAAAGTTTTTTTTTCATTGATCCAATATGGCTGCCAGAACACGGGAGCGATGACATCATAAGTTTACATTCTCCAATAGAATTGTTGCGTAGGTCACGCTCAATACATTTCAAACTGACCAGACTAAGCTGTGTACCTCTCGAATATGACATCACAATTAAGGCACCGATGACGTCATCATTAACGACACTTATTCAAAATGCGGAGTTCTTTACAATGAGCCACGTTTCAATTTTTTGCATGGAGCAGTTTCAGAGATATAGAGGTGTAACGTTTTTCCAAGATAGCGTCTGTACCTGGATAAATTGTGCTTTGGTTGGTCATCCACATGTGATGGATGTAATGGACCACAGCGATAATTTTGACCATGGATTTTGAAACAGTATGGTCCATTTCCTGGAAGAGATGAGATCTGAGCACCCATTGATGCAAAAGCTAAAGCCGAATTGTAACTTCGGATGTTGTTTCAGAAGTTGTGACATTTCCCATCATCACCTGAAGAAAGTTGTTGTAGTCGAGCAGGTATGGTAAATAGTAGAGGTAATTGAACTTACCCCTTGGAGCAACACAGTATAAATCCATCCTCATTTCCATCCATGTTTTGCATAACAGTGCACACATGGTGAGGTATCAGGACCCCAATTATGCTATTTTTTTTGTATACGCAGTCAAGGCTGGTGTAAGAGCTAACATGTAGAACATATTGTTAGGGTTTTTACAACCTCCACTTTGTCAATTTAGTAGTAAATTTCCTTATAAATAACCCCTGTGTACATTCCCCTTAATTGGCTGTTAATTGAAATGAGTGCACCTTAGTTAGTCCACATTGCAAAACGTAGCAAATCATCGGCCCTTCTAACAGTTATTTCATTATTATGTGTGTCAGGTAAGGATGTGTTTCCAGTAGTTGACCTTGCGTTGCATCAATCAAATCAGATAGATCCCCTGCAATATCCCCATGACCTCCTAAAAGTGCCAGTAAGGCAGCGTTCGCTGCCCTTTGGCTGGGGCTCGTTCGAATGCCCCAAGACTCCATTACGCACATGGTCGAGCCGGAGAAGAAGGGCGTGGCCCCCACCTCGTCATCGTAGGCGGAGCCAGGAAGAGCCCGTGCCAACCAATCGGCACTGCGGTGAGCGACCCAGTAGGCGTGCCCTCGTAGCCCGCGGCTTGATCTCGGGGAGGGCCATAAAAGGGTGAGTGAGGGACTGCTTATGCAGATGCGTGAGGGAGCACGAACCGAGTCGAGTTCTGTGGAGAGAGAGTGCCAAGCTGAGGAGAAAGGTTGGAGACGAAGCTGGCGTTAAAAGGCTGAGTTAAGAAGGTTCAGGCTGAGAGACTTTGAAATTCCAAGGCAAGGTCGTGAGCGGGAGCTGGGCTGACCAAAGGAATTACAAGCTGTGCTGAAGCTGTGTCGATTGAAGGAGTTACCACGCTGAGCCCACGCTGCGACGACGCAGCCACGGAGCTGTTTCCCGCGTCCCGCTGAGTCCTGAGGCCCCGAGCCGTTCCTCCTGCCTGGACCCACCCTTGCTGCCATCCTATGCCATCGATCCCTGTCATCCATCTTCCCCTTTCGTGTATGTGAGTTCGTTCTGTCTGTATTGTCCCTGGGAGTAAGTAAGCCTGTATAAGCTAAGAATTGCACTGTGTCTTCTGTTCTTTTTCTGTAAATAACTTCGTTCTTCTTCTTTCTTTGGTTCGTTGTAAATAATAATAAATCTCTGTTCATCCTTATTCTTGGGTTTTCATTCTCATCTGATCGCTTTCGTGATTTCTGTCAATTGAGTTCCTGTGGCGCGATTTCGGCCAACGCTTTAGAATTGGGTTTAGTCCCTTGTTAAACGGCTCGGATTCCGCAGCGTGCTTCGCTCGGCGTAATCCATAATTACACTGCGGTCCGGGCGGAGTATTTCCTTGCGTACCGGAAGGCGCTGGTACTTAGGTCATAGGACGGATAGGCCTAATACCCTATTCAGTGCTGACCGGGCATGACGTCATACCCCCAGGACTGGGGGAATCGGCCAGTGTAAAAGACAAGGGGATTGACCCCCCCTTGGTAGGGGGCATGCCGACCCCAGATCCGTAACAATATAATAAAGGGAGGGAGAGGGAAGCACAACAGCAGGAGAGAACAGGGACATTGGGAGATCTGTGGAAGAGAGAGGGCTGGGGTGGGGTACACGCATGGTATAAACAAGATGGACACTACAAGGACTTTCAGGAGAGTATGGGAGTTTTTTTTCCAGAAGTGGGGAAAAAGGGGAATGAAAGAATGAAGGTGAGCACAGAAACTTGATGTTTGCAGTTTCACCAGAAGAGGGTTGCTGACAGATCTTGTGCGTCCTGAAGGAATACTTGGGGGACAGAGCACAGACAGAGCAGGGAATGCAGGGCCGGAGAGGAATTGGTAGAAGACAGAAAGACCACCAACCTGCCTGCAGTGAGAGAGTGAAAGGCTCTCAGAATCAGTTTTATCGCGGGAGATTCAGTCACAGTTAGTGAGGCATCATTAGCCAGTATATGAGCCGGGAGGCTTCAAAGTCACGAAAGGGAGGAAAAAGCGATATGTTGCCCTGACGAGCCCCAACAAGGACAAAATCAGGTCAGCAGCTTCGCTTTTCATCTGCTTAGTGCCACCCTCGACTTTGCTTTCTTGAACTGCTAGATGCCCCTCTGGGCTTGCAGTCGTGTTGTCATCATGATGACATTATAGTGCGGTGCTATGCGCACGACTTGTTTTGCCAATAAAGGAAGCAACAACGATGTAACCACAAGTGTCGTTATTCCACGGATCAAACTATAGCACTGCCGTGCTCGGGGCTGTGAGCCCCGTGTATATCCCGAGGAGTAGGCGTGGCCGACACCCTCCTGTTGCGCGGAATGATGTCATCGCGCCAGCGAGCCATCGTGTCCGCCACACGCGCCCCCCCAGAATTCCCGCGCACCTGAAGGGTCAGTTTGCGGGGCAAACGGATGACCCGGCCGAAGCGCCCTCTGGCGGCTGGCGGCGTCTGGGATGCCGGGATGCCACCGGCTGCCCCTGGGATGGGTGCGGGGCCGGTGGGCGGCGTGCCGGCGGTGTTGGGTGGTGCCGGGGGTCCGCCCGCTGGGGGGCGGCCCCGACATGGGGCTGAGCCACTGGCGGAGGGTGGTCCACGTCGAGGTGGGCCGGTTTAAGGCGGTCCATGGACACGCGGTCAGGAGTACCGCCGATGTCCAGGGTGAAGTGCTTTGCCCCGGTCTCCAGCACGCGGAAGGGCCCGTCATACAGGGGCCACAGCGGTGTCCGGTGGGCGTCGTGTCAGACGAAAACGTACTCCGCCGTGCGAAGCTCCGGGGCGACGTGCGTTGGTGGGCGCCCATGGTGCGCCGTCGGCACCGGGGCGAACCTCTGGGCGGTCTCCTGCAGCGCGGAGCGCTGCTCGCCGCGGACCATGGTTCCGTGGAGTCGGGGAGGAACTCGCCCGGCACCCGCAGCGGTTGTCCGAAGACCAACTCCGCCGCGGATGCGCGCAGGTCGTTCTTGGGCGCCGTTCGGAGGCCCAGCAGGACCCAGGGGAGCCTGTCGACCCAGCCGCCGTCGCGGATGGTGGCCCGGAGCGCGGCCTTTAAGGACCGGTGGAAACACTCGCACAGGCCATTGGCCTGGGGATGATAGGCCGTGGTACGGTGCAGCTGGACACCGAGCCCCCGCGCGACCGCCCCCCAGAGCTCTGAGGTGAACTGGGGGCTGTGGTCGGACGAGATGTCCGAGGGGGCGCCGAACCGGGCCACCCAGGTGGCGATGAACGCCTGCGCGACGTCCGCCGCCGTCATCGCCGCCAAAGGCAGTGCCACCGGGTGGTGCGGTCCACCATGGTGAGGGCGTGGGTGAAACCCCGCGAGGGGGGCAGAGGTCCCACCAAGTCCACGTGAACGTGGTCGAACCGACGTTCGGGCACCGTAAACGGGGCCAGTGGGGCCCTGTTGTGGCGGTGGACCTTCGTGCTTTGCGCGCTGGCACGCAAGGCACGTCCTGGTCCAATCGTGGATGACCTTCCAGAGGCCATGCCAGACGAACTTGTCGGCGACCAGCCTCTGGGAGGCCTTCATGCCTGGGTGGGACAGGCCATGGATGGCGTCAAAAACCCGGCGCTGCCAGCCCGCGGGCACGATGGGGCGAGGCCGCCTGAGGGAGACGTCGCACAAGAGGGCCGTGCCCGCACCGTCGAACGGCACCTCGGTGATGCGGAGACCCGTGACGGCGGTCCGCAAGGCCTGGACGTCGAGATCGGTGGTCTGGTCTGCCACCATCCGGGCATAGTCGATGCCGAAGTGGACCGCGTGGGCGACGGACCGGGAAAGGCAATCCGCCACCGGGTTGTCCTTCCCCACGATGTGCCGGATGTCCGTCGTGTACTCGGACACGGCCGAGAGGTGACGCTGCTGCCAGGCCCTCTGTGAGGCCGAACGTGGCGATAAGGCGACGCTTGAGCGCCTCGTACCTGTGGTCGGCCAGTGGGTTCCGCAGGACGGACACGACTCGGGCGGCTGTGCCGGGCCCGAGGGCAGCGATGACGTGGAAATAGCGCGTCTCGTCCGCCGTTATGCCACAAAGCTGAAACTGGGCTTCAGCCTGCATGAACCATATCTCCGCCTGAGCTTCCCAAAACTCGGGGAGTTTCACTGCTACCGCATTGCTGCTCGTCATGGCGGTGCTAACGGATTAGTGCGGTGCTATGCGCACGACTTGTTTTGCCAATAAAGGAAGCAACAACGATGTAACCACAAGTGTCTTTATTCCACGGATCAAACTATAGCACTGCCGTGCTCGGGGCTGTGAGCCCCGTGTATATCCCGAGGGGTAGGCGTGGCCGACACCCTCCTGGTGCGCGGAATGATGTCATCGCGCCAGCGGGCCATCGTGTCCGCCACAACATCACAGTTTCTCTTGCATGAAAAGCAAAGGTTTTGATGTGAAGGTGAAGATTCCTTAAACGGAATAGCAAAGATTCCTTCAACTGTTTTGATGTGAACTCTGACCAAATTGGAAAGAAAAACGAATCTTATAAATGGTGGATGATAGCAATGCAGAGAAAATATGGACAAGAGAGTTAGGCCAACCAAATGATGGGACATGTAACGGTTGTGAACCAATTTCAGACAACAAAGGAAAATGTTCAGACGAATGTCACCGAATTTAAATCAGTTGCGTGGGAATTGTTTTAACTGAATACATGCAAACAACAAACGTAAATTAACCTTGAAAAATAAACTGCAACTTGGGTTGATATTTCCAATGGTTGTCACGTTTGTTTTGTAAGATGGTCAAAGACCTTACCTTTAATAGGAAAACCATTCCATCTCGTTATGAGGTCACTGGAATAGCCACGTCATGATTTTCCCAAAGAATCTACCATATAAATCACAATGGCCCAGAGCACAGGGGCCCAGAAGGTAGTGTTCTGGGCCCTGTGCTTTTTCTGGTCTTCATCAATGATCTCTCTGACTCTCTTGAAAATCCTCTCTATCTCTTTGCTGACGACTCTACTCTCTGTCGCTCCATTCCTCATCCCTCAGATCGGCAGTCTGCAGCCTCCTCACTCTCTGCAGACCTGGACAAAATCACAGACTGGTCAAACAAGTGGAACATGTCTTTCAATCCTGACAAATCTCACACTCTTACAATGTCTCTCCGAAAGGACCGACTGGACAACCCTCATCTACTTTCTCAACAATCCTCTCCAAGAAGTTCTGTCGCTCAAGCTTTTGGGTCTCACTATCTGCCATGATCTTTCTTGGGAAAACCACATTTCCAAGCTGGCCTCCAAAGCCAGTCGCCGACTGGGCATCCTCCGTCGTGCGAAGTCCTTCCTTGGCACACCTGAGCTCCTCACCACATACAAGGCTTTCATCCGCAGCTCAATGGAATACTGTTCCCCCCTCTGGGCTGGTGCTCCTGCCTCACACCTTGCTTGGCTTCACGCTGTTGAGGCCAAAGCTTTCAGAATCATTGGAATCTCCTGCGATGTAGTCAACGCCGAGGGCCTTTCACTCACTCACCGCAGGCAGGTTGGTGGTCTTTCTGTCTTCTACCGACTCCTCTCCGGCCTTGCTCCCCCAGCTCTCTCTGTGCTCTGTCCCCCCAATATTCCTTCAGGTCGCACAAGATCTGCCTGCAACCCTCTTATGGTTAAACTGCCAAAGTCTAGGCTCTCTGCTCACCTTCACTCTTTCATTCCCCTTTTCTCTCGCCTCTGGAACAAACTCCCCCACTCCCTTCAATCCCACTCCTCCCTCCAGGTCTTTAAAACAGCTGTTCACCACCATCTCTTATCTTCCCCCATCGAAAACCTTGATCGTTTCTACCCCCGGTAATTCACCGCAGAGTCCTTGCAGTGTTCATATGTTTTAATCCTCTCCCACCTCCCCCCAAGTCCTCCCGATGTCCCTGCTCTCAAATGTTGTGTTTGTGTCCTTCCCCCTCTTCCCCCTCTCTTTTGTGTCCTTCCCCCTCTCTCCCCATCTTGTCTGCCGCTCCCCTTGTTTTTTGTGTTTTGTGTGTCGGTTTGTCTTTTTGTGTGATTAATGTTAGCTCTTTCACGAGCTCGATCTTGTATACAAAAAAAATAAAAAATAAAAATAAATAAATGTGTGTTTGTGTATTTGTGTGATGTCTGTCCCCCTTCATAAGGGTAGGTTTTAAAGGCTTTGAGTAGTGCTTTAGGCGGGATTTGAGTGGCGTTTTAATGGGAAATCTTTGAACAGGACGATGTGTCCACCAGCTAAAACACCTAAAAGACTCTGAGGCCCCAAAATACCCCATGGATCCAAAACACCCAAACGACCCCAAGGATCCAAAAGACCCTGAGGACCCAGAAGACCCCAAGGACCCAGAAGACTCAAAAGACCTTGAAGACCGTTAAAGACCCAAATGACCATGAAAACCCAAAAGACCACAAAAGTCCAAAAGACCCCAAGGACTCTGAAGACGAAAAGAACCACGAAGACCCAAAATACCCCCCAAAGATCCCAAATACCCCAAAGACTCTTAAATACCCTGAAGATTGGGAAGAACCAAAATATCACAAAGACCATTAAAAGACCCCAACGACCATAAAAACTCCAAAGATTGAAAAGACCCAGAAGACCAAAAAAGAACCCAAAGAACCCGAAGACCCAAAATACACTAACGACCCAAAAGATCCAAAAGACCCCGAGAAACCAAAAGATCCAGAGGACGCAAAAAATTCCCAAGGATGCAAAAGACCCTGAGCACCCAAAAGACCCCGACGACTCTGAAGACCCAAAAGAAGAGTAATTATGTCTCTTCTATTGGAATGTAGACGATGGCTTGCAAACTGAGCCTCAAGGTTTGTGTCCAGAAGCGTTTTTGTTTTTTTATAACAATAAATACAAGGTGCAGGGTGGTGAAATTTCCTGCATGTGATGTACAACGCGCCGTGCAGAGTAAACTGAGTGTGTCAATTTATGTCTGTAGGATGTCTAATAAATAAAGAAGATACAAGCACACCTGGCACTAGGCCCAGGCTTCAGACTTCAGCATGCTCACGGGGCTGGAGCTGGACTGTCAAAAACTGTTCCAACACGTCATTTTTGTCGGGCTTTTTACCAGTCAATCAATATTTTCATAAGCATATTTTCACAGAACAGGAACAACTGACAAAACACAATGTCAAATATACAATAAAATGGAATTTATTTCCACATGTGGATACATGAAGGAAAAACTTTGTAAAACTCATCCAATCCAATAGACGAAGCATGAAATAAACAAAAATATATACCAGAAGTTTACAATCACAATTTTGCATCTTTATGATAAAAGGAAGCTGTCTGTCTGTCTGTCGTGCTATAACTTGAGAAAAGATTAACGGATTTCAATTAAACCAATGACGGTGGATTCAGGGAACTCCCAGGAAGGTTTGTGATGCAAAAGTGCTCCTGCTCAAATATTGTGAACTTGCAGTTTTCATCACATGAAAAACAAAAACCACTGAATCAAATAGAACAACTCTCTACACATTGCCAATCTTTGATTTTTACTCATCTTTGTACCAATTTCATCTCCCCTTCCCACCAACTGTCCTCTCACAATATTCAAAGGAAATTTCCTTGTACTTCAAAATAACCGGAGAGTTCATAGAACACGATATCCCACCCAGTGTTCAGCTATATGCAGTACTTCAATTTTAAAAGAACAATTTTAACGATCGTTAAAAAATCCAGATGTTTCATGCTATTGAAGTAGACCAGAAGCAGTTTCGAACACCATCATTATACACCGCCCCAATTGCACCATTGTTGAAATTGAAGCACTGCAAAACTGGAAGTTATTGGAAGTATTATGATAGATGATTTGTATTATACTGTCGTGAAGTATATAATTCAATTCAAATAAAATAAAGATTGTAAAAGTCATATAAGTAAATTAATTTCGGGTGTTACCGCCATTTTCCGCAGGATCTATTACATCACCGTATCTAACACATGACATGAGTTCCACATGCCTGCTGTTTTTGGCCTTTATACAATCTTTAAAAACAGTAAGTTTCTTGTTTGGAATGATTTTAAATTTTGTTTGACTCCCAGGCAGGCAGGGAGAGTAAAAATATTATCACTCCGGGACGAATTCAGAGCCAAGGTATGGTGAAACAAAGACTTGTCTTACTATTCAAGTTTCGATTCGCATTCAAAATACAATATTCGATTTAAATATGTTATTCCCCAATCATAAACTGATAAGATGGACATAAACCAATTGCTTTCGCTTCGCGTGTGCAGGGTAACAGTCAGAAACCAGAGAAGCTTGCAGATGCATTTGGCAAAATGCAAAGCTGCTATACAGTGGAGCGACAAACTATAACACATCGTGATTGAGATGTTGTGAATGAGGCAGATCAAGCAGATGGAAGGCGGCGGTTAATTTTAAATAAACGAAATAACCTCCACTTCTATGATTCAAAGCAAAACAAGCTGGATGAAGGACTTCATTCCTAGTACACAAGGGAGATTGAATGAACCTTCTCATCCAAATTATAACATGAAATGATGAAACAACTGAATAAAATAGTTACATAATGATATTAGGGAATCACCCCCACACTCATGTTGTATTCGAGGGTATACAAGTTGAACGAGTGATAAGTACAAAGGCGGTGTTGGGAAATGGATCGTGAATAGTCGCGATGTTCAGAGAGTGAAATGCTTTTTTTTAAAGGTTTAAAATGGCAAATTATTTTTATTTAATGCACAATCTTGTTACAGGAGTGAACTACTTTTCTCATATAAATGTGCCACCTCTTTCGCTCCAAGCTAAGCTACTTTCTTTTCACTTTGAAGTTATATGGAGTTATATCAACTGTCCTCACAGCAGAAGTAGATGAATTCAACTGTTTCGACACAACTCCGTCTTTCATTCCAGGAACCGAATGTGTTACTCATTAATGGGCCAATAAAAATGGCGACACTTCCTGTGGAGACAGGATTAATGATGACTGACCAATACATTAACATTTGGCATTTAAGATTAGGGGAGAAACAGTAGTTAAAAACAATTGGACAAGCTGATGTTGGATACATGAAATAACATTGCTGTCGTATGGCTGAAGGTGCTAATGAAGACCTGATAATCAAACTCCTCGAAGAAGAAACTGGATAAATTTTGCTACATGTGCAAGCGATCAAAAATTTGAGGAAGTGTCAATCCTTTCCAGAGAAGGGTTGTGTGTTTCTTTGTCTATTAATATGCCAACCGAAGTGGAAGTTACCTCCAAACATCTAAAATGTCTATAACCACCTTTGGGACATCATATTAATATGTGAGTTAAGCTGGGCACAAGTGTTGCCAGGTCTGTCTCTGTGATGCCACGCAATGCCTCAGGGTTGACTCCTATTACCATCAAGGCAAATTTGGATGGGCACCAAAATGATACCTATAACAAGGAAACATCCAATAATCCCACTTTTTTTTCTTTATTCTGGAAGCACATCCCTGTGGGTTTGCATCATTGCTTGGGAGTGCGGCTCCGCTGTCGATGCAGTGGCCACTGTTGGTTTGGTCTAACTGAATTTCCTTTTTTTTGTATAATAAGTCGAGGCTCGTGTAAGAGCTAACACGTAGGACATATAATAAAGGGAGTGGGAAACAAGAGGGGGAGATAAAGGGAAGTACAACACCAGCTGAGAACATGGACATCAGGAGATCTGTGGAGGAAGAGAGGGCTGGGGTGGGGTACATGGGATAAAACAAATGGGCACTACGAGGAATTTCAGGAAAGAAAACGGAACTTGAAAAAGGTGGATTTGGGGTGTATTAATGGGAGTTGAAAAGATCAAGGTTTTGGAAAGGGGAAGATAAGAGATGGTGGTGAACAGCTGTTTTAAAGACCTGGAGGGAGGAGTGGGATTGAAGGGAGTGGGGGAGTTTGTTCCAGAGGCAGGAAAAAAGGGGAATGAAAGATAGGCCATCAGCCAGACCCCCAAAATAGGGTCCATTGGTACCAAAATGAGGGAGTAAGCCTAATATTGATTTTTGGATAGGTCTTTACCCCTAGAATATGAAAATATGTGATAGCAAATTCAACCATGTAGCTAAATGGGTGTTATCACCTCATTTTCAAAATGGCCGCCAAAATGCATGTTTTTCTATTAAAAACACCATGTTTCATATTCTTGTAGGAATTTGTAACAAATAGCATTGCGTTTTGAGATGTTTAAGACTTTACAACTCTCTTAAAGTATGAAATACATCATCTGAACTTTAATCCAAGAAGATAGAA
Organism: Myxine glutinosa; assembly: GCF_964187855.1. NCBI lineage: Eukaryota > Metazoa > Chordata > Myxini > Myxiniformes > Myxinidae > Myxine > Myxine glutinosa. The sequence continues at coordinate 65,668,079 of NC_136261.1, read as the reverse complement.
TCCAATATGGTGCCCAATTTCACAAAATGGCTGCCATCATAGCAACAACTTTATGCACAAAATATGCACGAAAATAACTGGCATTCAGTAGATTTCCAAGTATACACATGGAAAAAAAGTATCGCACCACCACGTATTTTCGACATAGTGGAAATGTATCAATGAATTGATACATTTCACCCATTGAAATGTATCAATGGGTGATAACACACATTTAGCTACATCGTTGAATTTGCTATCACATATTTTCTTATTCTAGAGGTAAAAACCTTGTCAAAAATCATTATTAGCCTTACTCCCTCAATTTGGTACCGGTTGACCCCCCTAGCTGATAGCCTAAGAGTGAAGGTGAGCAGAGATTCTCGATTTTGGCAGTTTAACCATAAGAGGGATGCTGGCAGATATTGTGTCCTGCAGGAATATTTGGGGGACAGAGCACAGAGAGAGCAGGGGGAACTAGGCCGGAGAGGAGTCGGTAGAAAACAGAAAGACCACAACCTGCCTGTGGTGAGAGAGTGAAAGGCCCTCAGAATCAGCTTCATCGCGGGAGATGCCAATGATTGTAAAAGCTTTGGTTTCTACAGCGTGAAGCCGGGCTGGGTGTGAGGCAGGAGCACCAGCCCAGAGGGGAGAGCAGTACTCCATCAAGCTGCGGATGAAGCTTTGTATGTGTTGAGGAGCTGAGAATTACCAAGAAAGGACCGCACGATGGAGGATGCCCAGTCGGCGACTGGATTTGGAGGCCAGCTTGGAAATGTGGATTTCCCAGGAAAGATCATGGCAGATAGTGAGACCCAAAAGCTTGAGTGACATAACTTCTTCGAGAGCATTGTTGAGAAAGTAGATGGGAGGGTTGTCCAGGTGGTCTTTTCGGACAGATATCGTGAGAGTGTGAGATTTGTCAGGATTGAAAGACATGTTCCACTTGTTTGCCCGGTTTGTGATTTTATCCAGGTCTGCATGGAGTGATGGGGCTGCTGCCTGCCGATCTGAGGGTTAAGATATGGAGCGGCAGAGAGTGGGGTCATCAGCAAAAAGATAGGATTTTCCAGTGAGTGAGAGAGATCATAAAGAGCAGAACAAGCACAGTGCCCAGAACACTGCCTTGAGGAACTCCAGCCTGGACAGGAAGGGGAGATCAGAGAATTCCATTTGGCGCCTTACGTTAACGACAACAGCAGAAGAAGTCTGCGAGCTACGTGTGGACATTCCCATGGATACCATCTATCTATAATTCCAGTAATCTCTGTGTGTCTGTGTGTATGCGACCGCTGTTTCTCGACAACTACCGGTCCGATATACTTGAAACTTGCCAGGTATATTGCTGGGGACCCGAGGATGTGCCTTTTCAAGGTTTCATATTAATCGGACAAGTAGTTAGCGAGCTATGTCCAAAAAACGATTCAACCAATCAGAGAGCAGCGAGCTATCACGTGTGCCGAACGTGGCGAACAGACTCTGCCTCGGACGGCACATTTGAGAGCGTATTCATTTATTTCACGTTGGCAAACTATGTTGGCGCTATGTTGGCGTTAAACTATGTTTTAAAACTAATTAAAACTACTTTGCGATTCATCGTAACTGCGATTCGTAACTGCCGTTCGCTTTGGCTTTGCGAATGGACCAAACCATTTCATGTAAATAGAGGGGGGGGGGGGGGATTGTCACCGTACTCGCAAGCCGTTCGCTTTGGCTTTGCGAATGGACCAAACCATTTCATGTAAATAGAGGGGGGGGATATAATTTTAGATATATATATAGTACGGGCATGCCCTAGTTTGAAAAAAGGTATCAAAGACTACACTTATCTCTTTACACAATAACATCTGACTTAAGAAAAGGGCCTCTGCAAAGATCATCATGGTGTTCACCCAATGGAATGTTCATACATTTTCAGCCAATAAATGAGATTCATTATTTAATTCGTGAAATTATTAAACAATAAGTCCAAGTAACAAAATGCGTTGTTCGTATCTTGCTTCAGCAACTTCTTTCTAACGTTTTTTCAGTGTAGCATACTCAGTTGTGTCATCGGAATCTTCCACCGCCTCTGCTGTTATACTCTTGATGTGCACCGTGGAGTATTGCACTTCTTCTTCTTCTTCATTCTCCTGAAAATCCGAACAAGCAGTTTTTTATTTACTATTTTTTCCCATCAGATAAAATATTAAAGAAAAGAAAAATACTTACTGGGATATTTCCCCCATTCAGAGTTTCATTTGTTTTTATTTCATTCTGTCTTGCATCTGGCGGAAAGAAAAAAACGTTTTGAGCATGTAAAATTAAGATACAAGGGGAAATAAAGTGATGGCAGGAAGAACTAGAATGGCAATCGGGAGAGCACATACTTCCGTCAGGTTGAAGAGTTTATGTTTTGTATCCTACTTATAGGCCGGATCTGGATCCGGACCTGAACCAAGATCTAATTGCTTTTTCTTGTCCCCTAACCACCTCATCCATCTTTCATAATCCATCCACAACTTTTTCAAATATCATGCTATGTATCGTTTTTGACTCCATCACTCATGGTGAAGAATCACTGAAATATATATATATATAATTCTCGTATGGCTACAAAATCACCAAAAATGACCGCATCCCTATTCGGATCTTCACCAAAATCACAATGATTCGTCCTTGTCACACACCCAACTTGTCCACCAAGTTCCGTCCAAATCCTTCCATAACTGTTTGAGATATTGCTCCATATATCGGTTTTAGCCCAATCACTCGCTGGTGAAGATTAACTTTTTAAAAATTATCTGATGCGGATGCGGATTCGAAACTTCGGCAAAATTGAATCAATTCTTCCTTGTCACCAACGCAACCTGTCCATCAAGTTTCGTCCGAATCTGTCCTCCATTTTTTTTTTATATCCTGTTCACAGCAAAACAGACAGTGGGAAAAAGACAACATCCGCCCACCTCCAGTGGCGGAGGTAACCAGACCGGTGTAGCAGGATTCTCTCACTCCCCTAAAATCTCACTACAGGTGTAGCAGGATTCTCTCACTCCCCTAAAATCTCACTCTAGAGTGATTCTGTCCAAGGATAAAACACTCTAGAGTGAACTATTCCTAGGACTGGCACACTCTAGAGTGTAATTATCCTAGGACAGAATCACTCCCCCTGTCAGGATCAACACACTCCCTCCAGGATCAAAGCACTCCCCTTTAGGATAAAGTCAATCCCCCAGAAAGAATGGAAAGATATATTTAGTTACTTTGGAAATATAACTCACAGGATGTTAGATATCGTTGCAATGATCAACAGAGCTTTTACTATGTATTTTAGTGTATACCGTGTGAGCATGTGCATCATATTGTCGGATCTTAATGTTACATTGTTGAATACATGTACTATATTTGAGCCCATCATTATTTCAATACAACAAAAGAAGACATGAGTCCCGTTTTCCCCGTATATTTAATCAATACTCCCGTTCATTTATATTCACATGAGAGTTATTATGCTTTTTTTTTTGTTTTTTTATATCATGCAGTGTACTTCATTTCATATCTATATGTATAGGGTTAGGGTTAGGGGTAGTAAAGTTATAGCAAAGTAAAGTTATTGAACGTAACTTAAAATGACATATTATATGTTGAAATGAAAATATCCTTTTCGTATAAAACATCGTAAATGTATCGTAATGATTACTGCGAATGCTCTAATATCAAAATATATAGTTATTTGAATGTTAAATTTATACTTTTCTTTATTTGATTTACCCAGTTTAATACAGGGATGCGAAAAACATTGTATTTTTATTTTTAGGGAGAGACATTTACAAAGGACATCATTCTGCCCTGTTTATAAATTCATTTATCATTTTATGTTCATCTATCTATAATTCCATTAATCTCTGTGTGTATGTGTGTATGTGTGTTTGTATGTGTGTATGTGTGTTTGTCTGTGACCGCTGTTTCTCGACAACCACGGGTCCGATATACTTTAAACTTGCCAGGTATATTGCTGGGGACCCGAGGATGTGCCTTTTCAAGGTTTCATATTAATCGGACAAGTACTTACCGAGCTATGTCCAAAAAACGATTCAACCAATCAGAGAGCAGCGAGTTATCGCGTGTGCCGAACGTGGCGAACACACTCTGCCTCGGACGGCACATTTGAGAGCGTATTCATTTATTTCACGTTGGCAAACTATGTTGCCGCTATGTTGGCGTTAAACTATGTTTTAAAACTAATTAAAACCATTTCATGTAAATAGAGGGGGGGGATTGTCACTGTACTCGCAAGCCGTTCGCCGTTCGCTTTGGCGTTGCGAATGAACCAAAACATTTCATGAACCAAACCATTTCATGTAAAGCGTTCGCCGTTCGCTTTGGCGTTGCGAATGAACCAAACCATTTCATGGACCAAACCATTTCATGTAAATAGAGGGGGGGGGATTGTCACCGTACTCGCACCCACGTACCCACGTACCCACGTACGGGCATTGCACCCACGTACGGGCATGCCCTAGTCTATCTATAATTCCAGTAATCTCTGTGTGTGTGTATGTGTGTGTGTCTGTGTGTCTGCGTGTCTGTGACCGCTGTTTCTCGACAACCACAGGTCCGATATACTTGAAACTTGCCAGGTATATTGCTGGGGACCTGAGGATGTGCCTTTTCAAGGTTTCATATTAATCGGACAAGTAGTTACCGAGCTATGGCGATTTAGCCGTTCGCCGTTCGCTTTGGCTTTGCGAATGGACCAAACCATTTCATGTAAATAGAGGGGGGGGGGGTTCTACCGTACTCGCAAGCCGTTCGCTTTGGCTTTGCGAATGGACCAAACCATTTCATGTAAATAGAGGGGGGGGTTCTGTGGTCGTTACTGCCACGTGGTTTCAAAGTTTTTTTTTGTTGTTGTTGTTTGCACGCATGTTTTTTTGCACCCACGTACGGGCACGCTCTAGTATTCATTAACTTTGTCATGGTTGTATGTCATTACCATGCAATAAATATTGTTTAAATCACAAAATATATAGGGGGAGTGTTATAATCCTGGGGTCATTTGATCCTGCAACGGGGAGTGTTAAAATCCTAGGGGGAGTGATTTCATCCTGGGGAGTGATTTTATCCTCCTACACCGGCACTCGGAGCGTATACCTCTGTCAGGCTGAACAATTTCACACTTTGTATCTCACTGGTAGGGCAGATACCTCACTGATTCATTCAGTGGCGATGGTTAGTGGCAAGAACTTGATCACATGTGCTGTAGCTTAGGCGAAAGACTGCTTGAGTCTGCACGATATGAATGGTCACATCAAAGTTAATAATAGGCTGTCGGCTCCTTTCGCAATTGAGAAGCGCGTGAAGCAGGGCTGTGTTTGCACCAACCTTGTTCACATCGTTTCTTGCTGCTGTTTTTGAACACTTCCTTGTGAAGGATGGGCCGAGTGGTATTTTTTATTAGTGTTTGAATTGATGGTGGATTTCTACCCCGCATACGCAAAGCGAAAAGCGGCATTAAGCAATTGGTTCACGTCCATCCGTCCGTCTGTCTGTTTGTCTTATCAGTTTATGAACGAGGAACAACTTATTAAAATTGAATGTTATATTTTGAACATGAATCGGAAGACAAGTCTGCTTTTGGCTCTGAATTCGTCCCAATCGCACAAGCGCAGAGAGTGAGATTTTGTCCTCTGTTTGCCAATCTGATATTCAAACAAAATTGAAAATCATTCCAAACAGGAAACTTACTGTTAGTTACTAATAACCAGGAATATGACATATACAATCTTTATTTTATTAAAATTGAATTACATACTTGAAGACTGCAGAACACAAATCACCTGTCATAATACTTCCAAGAACCTCCAGTTTTGAAGTACAATCGATCCTCATCATTCGCGGACCCCGTGCGTATTTGCAGTTCATCACATGTGACCTGCTTCTACATTTGTGCTTCACGTATTCACAGTATAAAAAAACAAAAAACACTTTTTATAAATACTTCAGGACTGGTCTACTATATACAACGCCGCTGATATTCATTCAGTTTTGTGATTTCTTCTCCAGAAACCTGCTCTCTTTTATGCACAGATTCATCGCATCTATTCAATTAACCGAACCATGCATCCTCCTACTCTTGGTACTCTGAATTCTGTGGAGAGGCAATTGCTTCAAAACGACTTGCATTCTCCTGGAAGGCAAATCCAACCGAAGACAACCTCAGATCATTCCACAAAGCTTGAAATAAGTAAAGAGTGTGTCCACTCTGGAGAGCCAGACAACAACATCTATCCAACCATAAGATTAGCAGGTCATTGACAAAAGTGTTGGGGGCTCGCACAGATCTCTGTGATTGGTCATTTTTCTGATTTCCCCAGAATCTGGATATAGTACATACATGAGCTCAATTTGCTGTCAAATACGACTTGAAACTTTCTGTTTCAGAAGGTTGGATGCATATCCTGTGTATCCCAGTGTCGAAGGACTTCTTTTTATCCCAGTGTTTTCATTTTCAGTGGCGATGGTTTGGCTTTCGATCACATGTGCTGTGGCTTCGGCGAAAGATTGCTTGAGTGTCACTCAAAACATATTCCACTGTAGGAATTCTTCACAGAAGGATTAATCGCTTAAGCCGTTGATAACTACAGCTTTGCAGAGTTATTGGTCGGTAATTGCAAACGTGAGAATATCATCTCCCTGGTTTTAGGGTTGCAATCACTTTGGCTTTCGGTCATACATTTGCAATCCCATAATCCAAGATAATATGAGACAAACTTGGCAAGCTATTTTCTACACTTAGGGCAAAGGGTTTTTCAGAAAATCTGGGGACATGTAATATCAACACCACTGCCTTTTCCTGAATTCATACAATGCAAGCATTTTATATCTCTTCTGTTGTAATTGAAGGATTGATTAAAAAGTAATTGCTGTAGTTTTAGTTTCTGACATTTACTTGTCCCTTTTCTTCCAAAAAATATTCTGAAAGTCACAAATGCGCACATGGAAGCTGTGATAATTGCAGATTTACTGAGAACTCGAAATATGGTAACCTTGCCATGCCAATCTGTTTTCTGTATCACACTGATGTTCTTGGAGGAGGAAAAGTGAAGGAAATGGTCTTGGTTCAATCTAATGAACATCCAGGTCTCACCATCAGCCATGACCTTTCATGGGCCGACCCAGCAGCAAAGCCGGTTGCCAAAGCCAGCCACAGACTAGGTATCCTACGTCAATCCAAATCTTAATTGGAAAATCAGAGCGACTCTCAATCTTCCAAGGCCTTTGTCCAAAGCACAATCAATGGAGTACTGCTCTCCACTATGGATTGGCGCTCCAGCATCACATCTGTCTCTACTCGGTCTGTGGAATCCAAATCTCTCAAAACTATTGGAATCTCCCCTATTAAGGCCAAAGTAATAGGTCTGTTGCTGTCACATGGCAGACAAAATACTGGTCTCTGTTTTCTCTAACATCTATTCATCAACATTGCTCCCTCCTCTCTATCAGTCCTGCAACCCTCCTTATATATTCTATTACACATGCATTCTTCCATAAACCCCCTCCTGATTAAACTTCCAAAATCCAGGCTTACTGCACACCTCGACTTTTTTTTTAATTCCTTGCTTCTCTCATCTATGGAATCACACTGCAGGCTGTTTTGCTCACTCTTCCCTCGAGGACTTCAAACACGCAGTGTACCACCAGCCATCTATTGTCCTCTCAAATTCTGACCCATGATATGGAAACTTTTCAGCCTAGCAGAGGTATGCGCTCTACCGAATGCCATTCTAGTTTCACGACAGTGATGTAGGTAGAAATTAAGAGGTCATGGTCCACCGCCTTTCAAACAGTCGACTTTCTTTTAAAATACCAACAAATTATGTATTTATGGCGTTATAAGTCCTTAGACCGAGATACTTGCAATAGTCAACGAAAAGCCAAGGGTTTTCTATAATTTATCAACAGAGAGGTATCTAGAGCTGGTAAGAAAGAAACATCTTTTGACTATTCATTTATAAATTGCATATTGAAAGATATAAAACGTTGGCATTTCTTGGATAATTGTGCCACGCTCTGAGAACATTTTGAACATCTTGTTTGATTTGTAATCTTATATAGTGTGAATATTGTTACGTTTATGGGGGGAGGTTTGAGAATATCATAGTAAAGGTGGGATTGCTTAAGAATAGGATGGACCGGACCGTGCGACATGTAGGAGGAGCATTTTGATGTAATAAGTAGGGAAAATGCAGCTTAAGATTGCATTTAATTGTGCATCATATGGGGGGTGATGCCGTGTTACTTAGTAGTAAGGATTACGGTTAATTTCCCTTCTTCGTCATACCCCCTGTGGCCATCCGTAACATTTATAACATCAGCCGACCAAGCTATTCACGCTCCAATGGACATGATAAGGCAAAGACCCACCTGTGAGAGACAGAGCTACAATGGTTTGATGGGTGGGGAACAGGGCCGGCAGCCAACTCCTCTCCCCCCTCCCCTCCCCCACTCCCCGGTGTGACGTGGCCCGATAACGTTGGCGGGGAGAGCGTGAGCAAAAAAGCAACGGGGAAAAAGAAGGTTCGAGAGAGAAGAGTGTTTTTAGTGTGCCCATGTAAAAGCTTTTTCTACTGTCCCGGGGGTGCTGCAGGACGTATTTTCCTTTCCCCTAGAGGAGGCTATTAATTCCAGTTATCACTCAAAAAGGATTGTGGAACCTTGAGACTGGAGAGAAAGAGGGCTGTCTACACCACTCGCCTCAATCCCGGGCGACCGCGGCGTTCTCGACGCGCGGTTTTGGTTCACCATTTTCCGGGCTTCCCGCCTGTGTGGCTTCAGGTTTCAACGGCTGCTGACTTGCCACAGGATAAATTTGGTCCAGCTGAGTGCCGGAGCGTGTCTTTTATTTTCTTACTTCACCCTGTGTGTGACTGTGTCTGTGTGAGAGAATCCTTGCCGTCACATTTTTACCTCAGTACTTCTTTTATTTATTCTCATTCCGCACCTTCTTTTGCTGTGAATAATTATTGTTACGTTTTTATTGTGTTATTGGTGGGTTCGGAATAAACCCGTGTGTTCATGAGAATAAACGCTTCGTGGTTCTTCGGTCCCTGACCGTCAGAACAGCCATAATTGGATTGCCTCAGGGATTAAAGCTGGGTTTGGCTCATCTGTCCATGGCTCGGTGGTAACCAGCTGTGGACAGGACAATATCAATTTGCACCGAATGTAGTAAAGTCCACAAACATATGTTGGAGTATTTAACAATACGAGATTCTTCCTCAGATACTGTATATTAAACCCTAAAGTAAATGTATATTGTGAAAGAAAAATGATTTACAATGCAGGGTTCGTACCTTTCTTCCTCTGCTTGTTCCAAAACAGAAGCATGGCAATGATCATGACTAGGAGTACAAACACTGCAATGCCAATTCCCACCTGCAACCAATTCAATTGTTGTTTCACTGCAGAAAAACATTTACAACAAAACGGTGAGGCGTGTATTCGAAGAATCTTGTATGTACCACACATATTGAAAGAATGAATGAAGGTAAAATTGAGGAACTGTATACTTTTTAACACTAGAAACACCTGCTCACCACAGGAGCAGTCGAGGAGATATTGAAGGAGAGATATTGGGGGAGTTGGAGCAAATATATTTTGGGTTGTGGCTATTAATCCCCATTTTCAGCAGGGTTCAGTGAACCACTTGTACTGTGCCACATGTACAGGCAAGATCAAAAGCCATTTTCCCCTTCTGAGCACAGTGCCAGGGGTGCACAGAGAGAGGGGAGGTTGTGCCCATAACCTGACCCTTAGTACCCCCCAGCACTTATGCAAACTTTAGTAGAGATTGACCACTTGTGTTTTTTTCCCTATGACATGCAGACAGACACAGACCCACAAATAATTGCCTTGCTTTTTGTTGTAGTTAGCCCCATGAGTCAAAAGACTCACCCATCACTGTTTGCAGAGATCGGATGCATGCCAGGTGTGCAGTGCATTCTATCCAACTCCGAGAGGATGCAGTACCAGTCATTCCTGCACCCAGGTGTGTACCAATTGCTCGCAAGGGAGAAGCTAGAAGAAGAACTCGACAGAAAAGAGATTTTTCAAGAAGGGTGGTCATAATGGGTTGGGGAATGTGCTGGGATTGGGTTGGTTGATTGAGCATCTCCATCTCCTCTGAAAAGTCCCAAATATAGCGCAGTGCCTCAAAGAGCCCAACCAAATCCTACTGCCTGGCTTCTCCGACCGACCCTGTTTCTTACTAAAGGCAGATGGTTTAGGCAAATCCCCAGCACCTTAAGACCGGGTACTCTGGGCGGGTCGAGCTTGTTAGCCTTGGTCGGCAGTCAACCAAAAATGGGGGTAAATGTACTATCTGTTGTCTTGAAGCAGACTAATAACCCATCCCAGCCCTTTTTGTACTGTGAAGAGCCAAACTTTCTATGTTTGTCTTGTTTCGGTTTTAGGGGCTAGTTGTTCCATTTTTGGGGATGGTTAGTTTGTCGTTACATTCATGTACCTGACACTTAGTACCCCCAGCACTTAATGCAAACTTTAATAGCCCTGTGTTTCACAACCTGAGTCTGATCACTCTGAAGGGTGCAGGTTAAAGACATACTGCAGGTCATGGCACTCGATAGTATAGGATCCCGAACTCAATGGTAATACATTGAGCGGCTGATCCATCCGCGTTTGCAAAATGCCAGGGAAGCTGCACTGCCATGGACATGCATGGATGGTGGCCCTTACATCTACTTCCGGTTGCATTCCCGGGCCATCAGGGTGCCTCTGCTCCGGCTTGGGGTTCATTTAGGGTCTTGACGTCTCTCGTTGGTTGGTATCCCCATATGCCGGTTTTAGGAGGTGGGATGAAGTGCTCCCAGAAATCGAAATCTCCACCTCCTTTTTTGGTGAATGATCGTTAATCATGAACCAGATTGTGAAACTTCATTCTCACAGCTTTGTTCCAAGGGCTCCTTTGAGAATCCTCACTGAACCTCTGACAGCCTCCACCCGTAGCTCTTTTGTCTTGATGTTTTGTCTCCATTGTGGCCTTGCACATGACATGTAGATTGGTGAACTAACGATCCTTTTTTCCCCTTCTTTCATTCTCTATATAATGTAACACTATGACTATTCAATCTAATGAAACTCGGTTTCAATCTGCATTACAGGTCCCGCCACCAAGGGCACCTAAGTACAGTCACGTGAAAAATTAAGTACACCCCATGTAAAGTTTTGACTTTTTCAACATATTTCAACATACAGCTATTTGATCTTCATTTCAACAATATTGATAGATAAAGGTGATATAATATAACAAATATCATGAAACATTTACATTTTGTAGTCCATTGTATAATTTAAATAAACATAAATGCAAATTTCGCATGTGGAAAAAGTAAGTCACCCCTACATTTATCACCACTTCAAATACCTAAAATTAGAATCAGGTGCACCAGCTCAGGTGCAAATAATTAGAACATCGTTAGAGAGGATCTTGGAGGAACCTGTCTTATTTCAACCTCAGACATTTAGTTTGGTTTGCTCTTTGTTGTTGAAGTGTGCGGCGTCACCATGCCTAGATCAAAAGACCTCTCTGAGGCCTTCAGAAAGAAGGTAATAGATGCCTACGAGTCTGGGAAGGGATTTAAAAAGATCTCCAAACAATTTGAAATCAATCATTCGACTGTCCAGAAGATCATCTACAAGTGGAGAAGATTCCAAACAACTGCCAACTTGTTCAGGCCAGGCCGCCCCAGCAAGTTCAGCCTGAGAGCAGACCGCAAGATGCTGAAAGAAGTCTCGAAGAACCCCCAGAATGTCATCACAGGACCTTCAGGTAGCTCTTGCCACTGTTGATGTCAAAGTGCACGCGTCTACCATTAGAAAGAGGCTGCACAAATTTGATCTACATGGGAGGTGTGGTGGGCCAGGAGGAAACCTTTGCTGTGCAGAAAGAACATCAGGGCAAGACTAAAGTTTGCCAATGAACACCTAGGCAAAGACCAGCACTACTGGAACAATGTGCTGTGGACAGATGAGTCAAAGGTAGAGATATTTGGCCACAGTACCAGAAGACATGTTTGGCAAAAACCAAAGACAGCATTTGACCACAAGAACCTGATACCAACTGTAAAGCATGGTGGTGGAAATATTATGGTTTGGGGCAGCTTTGCTGAATCAGGGCCTGGGCAGCTCACCATCATAGAATCCACCATGAATTCTTCATTGTACCAGAGGGTGCTTGAGGATAATGTGAGGCCATCTGTCGGATTGTTGAAGCTCAACCGAAGGTGGACCTTGCAACATGACAATGACCCTAAACATACCAGTAAATCCACCAAGGAATGGCTGAAAGAAAGAAATGGAGGGTTCTGGAATGGCCAAGTCAAAGCCCGGATCTAAATCCCATCGAGATGTTCTGGGTGGATTTGAAACGAGCTGTGCATGCAAGAAACCCCTCAAAGATCGCACAGCTGAAAGAATTCTGCATGGAGGAGTGGGCAAAAAATTCTCCCCGTCGATGTCAGAGACTGGTAGACAGTCATAAGAAACGCATACTTGAGGTTGTTTCCGCCAAAGGGGGCAATACCACATATTAGAGCCAAGGGTGTACTTAAGGGCCTATCTCATTGGCGGAGACGTCGCCGCGACTGCCGCGACTAATTAGTCGCGGCAACTCGGGCGACTCGGGAGACCAAAAAATGGCTTGCGCTCTCACCAAGGCGACGCCAGGGCGACGTCTACACCAGGGCGATGATATTCATCACTACTCCTTTTGCTACATTTTTTACATATTTTTGCATGTATTTATTTTAATGCAATTAAATATAAATTCAATGCAATTTAAATATACACTCACATGTAGGTAGGGGCTTCTTGATCTCCTCGAAGATGTTCTGCATATCAACAAGGAAGGTTTCAACCGTTGCTTTTTTGTATTGGTTATCTTTGTATCTTGCATACGATTTATCGTAAAATTCCGGATGATCCTCCCAGAAGTCAGCCATTGCCTCTTGATGCCCCTCTTTCCAATCATATTGTTTTCTAGTCGGATCGCCGCTGGAACCATGTTCCTCATCTTCTCTAGCATCAACTGCTGCCTCAGCATCCACAAACTGTGCTGAAGCTGCTACAACTGCTTCATCCTCCTTCTTGCCCTTCCGGCCCCCACTGCCCTTGGGTGGCATGGTGGAAGGACAGTACTACTCTGGAGTTGGAGCTGTCCCCTGGCAAGACAAGATGGTGGGGCCTATTCCAAGGCCAGTACAAGGAGCAGCAGCAGTAGCATGAACAAGTACCAAATGATGAAGACCTTGACCGGATCCTGTACCTGACTTGGACCAGGAGTGAAGGCGTCTCGATGATGCCAGCACGCGCTCAGTCACGTGGTCTCTAAAGTGGGTCAAGCAGCGTCGCGGAGACGTCGCCGCAACGTCTCCTCAGTCTCCTTGGTCTCCAGCAGGTCGCGGAGACGTCTCCCCAGTCGCGGACAAAATTAGTCTCCGCGACATCGCCGAAAAATCGAACATGTTTGAATTTCCCGCGACTTCCCGGAGACCCGGCTAGTCTCCAGGAGACGTTACGGAGACGTCTCCGCAACTAGCGGAGACTCGAGCCGCCACCAGGTCGCCACCTAGTCTCCAGGCCAATGAGATAGGCCCTTTACTTTTTCCTTATGCGAAATTTGCATTTATGTTTTATACAATGGACTACAAAGTGTAAATGTTTCATGATATTTGTTATATTATATCACCTTTATCTGTCAATATTGTTGAAATGAAGATCAAATAGCTGTATGTTGAAATACGTTGAAAAAGTCAAAACTTTACATGGGGTGTACTTACTTTTTCACGTGACTGTAGATGCCTCTAAGTATCTGCTATGCTAATATTAGGGGGGTTCGTGGCAATTTTTCTGCCATCCAATCCTTCTTGAAACTGAATTCTCTGGATCTGCTTGCTCTTTGTGAAACTTGTCTCCATGCTGAGGTGTTATCTGAATATTTTGCAGTGCCTCGCTTTGCACTCCATCAGCTTGATTTTATCCCCTTCAGATGGTTTGTGTTTTATGTGCAAAGACCAAGATACTGTAACTGGATTGAAGGGGAGTGCTTCACGGTCCTTCATTTTTCTGGAAATAATTGAAATGCCATACATTATATTAGTTTTCCATTCTATTGCAGAAGTAGGTGTACATGTGCTATTCATCCATCATCTCTAATTATCATCAGTATTCATCATGTACATATCGCGTTTGTCCAATATGTCTGCAATGTCAACACTTGCAAGTTTATGTAATGTGCAATTATGGTCCAAGAGGGACTGGTAAAATAGTCTGCACTGCACATGTGTAGAATTCGTCCATCTAATCCAATTGTGGCCTATAATGTGGACACACATCGTGCTTGTCACAAATAATAAATCACTCCCAGCATGTTTGCAATTGGTTGGTACATAGTACATACGAACTTTATTCATTTCTTACACAAATTATTCATACATATGCACATTATCAAGGGAGGTGCAAAGTTCCCCTCCCTATATATATGGGATCGTTTCTCTGTATGCAGCTTTAACAGTTGGACTGAAAATTCGTTTCTCGGCTTCTACTGGACAAAATCGGCTGCAAATTTCAGTAAATACTTTGTATATCGAGGTAATATGTTCCAAATTTCAGCAACGTCCATTTACTCATTCTTGAGTTTTATTAAGAAAACCCTCGTATTCACGTTGGTGTCTGTCTGTCCGTCCATCAGTCCGTTCGTCCTTCCGCCCGAAATGTGTTGACGCTCATATCTGAAAGGCTATACATTGAAACTCGCTGAAACTTGGAATATACATCGCCCAATGTGTCTAATTAATGGCTTTCTAAATAAATTCCACCGAAGTGCCCTACATTTTGCTTTGCTCATAGAGGCGAACCACAAAAAGTTGGACACAGAAAAAATTTCGACACAGGTAGTAATCATTATAGAATGAATTGTGTGCTGAAAGAATGAAAGAAGAACAAAAAGAATGGCGGCACAATTTTTTCTTTGTCCAGGATACGATTGATACCATATTTCATGACGAGCAATGGGAGAGATGGTTTGCAGTATCGGGCAGGACCTCCATACAGACCGTGGAAAATAGGTTAGTTTTTAATTGATGTATGTGATGTCAGCATGCATTTTTTTCATCCATCATTGTGATGGCCATAGAAAATGAAGGACATTTTTGGGAAAATGCCAGTGGCATAAAAACAACCCCTTTATATGGTATGTGCCATGTGGCAAAGAAAAGAAAGGACATTCCATAGCTTGTAGAAAATGCCAAACAACAAAAAAGAAGGTACACTCCATGGCTTGTGGAAAATGCCAGACAATAGACAATAAGGGACTTTCAAAAAATCTCATGCATGCTGTATGACCCTTGTATTCTTAGGAGGAACCAAGTAATGCTCTAGAAATATTCATATGAAGGGGCACCCTACATATATCTGATGTGTGTGGGGGTAGGTAATGAAATACCTCAGTCGAGATAGAACTGTATACATTAGAATGCTCTGAGGAAGCAAAAAAGAAGCCCACCTTCATGTAAATAAGTAGGAATCCATTAGGCCGACTGTCTGGGTAAGATCGTCTATGTGTCTCCATACGAGGGGTGGAGCTATGCTGATTAGGTAGGGCTTAAGAATAATCCCCAGTGTGTAATTGCACTGTGATTTTTCCCTTATGTTTTATTTCATCTAAAAAAGACCGCCATTACAACAACAACCATCATCGCCGACAGTACCCAGACATTACGACCGACAAGTACACCCTGCCCAGCCGGACATTCTCTATGGGTGGTCAAGAATGGCCGTGAGGTCACGCCCTGAAGGAGGATTGGTTGAAGAACGATGGGGGTGATTGAATCGTGATTGGAGTGAGTGCTGTGATTAAAGGGTCACACCCCGCTGCCTCGCTTGGTCAACGGGAACCTTCAAGAATGGAGGAAGAAAAGCAAAGGGATCATGATTGTTCTCTCTCTCTGTCCTGGGCTTAGTGGTGAGCGACGGCCTTTTATATTGTGCTCTCTTGTGGTTCTGGCTTGGTCGGAGGTGATCTCTCTTGCTCTCTCTCCCTTTTAGTCTCTTCGTGCATGGTCGCCGCCGACGAGGGAGGACGCAATCGTGTTGCGCTTCGTGCTGGGTGCGCCTGAGAGACAGCTGAAGCTTCGTGCAGTCGAATGTGCAGGACCAAGGGTGGTGATTCTACCCGCTGCCTCGCTTGGGCGGCTGGCTGCGGTGTGACTTCGCGCCATCGTGTGTTTTCCCATGCAGTGACTCAGGACCCATTCGACGACCACCAGGTTTTTGAGGGCCATTTGAAGACGCCAGGCTGAATACTGGCCAATGCACCACACAAACACATTTTCTTTTCATTTTTACCTCCACCACCAAAGGTGGATGGTTATGTTTTCACCCCTGTCTGTCCGTTTGTTAGATTGTGAACAAGATAGCTCAAAAAGTTGTGGACGGATTTGGACGAAAATTGACAGAGAAGTAGCGTATGTGACAAGGACGAAATGATTAGATTTTGGTGAAGATCTGAATATGGATTTGGATATGAGATTAATTTAATTTTAAGTAAATCTTCACCATTGGGAGATAGGGACAAAAACGATACATAGCGGGATATCTTAAAGAGTTGCAGACGGATTTGGACGAAACTTGGTGGACTGGTTGGGTGTCTGACAAGGACGATTCAATTCAATTTTGATGAAGATCTGAATGTGGATTTGGATATTAGATTTATTTAATTTGAAGTGATTCTTCACCATGGAGAGATAGGGCCAAAAACGATACATAGCGGGATATCTCAAAAGGTTATGGATGGATTTGGACAAAACATGGTGGACAGGTTGTATGTGTGACAAGGAAGAACCAATTCAATTTTGGTGAAGATTCGGATCCGGCAAGTAAAATCTCAAGTGATTCTTCACCATTGAGTGATATGGCCAACCAGGTAGAGCTATGCTCTCTACTGAGTGCAATTCTAATTTCTCCCTGTGTCTGTATACGAGTCTGTCTGGAGGGTCCCTCATTTCGGAATTTTATCTCACCTCACCTTCCCTGTTACTTTGCATTATTTTACGAAACCCCGTATTTATTGCATTCCGTTGTCGTGCCTGTTTTGTTCGTTTCTGTGTTCGTGATTTTGGATAACCACCCGTCACGTCCTTCCATTCAGATAAGAGCACGGGACCTCCGTTTCCCTCGCGCGCCATACGAAGGAATCGCCATCGATTCGGCTCATACGCCTCGGAGTTCTGGCTCATTTGGTCATCTCTTACCCTGAGGTCTTCACTACAGGGTCGACACGACAATATGTTAAAACCTGTGAGTACGTAAAGGCAGTAGGTAAAGTTGTATGAATCGAATTATTTTTAAAATGATAAATGCTCTTTAAAAACATTAAATCCCATTACATTAAACAGATGACTAGGGTGAAGAGAATAAACAGGAAGTTAAATCGACGTTCGGACTTTAAATCGATTGACAACGAACGACTCATTTGGTTAATGCAGAACAAGTGTCGCACGACTTTTAATCACGATATCAAATTGTGGAAAACATCATTTTACAGCTCAATATTGGCGGTGTTGAATCAAAGGAAACTCAGCTCCATTCATCCCGTGAAAACACCGACCAGCAATAATGACGCTGAAAATCAGGTTTCAGAATAATTACATTTTAAATACGAAGAAAATGCGTTTGTTCATCGTACAAGACTTTATCCAATCCAAAACGATATAAACAACAGGTGACCAACAGCATCAAGGAAATTTGTAGACAGTGCCCAAAGTATCCCTACCCCCCTTTCCTGGAAGACCTTGCAGTGTCCATGTGTTTTATGCCTCTACCTTCCTACACCTCCTCCCCCCAAGCCCTCCCTCCCACAGATCTCCCGATGTGTCTGCTATCAAATGTTATGTTTGTGTGCTTCCCCCTCTCTCCCCATCTTGTCTACCGCTCCCCTTATTATGTTTTATGTGTCCGTTTTTTTTTGTGATTAATGTTAGCGCTTATACGAGCCTCGATCTTGTATTAAAAAATAATAATAAAATAAAAGCCATACTCTGCATTTCAGGATGAACTGCGGAGGTAGATGGAATGCCGATAAAAGGTCAACGGATAGCCGTTCCCTTCAACATGCACAGTGGCATGCTCAGTAGAATCCACGACCTCTGCCTATGCAATGAGAAGTGCAAATGAAGGGCACCGAAGGCCATGTAATGGCCAGCAATGAATGGCTAAAGTGAAGACTATGAGAGCCATTGTGAAGTCTGCCTGAAACACCGCAGTGCTCAATGAGCAGAACTCCAACAGCCACATGGAGGACGAAGAAAACGTGTCAAGGTTGGCTGTGCCATCTTCCTCTATGCTGGTAAACCGTATCTACTGGTTATGGACTATTTCTCCAACTATCCGGAGGTAGAACTGCTAATGTCAAAGTTTTGCAGTCGGGTCATCACTAACCTGAAGTTTATCTTTGGCCTGCGTTAGAAGTGAACCCACTGGTAGGTTCCATCTCAATTAAAAGTCACACCAGACGAGAGCGCGTGTGGGCTGTGGGCAGTCCGCTGCTATCATTTTGATCTGTGGAAGAGGTGCGACTTGTCGAACTGAGAATATAGATAAAATGGTATTTCCTGTTGTGTGTTTAAAGTTCTCTGAGTGAACAAAGCCCAATGATTCGCATTGGGTACGAGTTACAAGCACTCATTTCTCTTTGTGGAAGCGCATAAAGGAGCTTGAGCGGCGGAGTAATTTGGCCAGTTGGCATAGTAATAGCACTTGGCCAATCAGAACCCGTATTTTTGTAAACACCTGCACGACTTGTCTTGCAATGGCAGCCCCCATGTCGGTGTGAGGTGAGTCAGGTCTGAGGCAAAATATAATGGGAAGTCTTTCTTATTCTGTGTTTTGCATCTGGCCTTGGTAAAAGCACAGAATATGTCCGTTCTCCGTTCTCTAATGTAAGATGGAATAAGTATCGTGACTGCTTCGAGAAATGATTTAGACTGGTCAGGTTTGAGATGATAGATTTAGACGGGTCAGGTTTAAGATGCTAGATTTAGACTGGTCAGGTTTAAGATGCTAGATTTAGACGGGTCAGGTTTAAGATGCTAGATTTAGACGGGTCAGGTTTAAGATGCTAGATTTAGACGGGTCAGGTTTAAGATGCTAGATTTAGACGGGTCAGGTTTAAGATGCTAGATTTAGACGGGTCAGGTTTAAGATGCTAGATTTAGACGGGTCAGGTTTAAGATGCTAGATTTAGACGGGTCAGGTTTAAGATGCTAGATTTAGACGGGTAAGTGGTGACCGCCTGATTGCAGTATCACAATTATCATGCACTCTGCACATCACACTCATTATACTGCACATTACATGCACTGCACTCTGCACATCACATTCCAAATGCTTCACATTACACTCCATATACTGCACTTCACACTGCATTTACTGCACATCACACTGCATTTACTGCACATCACATGCACTGCACTCTGCACATCACATTCCATATACTGCACATCACACTTATTATACTGCACATCACATGTGCTGCACTATGCACATCACATTCCATATACTTCACATCACACTGCATTTACTGCACATCACACTGCATTTACTGCACATCACACTGCATATACTGCACATCACACTCCGTATACTGCACATAGCACTGCAGTCTGCACATCACATTCCAAATACTGCACTCACATTCCATATACTGCACTTCACCCTCCATATACCACACTTCACACTGTACTCTGCACATCACATTCCATATACTGCACATCACACTGCATACAATGCACATCACACTCCATATACTGCACATCACACTCCATATACTGCACATCGCACTCCATATACTGCACATCACCCTCCATATACTGCACATCACCCTCCATATACTGCACATCCCCCTCCATATACTGCACATCACAATGCATATTCTGCACATCACAATGCATATTCTGCACATCACACTCCATAGTCTGCATATCACACTGCACTTTGCACATCACATTCCATATACTGCACTTCACACTGCATATACTGCACATCACACTCCATATACTGCACATCACCCTCCATAAACTGCACATCACACTCCATAAACTGCACATCGCACTCCATAAACTGCACATCACACTATATACTGCACATCACCCTCCATATACTGCACATCACACTCCATCGTCTGAACATTACAGACCCGATCACAAAGTTCAAGTCGGTGAAATCAATTTCTCCCTAGGGGTGAGATAACGAAGCACTGATTGATTTCATCTTCGCCATTTGTAGGTCAAGCAAACTGCCTGATCTGGGCGAGAATACAGCATTTATGTGACACATTCTGACCAATGTCACGTGTTGAAAGTGTCATCAGGTGAGCTATATATCCAGTTCGTGGATGAGTTGCAGTGCGATCACGAGGAGACTGACACCCGTCTCCTCCTCCATGCAAAGCTCACCAGTTCCAGTCATCGTGATATTGACATTCACAGTCCAGATAATGATGTCACAGTGATCGCTGCTGCTCTCAGTCCACAAATACCAGCAAATTTGTTTTTTTTCAACTGGCGTCAAAAATGTGCCCATGTGATTGATATCGGGCGCATCAAAGATGGCCTTGGGGAGCCATTGTCTCAAAGTCTCAATGAGTTTCATACTCTAACCAAGTGTGACGCCACAAATTCGTTTTATGGCGATGGTAAAAGGAGAACATTTACCACCATCTTACTATAATTCACCAAATGTCCGTCCGTCCGTTCGAATGTACCGCAAAAACGGCTGAACCGATCGCAACGATATTTTGGGTGGGTATTCCTGGGACCCCTGGGAGTAAAATAGGCTATATTGTTTTTCCAAGTTTTCCAATTTTCCAGTTTTTCCAAACACGATGGAATAATATTTACCGATATGAACAGTGATGTGGCTTTTGTTGAAATTCTACAAATACTGTTTAGATTTTGATGAGAATTATAAACCTGCCGCGAATGCGGAAGTGGACAGATGACGGAAATGCACTGGTTTGATAATATACAAATACAACCGTCATTCGATCGTAATGTTAAACGTTAATCGTGTTAATCGTTTTGTTAAAGTATCAAATGATGATTGGAATTGAGTGAATACAATTACGATTTTGAAATCGTAATTGTGTTCACCCAACCGTACGGAACTTCACATGAGGATTTAAATATTTATTTGTGTCACGAATGTTGTGAAAAGTTAATTTTTTTATATTGATGTTATTTAATTTGTGATTGGAGTTATGCTGTTTGGAATGAAAGAATGAAAGAATGAAAGGACCGGCTTTACCACAGGTCGAAACTTTATCTTTCTTTCGGTGTGTATGTAACTAATGGTGTGTCTCTAATAGTATTCTTGGTGTTGGTTTTTCATACCTGTGTACAGAATCGTCGGTTTCCTTTCGGCGCTCGCAATTCCTTTCGGTCTCTATTTTTCACGTTCCACGTTCGGTCTCTGTCTTTGTTTTCATCCCAACTCAAAAAAATAAAATATATATATATATATTCCCTTCTCTGTTCTTATCCGTTTCGTTCTTATTTGTTCGTTCGTTCTTTGTTCACGTCGTTAAAAAATGTTCCATCTGTCCCCTGAAGAATGGTATTCTGTCATATTCTATAACACCTTTTTCTTCTTCTTCTATAAAAGGATGCTTTCGGCTTGCTCACCAAATCTATTCATTCCAAAAAAAAATTCCATCTCTTATAGTGCATCTTTCATTCATTCCCTAAACTCTCCAGAACTCCACCCATCCTTCAGCATCCTCAAACGTATTTTTGACTCGAAGGTCGCAAGAATCTCATTTTGCAAGAAATGTTCGTTTCCCATTAATCGTACATTTTTCAAAATCCAATCTCACCCCTCCCCTCCAAATCTTCCCCATCACCCATCCCTTTCAAATCTTCCCCCTTGCCCCTCCCCTCCAAATCTTCCCCATCACCCATCCCTTTCAGATCTCCCCCCTTGCCCCTTCCCTCCTAAACTCCCCCCACACCCCTCCCCTCTGAGACCCTCCCTCACTCCTCCCGTCCTAGACTCCCCTCTCACCCCTCCTCCTCAAAGCATCCTCCCCGCTTCTTCCCCCTTCCAACTCTCCACTTCACCTCCCCCAACCTTCTGCCTCACTCTTCCCCCTCCTCAAACAACACCTCACTGCGCCTCACCCAATCACCATCAAACCTTTTGTCCGCCCCATACTTCCCTTTCTCCAAGCTGTTCTGAAATCTCTGACGCACCTTCAACAGCTCTCCCTACCTCTTCCTCCTCTTCCACATCATACCGTACCGCTCCCCCCCCCCGTTCTGTATCCGATGCTCCCCCTTCCTCTTCTTTAACAGTATGGACCTCAAACATCCGGGGCCTTCGCTCAAACTTGACTGATCTCTCCATACAGGTTGCTTCTGACAAACCAGACGTGATCTGCTGAACAGAAACTTTCCTCCTTCATGATGTCTCTGATTCCTTGGTATCTCTCCCAGGTTACTCCCTCCTCCGGTATGATAGACCTGAGCCTCGTCCTGGAGGGGGGGGGGGGTTGCTATCTTTATAAAAAACTCTCTTCCTCACTCGCCCTGCACTGCCCTCTCTCAACCTCACCCCCAGGAATACCTTTGGCTACGGCTTCCCCTTCGCTCCCACCTTTTGTTCATATGTGTGTTGTACCGTCCACCAAACAGTGATGACTCCATCCACATCTCGCTGTCTGATAACATGGACCAACTTCTATCTACCCATCCCAACTCTCTCTTCCTCATATGTGGTGATTTCAATTGTCACCATGCCAGTTGGCTGGGTGTGGGTACCTCTCTCACCAGCCATGGCTCTTCAGCAAAGGACTTCTGTGACTCACTGGTACTGACACAATCTGTCAATTTCCCGACCCGGATCTCAATCAATGGAGCATCTTCTCTTCTGGACTTGGTTATGACTAACTTCCCTGAAAATGTCTGCTGCTCTTCTTCTGCTCCAATCGGCTCATCTGATCATGTGCTTGTTAAAGTGGACATCTCTCTGACCATTCTCAGAGAGCCTCCTCAGCCTCCTCAGCGTCGACGAGTCTGGCATTTCACTCAGGCCAACTGGCATGGTCTTCAAGCAGCCATCAATCATCTGGACTGGTCTCCCATCTCTACCGCCTCTGACATCAACTCATCCTGGGAATTCTTCCAAAGTAAACTGCTCTCTCTCATGCACAGCTTTATCCCATCTCGTCTTCAGTTGTCATACCCTTCCTCCCATCCATGGTACACGGAATCTTGTGGTGAGGCTATTGCCCAGAAACAACTTGCTTTCGTCTCCTGGAAAGCAAAGCCAACGGAAGGAAATCTCATTTCCTTTCACAAAGCCCGAAACAAGTGTGTGTCCACCCTCAGGAGAGCCAGGAAACAATATCTATCCGTTCTCAGGACAGAACTCTCTTATCTGTCTCCCTCTTCCAAATCCTGGTGGCGTCTGGTCAAATCTGTTTCTGGTGTTTGTTCCCCCTCCATCCCCTTCCTCATCTCAAACGGCCACACGGCTGACTCCGCGCGTGAAAAAGCTGAATGCCTCAACTCTGTGTTTGCCTCTAAATCTTGTGTCCCAAACCCATCCCTCTCTGTACCCACCGTACCCAGTCGTACCCAGCTGCTCCTGGACTCTGTGTCCTTTCCTCCTGACAAGGTGGAAAAGTTTCTGTCAACCCTCGACTCTGATTCTGCAACTGGACGTGATGGCATCAGCCCACGGGTCCTAAAATCTTGTTCTTCCGCTCTTTCACTCCCTCTCTCTGTTCTCTTCACACTCTCTTTTGCTCAAGGTCATCTGCCATCTGCTTGGAAATCTGCCAACATCACCGCTTTGCACAAAAAAGGTGCAAAAACAGATCCTAGCAACTACAGACCAATCAGCCTTCTCTCAATTATCAGTAAAGTCATGGAATCCATCATTGCTTCAGATATGAAATCTTTCCTCTTCTCCAATGGCTTGATCTCTGATCATCAATTTGGTTTCAGACCTGGTCACTCTACTCTGGACATGCTGCTTCTGCTTTCTCAGCAATGGATGGAGGTCCTCAATGCCAAACAGGAAATTCGAGCTGTCTCCCTTGACATAGCATGTGCCTTCGATACGGTCTGGCACCCCGCCCTGCTCACCAAACTCTCCTCTGTTGGTATCCATGGAAATCTCCACGCATGGCTGGCGGACTTCCTCTCTAGTCGTAGTCAACGTGTGGCGCTGAATGGGTTTCTCTCATCTCCTCTTCCTGTTCAGGCTGGAGTTCCCCAAGGCAGTGTTCTGGGCCCTGTGCTTTTTCTGGTCTTCATCAATGATCTCCCCGACTCTCTTGAAAATCCTCTATCTCTTTGCTGATGACTCTACTCTCTGTCGCTCCATTCTTCATCCCTCAGATCGACAGTCTGCAGCCTCCTCACTCTCTGCAGACCTGGACAAAATCACAGACTGGGCAAACAAGTGGAACATGTCTTTCAATCCTGACAAATCTCACACTCTTACAATGTCTCTCCGAAAAGACCGACTGGACAACCCTCCCATCTACTTTCTGAATAATCCTCTCCAAGAAGTTCTGTCACTCAAACTTTTGGGTCTCACTATCTGCCATGATCTTTTCTGGGAAAACCACATTTCAAATCTGGCCTCCAAAGCCAGTCGCCGACTGGGCATCCTCCGTCGTGCGAAGTCCTTCCTTGGCACACCTGAGCTCCTCACCACGTACAAGGCTTTCATCCGCAGCTCAATGGAATACTGCTCTCCCCTCTGGGCTGGTGCTCCTGCCTCACACCTAGCTCGTCTTCACGCTGTTGAAAGCAAAGCATTCAGAATCATTGGAATCTTCCGCGATGAAGCTAACTCCAAGGGCCTTTCACTCACTCACCGCAGGCAGGTTGGTGGTCTTTCCGTCTTCTACCGACTCCTCTCTGGCCTTGCCCCCCCAGCTCTCTCTGGGCTCTGTCCCGCAAATATTCCTACAGGTCGCACAAGATCTGCCTGCAACCCTCTTATGGTTAAACTGCCAAAATCAAGACTCTCTGCTCACCTTCGCTCCTTCATTCCGCTTTTCTCCCGCCTCTGGAACAAACTCCCTCACTCTCTTCAATCCCACTCCACCCTCCAGGTCTTTAAAACAGCTGTTCACCACCATCTCTTATCTTCCCCCATCCAAAACCTTGATCTTTTCTATCCCCGATAATTTCACCCCAATTCCACTTTTTGAAATACCAACTTCTGACCTGGAAGTCCTTGGTGTCCTTGTGTTTTATACTTCTCCCACCCCCCACCCCCCCCACCCCTTCCCACGCCTCCTCCCCCCGAGCCCTCTCCCTCCCACACATCTCCCTGCTCTCAAATGTTGTGTGCTCTCGTGTTTGTGTGCTTCCCATTCTCTTGTCTTCCGCTCCCTCTTTTTATATATTTTGTTTGTCTGGTTGATTTGTTTGTGAAGTAAATGTCAGCTCTTTCACGAGCCTCGATTCAGTATACAAAAAAAAAAAAAAAAAAAAAAAAAGAAGAAGAGATATCTAGTTCAAGTGAATGATGAAATGCCGTGAGGGTTTCTCCTTTCTAAATGTGAAATTCGCGGATCGCCATATGCAGATTCGCCATTGACTAGGAATGGAACACACGTACCCGTTTGTTTGCCAACGGGTACGTTTTTCATGGAAGTCTTTCACGAACTTGCTGTCCATGTCTGACATGCGACTGAGGGTGCTACAGGAATGTGGAATTTATTGGTTTCATGCTTTAGCATTCACCGTTTCTGCAATGTCTGTTTGCTTCTGGCCTCCCACCCGTGCGTAGCATGGGTACCTCACTACTGTATTAAAGTGAGACTTAGTGCAAGGCTTGACACAATTGTTGGCTGATTTTAACATAGCAACCTGTATTGGAGGCTGCACTGGAGAGGTTTGTTTGTGCTATTTATGGTCAAGACTTGGCACCTGACGTCAGTGATACACGGTACCGATTATTTTGTTTGGCTTTGTCACCAGGAGAACAGTGAATGCCACCTATAACAGACGACCTGCACCAACATATATTGCAGGCCAACTATCAAGCCGCCATACGCAGACCAGCCCTCTCCCCCGTCATCAATGCTCCTTATCCAATTCGTCACGTCTGGCGAGTTACGGTAATTAATTGTCAGTTCTGTGGATGACACAAGATTCACCCCAGAAATGATGTTTCAGGTAGTTAACTGCGCAGGTGGAATGTCAAAATGCAAAACGGGGCTGTATTAATGTCGCTCCTCTACCCTGTGCTGCACGAATATCTGTTAAGTGCCAAAATTGTGAGAATAGCTCGAAAACCCCCACCGATGAATTAATTTGAGGGCTGAATGTGCAGGATGATGATGACGATGAAGATGAGAAAGACTAATCTGCTGATTTCAGACTACGTATTTCAATGTTGTAGCAGCTAATTGCTTCCACTGCTCCCCCTTAATTAGCTATTGCGTGATACTATTTGAACTGGTGTGTGCATGTCCATTCATTTTCATTTGTCAGATATCCTATTTATGCCAAACTCACAGATTGTAATTCCTTAATTAGTTATTTTCTGAAAACAATTGAGCTGATTGTTTTGCCTTAATTAGTCATTTTATGAAGATGATTTGAAACGACTTCGATTTATGGAACGTGATGTATAGTTAGCAATACCACTGTACCTTTTCTGTACCTGTTCGAGTATTTATTAATGAAGATAATGAATGATAAATTTCCTCGGCACCACTGAGCTCCTCACCACATACAAAGCGACTGAGCTCCTCACCACATACAAAGCTACTGAGCTCCTCACCACATACAAAGCTACTGAGCTCCTCACCACATACAAAGCTACTGAGCTCCTCACCACATACAAAGCTACTGAGCTCTTCACGACATACAAAGTGACTGAGCTCCTCACCACATACAAAGCTACTGAGCTCCTCACCACATGCAAAGCTACTGAGCTCCTCACCACATGCAAAGCTACTGAGCTCCTCACCACATGCAAAGCTACTGAGCTCCTCACCACATACAAAGCTACTGAGCTCCTCACCACATACAAACCTACTGAGCTCCTCACCACATACAAAGATACTGAGCTCCTCACCACATACAAAGCTATTGAACTCCTCACCACATACCAAGCTACTGAGCTCCTCACCACATACAAAGCGACTGAGCTCCTCATCAAATACAAAGCTACTGAGCTCCTCACCACATACAAAGCTTTCATCCGCAGCTCGATAGAATGCTGCTCTCCCTCCCCTCTGGGCTGGTGCTCCTGCCTCACACCGAGCCCGGCTTCACGCTGTAGAAACCAAGGCTTTTGAAATCATTGGAATCTCCTGTGATGAAGCTGTTTCTGAGGGCCTTTCATTCACTCACCACAGGCAGGTTGGTGGTCTTTCTGTCTCGACTCCTCTCCGGCCTTGCCCCATCCTCCCCCCCCCCCCCCCAGCTCTCTCTGGGCTCTGTCCTCCAAATATTCCTACCGGTCGAACAAGATCTGTGAGCAACCCTCTTATGGTTAAACTGCCAAAATCTAGACTCTCTGCTCACCTTCATTCCTTCATTCCTCTTTTTTTCCCACCTCTGGAACAAACTCCCACAATCTCTTCAATCCCTCCAGGTTTTCAAAACAGCTGTCCACCACCATCTCTTATCTTTCCCCATCGAAAGTCTTGATATTTTCTACCCTCGTTAATCCACCCTAAATCCACCTCCTTTAAATTCCAATTTCTTTCCTGAAAGTCCTTGTAGTGTCCATTTGGTTATACCGTGGACCCCAATGTCCCTCTTTCTACTGGTGTTGTGCTTCCCTCTCTCAACCCTCTTGTCTCCTGCTCCCTTTATTATATGTTCTATGTTAGCTGTTACACGAGCCTTGACTGAGCATACAAAGAAAAAACACTTGTGTCCGAATATCAGATTTCTAACTCAAAGGTGCCAGTAGATGATAAATGTTGTTCCTGGGACAGCCCCAAATCTCCATTCACTTACATGTAAATTTACCTCTCACCATCACTTTTCTTCATTTCCCCTTAACACCCTCATTACTGCTACCCCCTTGGCCTTATGGACCTTTTAACCTTTTACTCTAATATCAATGATCATTGTTGTTCATTAGACCACTCAAACAATGACCCTACAAATATTTGTTTATGTGTGGGAAATAATTTAATTCTCCAACTTCCATCACCATCTAATACATTAACAAAGTATATGTTTGAGTGTGGTTCTTTGTCAAGATATTTTAACTGAGCTAAGATAAAATGATAAACCTCCCTCAATGTTTTTGTCTGAGCGCCTCCTGTGCCACACACTTTTTGGTAGGCTCTGCCCACTTTTTGGTAAGCCACGCCCACTTTTTTACTAAGCCCCACCCATTTTGTGTTAAGCCACACCTATTTTTTACTAAGCGCCGCCCACTTTTTGTTATGCTCCGCCCACTTTTTGTTAAGCCACACCTACTTTTTACTAAGTCCCGCCCACTTTCACTAAGCTCCGCCCCCTTTTTGTTGATCCCCACCCACTTTGTTACGTCCCACCCACTTTATAAACCCTCCAGCATTCCATCATTTTCAGTTAAGACAT
Source organism: Myxine glutinosa (assembly GCF_964187855.1). Lineage (NCBI taxonomy): Eukaryota > Metazoa > Chordata > Myxini > Myxiniformes > Myxinidae > Myxine > Myxine glutinosa. The sequence continues at coordinate 65,639,451 of NC_136261.1, read as the reverse complement.
TACATCATTTTCTGTTGAAACATTACATCATTTTCTGTTGAAACATTACATCATTTTCTGTTGAAACATTACATCATTTTCTGTTGAGACATTACATCATTTTCTGTTGAAACATTACATCATTTTCTGTTGAAACATTACATCATTTTCTGTTGAGACATTACATCATTTTCTGTTGAAACATTACATCATTTTCTGTTGAAACATTACATCATTTTCTGTTGAAACATTACATCATTTTCTGTTGAAACATTACATCATTTTCTGTTGAAACATTACATCATTTTCTGTTGAAACATTACATCATTTTCTGTTGAGACATGCCCAGACTTGCCCAGGGAATTTCCACAGGAAATGAGACACACCCAGCCCTTCTTATAAAAGGCACCGACCACACAGGCTTTTTAAAACATGCTTTCTGCTTCTCCTGAGAATGGACTCGACTGACATGGAATGGGATAACTTTGGTATCCCTTGGAGTCCTACTACCTGTGTAGAACTCAACCTCCAGATTGATGAACTGGACTCGAACCTCTTATCAATGGAGGTAAGTTTGTTTATTTATTTATTTATTTAATTATTAAATTTTTTTTTTTTTTTTTTTTTTTTTTTTTTAGATAAGACTCGTGTAAGAGTTAGCAAAGTTTCTTTTAATATTCACAGAGCTTGATTTATATAAATAATAATGTATTAAATTAATACGTTGTTATTTTCTCACAGGAAATTGTAACTGAGATACAAAATGAAAATACCACTTTTGCCACAACCTGGAGTGAAATGATCGATTTATTTGAAGACCTTTTGAACAACCAAGACCCACAGAACGAGTTCTACCTTGATAATCCAACGAAAGAGTTTTACCTTGGAGGCTCTTTGGATTCTAAAGCAATGAACAATGTTCTTTCTTTAATGACATTTGATTTAAGGTAAGTTCAGTTGATTAATAATCAATTAAAGTATATGTTATTTCATTCAATATTAGATAAGTAATTTTTTTTTGTTTTTTTACATGTATTTCAGCAATATCAAGAAAGTTCGGGGAAGAAGATGCTGGAAAATAATTTCTTCCCATTTCTACTTTTTCCAACTTGAAAGCCTTGAAAGACAGAATTGGGAGAAGCGGAAAAAAATAAATATTGAAATACGTATTTAAAAAAAGAAAATATATATTGAAATACGTATTTAAAAAAATTAAAGGAAAAAAGATTATGCTAGGGTTAGGGTTGGGATTTTGAATGTGAGGGTTAGGGATGGGGTTGGGTTAATGGGTTAGGGATGGGTTGGGTTAGGGTTGGGAGTTTGAATGTGAGGGTTAGGGATGGGGTTGGGTTAATGGGTTAGGGATGGGTTGGGTTAGGGTTGGGATTTTGAATGTGAGGGTTCGGGTTGGGTTAGGGTTGGGATTTTGAATGTGAGGGTTAGGGATGGGTTGGGTAAGGGATGGGGTTGGGTTAGGGTTCTGGATGTGAGGTGAATTTTTGAATGAATGTCATACCTCACAGACTCATTTATCTTATATTATATCATTGAATTGTTTTTAAAAAGTTGGAAAAAAGATGAATAGAATTGGAAGGTTATACAAAGAGATGGAGTTAAGAACTTTTTTAATAGTTGATGTAATGGACACAGTTGTTTAGACTAACAAATTTGGTGTTTTAATGTGGGGGTTAAGGGTTCAGTTAGGGTTAGGGTTGGGGTTGAGGTTGGGTTAGGGTTCTATATTATTATGACTCACTCACACACACCAACAAACAAAATTGTGTTCAGAAGTTAAGCCCCAACTGAAAAGTTGAGGGATTCTGTGTTTGGGGTTCACAGATCTCAAGAACGTATCCCCATTGAACACACACACAAAAGTTAAGCCCCAACTGAAAAGTTGAGGGATTCTGTGTTTGGGGTTCACAGATCTCAAAAACGTATCCCCATTACACACACACACACACACACACACACACACACACACACACACACACACACACACACACACACACACACGTTAAGCCCCAACTGAAAAGTTGAGGGATTCTGTGTTTGGGGTTCACAGATCTCAAGAACGTATCCCCATTACATTTTATTTATTTATTTATTATTTTCAAGGGTATTAACTGCTTACTTGTGTTTTTTGTAATTCTTGTGAGTAAAATGAACCCAAGATTTCTTCTCCATTTAAATCCTATAATTTGTAGGTCCAAGGGACTGTATCCATTACATCAACGATTATAAATAATTCTTTAGTCCATTTTTTGGTATAACCTTTCTCAAAATGACTTTTCCATCTGTATATTCTTACAATATCACCAACTTTGAACTTCGGTTTTCTCAAATTAATCTCCTTTTCATATTCTAATTTTGTAAATGATTCTGATGGTTTTGATTTTGTTGATGAATGAACGGTATTATTGTAATTATCTACAATATTTTGAATTAAATATACCCACTGTTCAGAACCGAGTTGTGTGAATTTTTTATATAATTTCTCTTTCAAAGTACGATTAAAACGCTCAATAACAACTGCCTTTCCTTCATTAAAGGTGCTGTATAATTTAATATCCTCCCCCTTAAGAAATTTCATAAATATTTTGTTATAGAACTCTGTTCCCTCATCGGTCCACAGTTTCTTTGGTTTTCTTTTATCCCTATCAAATATTAGCTTAAAGGATAACATTAAAGTACCACCCTTTTTATTTTTTAAAGGAACAACCCAGGCAAATCTACTCAAGTCAATAACGGTTAAAGCATACCTGTATCCCTTATCATTATTTAGTTCGATTAAATCAGTGGACCATATGTGGTCGGTGTATTTAGAATAAACTTTCCTTCTTTTAAACTTTGTGATTATAGGTTTGTGTAATTCATTAGCCAAAAGCTCCTCAGTCTTGATGACATCATTAGAGCCTAATAGTTTTTTTAGGGTGAATAATCAAGACCAAGTTTCAATTTAGCACTTATCATTTTTTTCACAATAAACCTATCAACTTTCTCTCTCAACGTAGGATTTCGTATCAAAGACAAATTATACAACATTTCACTGTCTGCTTCATGTTTTTCATCCAATGTAGTGGTATTCCCATAAGCAATATCATGCTTCATACACACTTCATCAACCCTATTTATAGGTTTAGACCAAGGTTTAGGATTGTCAGCCTCATCTAATCTTTTATCCAAGTTTGTTCCTGGACCACAGAAAGAATATCCAGGTATATGTAGTTCCCCTGGAATTCCAGTTGTTGTAAATTTACTTCCTGCCAAAAACTTTTGTATGTCTCCTCCACTTTTAGGAGAGATGAATTGGCACTTTTTAGAGCCACACACTTGACATATTCCTTTTTTTTTTTTTTTTTTGTTTTTTTTGTATACAAGATCGAGGCTCGTGAAAGAGCGAACATTAATCACACAGAAGGACAAACAGACACACAAAACAAATAACATCGGGAGCGGTAGACAAGATGGGGAGAGAGGGGGAAGGACACAAACACAACATTTGAGAGCAGGGACCGAGAGACATGGAGACATCGAGAGAACTGTGGGAGGGAGAGGGCTTTGGGGGGGAGGCATGGGAGGGGGGGGGGGGGGGTGGGAAAGGTATAAAACATATGGACACTGCCAAGACTTCCAGGAAAGAAGTTGGAATTTCAAACAAGGTGGATCTGGGGTGAATTAGTGGGGGTAGAAAAGATCAAGGTTTTGGATGGGGGAAGATAAGAGATGGTGGTGAACAGCTGTTTATCCTTTTTGATAAACTCTATTATTTTTAGCTTTAACATAAGAGATATTTTTAGATTTAGTTTTCTTTTTACATTTGAGACAATAACTCATATTTATTTATCAGAAAAATTCCGACAGAGTATCAAAACCTTTTTGGTTTTTAACATATACATTTCAATCTTTATTTTTAAAACATAAAGAATCCTAAGGAATGCCTTCACTCTCTCCTCCATTTATTTACAAATAAAACTAACTAAAGTCAATAACACCAACATCATCAACTATATGACCTTCCTCTTCTTCATGTATATCTTATCCCCAAACTCATCTCAGCAAATTAAAAAACCAATATCTTCGAAAGAGTCATTAATTCTTTATTTTCCTCTTCGGTGCATTGAGATTGATGTATTTGCTGTAATACATTCAATCTTTTATTAATCTCACTGATTTTTATCTTTTTATATTTTTCCTCCCTCTCTCTTTCCTCCCTCTCCTCCTGCTCCTTTTTCTCTCTTTCCTCCTTCTCCTTTTTCTCCCTTTCATCCTTCTCCTTTTTCTCCCTCTCCTCCTTCTCCTTTTTCTCCCTTTCCTCCTCTCTTTCCTCCTTCTCTTCTTCAATTCCTTCCCTTGCTACCCTCGAGTTTGAACCCCAAATAATATTATACATATACTCATCTGGATTTTGAGATATTCTTGTATCAATAATTATTTTTCTCATAATAGGACACCAATAAGATTTGTTGATGATTTCTAAAAGAGTTTTATATTTCATAACTTTGAGAAGTTCATTTTTATATAATATTTTAAACAAGTCTCTATTTGTGGGTTTAGCAATATCAGTATAAGGCCAGTTTTTAATGACAAAATTTCCATGTATATGCTCCAAATCACAAGGTATGTAATACCGAGCACCCTTTTCTTGTAAGTATCCCTAAATACAAAAATTATAATTCTCTTGTAGTCTTCTTCCTGCCATTTATGTATCAGAAATATATGTGAGATTAATATTATGACAGGTAATACCACCCCATCTTCCCACTACCAAATCGCTTTGTATTCCTCGGCTTTCTATCCTTATCTCATTACCATCCTTCTTTGTCATGCTAACCATCGCTATACTATCATATATTTTTCTTTTCTTAAAATCATGTATTTGTTGTTTACGAATTGTACTTCCACATAAATCCTTATCCTCACCAAGTGGATAATATTCTTCTTTACGAGACTGATTCAAATCATGTAGGTCTTCTAAGTTTATTGAAAAAGACCAATTATACCCTAAATCAGGCATATCATACCCCCATTTATTAATTCGCATATTAACTATATGTCCTTCTTTATAAAATTCAATTGTAAGCAGGTAGTTAAATTGAATGAGGAAAGGTGTATGGTCAGTATAACCAGGTGTTGTGGTTGTAAATTTTACTTGTTTAACAAAACGTGCTGTTTTATTTAAATATATATATTGTGATAAATCACTGAAGCTAATTAAGTCATTCGCATCTGTAGGGTTTGGATAATTGATTAATTTATAAGTATTTTTCATATCAATATTTTTTGTTATATTATATTTTTGTCGTTCAGCCTGTGTCTTTGTATAATAATTTGATAAATCAATATCCTGAGAGGATTCTCCAAAGATAGAACCATCTTTTCCAACATAAGTCATTTATATTAGGTTAAAAATGACATCATAAAAATTTTCATTATTGTTGAGTTGAAATAATACATATAAACATAATTGACCACAACATTTAGAATTAATTTCTTGAACTTGAAATGTTTGATAAACACCATTCTGTAAGAATTGTATTACTTCAACAGGTGGTGGTATACCATAACTATCAAAATAATATTTATCCTGACTATTATGAATACAAACCCAATGAGAACCATTCTGTGTGTCTAAATTCATAATAATATTCTTAGTATTCTTGGTCAACTTTGTTAATTCATCTCTCATACAAATAACCACATTATCAATTTTTTGTTTTTTACAATACTTAGCAAGTTCTATATTTGACGTTGTATTCTTTCCAAATTGTTTAAACCATTTATCCATTTATTTATGAGAAAGATATAACCCATTACCCCTTTTAGTTAGTTTAACACCCTCTTGAGCGATAGAGGAAAGCATATCTCCAACCAACAATCTAGCTTTATCAGGTAAACTTTCAAGTTTTTGAGCAAAATCCACAATTACACCACTTCCACTAATTTGTTTCTCCAACTCCTTGTTATGTCTTTCCCATTCTTTTTGAGCTTTTAGTTGTGCCTTCCTTTCGTTAGCAGTTTTTACCGCTGCTGAAATACCACCAGTCAATGCTCCCGCCGCACTTAAACCAGCAAATAAAGGAATTAGAAACGGGAGAAATCCTCCACTCGTTTCCCTTGTTGAATATTTCTTCAACATAGGTTTTGTCATTTTAATTTTAAGTGAACCAGCATCATTGTGTTTTTACCTGCTCTCTTGTGAGTAAAACATCAATTCTTACTGCTCCTTTTCTTTGAATTGTATTAACATTAATAATACAAGGCTTTTGATTTTGAATACAAGATGTTAATTTATTAAGATTGATTTGATTAACATATACCGGTTCTTTCCTACTCATTTATTTATGAGAAAAAAAATCTATGTGATATTAATCATAACACCATTATCTGTATTAATCTATAATTCTGTTTCTTCCAAAAGCAAACAATATGTATTAACCTCTTCACTCTCCCCTCTTTCAATGTATAGAGAAGTATCCACTCTATTAGACTTTATAGTTTCTTTTTGAGAACTCAGGTCAATTGCATAGATCATATAAAGTTTTTGAAACGCAACCATATCCAAAATAGGATCATTATTACCGTTGCTTTCACATACCTTTTGGTAAGACTTGTAGGCCTCCGCATAATCATTTTTTTCCCAATCAATTTCCAATCTATCTCGCGGATAAAATGTGCCATCAAGAGAAACCCGAAGTTGTTTCACCTTAGCATTATCACTCAGTGCATTATTCTTATCAGTACCGTCCTCTCCATCTGGTTTTTAAAAAATGAGCCATAGGTATCGTGGCTTTCCTTGAAGAACACCCAAATTCCAAGTGTAGGTAGTGTGTTCCAGTTTAACGTGTTGACATCTTCTTTTAAGGTATGATACATTTAGCGGTTTCTTTGAGTTAAGTCTTCTATTCAACATCTCTTCCGTTTTAAGATTAGGAGTATATTCACTGATATACCAACACAAATCATTAATAACAAATTTATTATTGTCTCCAAAAGCATTTTCGGCCCCAAAAAGCAACCTATTTACATTGTCATTCCTTTGTAGTTGAAATCTAATTTTAAGCCCATACAAAACTTTATCATAATCACAAAATCCAAATATACCTTTCAGAGGTACTGCTACGGTAAAATTATTCTCTGTTTTTGTATCATCATTATACATTGCCTTCCTTTGACTATAACCAGGGTCAGCATTTGTTCCCATTGACATATCAGGAATAAAACCTTCAACAGCTCCCTTACCCATTCTATCACTAAACGAATATAGTGTAAATTTCATCATTTCAGATGTAGCAGAGACATAATCAACCGCTTCAACCTCTTGTGTTCCAATATATAGGCGGACACGATCAAACATTTTCCAGAAGAAATCATTTACGAGTGTAGCATTAGTGTTATTCGCAGCCTTAGTGAATTTAAATTTACACAGCAAGAAACTATCAGCTAGATTCAAGTAAGTTTGTTGATTATTTATTTCAAAACTTTTTGTTCCGTTTAAATTCCAGTCTATTCCTGTTATAGCATTTACCTTAAAATAGTCTTCCTTTTTAGTGGAGTTTGAAATGATAATCGTATCATCCAAATCATAGATACTATCAATCGCTTCCACACTTGTATTTATATAGCATTAAAATTGTTGAAACCCTGACCCAAGTATTTTAATGATTTTTTGTCGTTCTTGTGAAGATAGTTGAGTTTTCCCTTTTTAAATTTATTTGATTGCTTGTAATTTATGAGACTCCTTTTGAGCATCTTTCATACTCTTTATAGCACCCGCAACTGAGCCCACGGCAGAAGCAGTTGAACCAATTCGGTCTTTATGTTTAAGGATGGTTGAACCAATACCCATTAGAGTATCAATTATCCCATCTCCTTTATTTCTAAATTGATGTCACACACCCCGTTGTCTCTTTGGTTTATAGTATCCTCTACCAAGAAACATACATTCACCCTTATAGTATGGTGAAAGGAACATCCCATCCCCTGTAATTATTTTATATTTTCCCAACTCGTGTTTTCTCACAATAACCATTGTTTATTTATTTAAAAACTTCACGTAGGTGAATTCTGATGGATATAATTTCATCATTAAAGGATATCATACGATTATCTTGGTCGGTTATCCTAAAATTTACTCTGTATATGGTTTTTCCTGACACAGGTAAATAGACAAGATTTTTTGGTTCCATATTAAATTTATAAACAATCGGGGTTGGGTATGCGCTGAATGAAAATATTGTATTTGTTCTTATTCCATCGTTATAAGCACCATCGATCAAATCACAATGAATTAATACTGAATTTATACCGGAGGATATTTGAATGACATTATCACTGTAAGACGTCCCGTTAGTTTCAATCTTTTTTGAAGAGAAACCCAATAGCTCTCTAAACGATTTTTCAATCATGAAATCAACTTTATAATTATTTTTAAGTTTAATAGTTGATTTTGAAGTGTGTTTTTGAATATCTATTACCATATTTTTTGGTTCATCACCTTGTTCTTTCATAAGGCGAGAGACTTCAGAAGATATTTGAGAAATCTCGTAAGCTCCGGGTGAAACGGTTATAGTTTTATATCCACTTCCTGGATTATAACTAAACTTGTTGTTTTTCTCTGTGATATTAAAAAGGGTATTATAAGTTTCCATCGACAATAAAGATGCCTCAAATTCTTTTGTGGGGTCAAGTTGTAGTGGGTAAGGGAATGATGCTGTGTAATCACTCGTTGTGAAATTAAAACTAAGAATTGTGCTTCTCATCTTATTTAATGTCTAATAAAATATCTTTGTATTGATATTTATTAATTATTTTCATATTCATCAACTGGTCTAAAATGGCGGATGTTTCATTAAAACAATTGTTGTTTCCAGCCTTCTTACTACCTAACAACAATAATAGTCTATTAACTAATTGTGATGGGTCATTTGGAAGAAAGCTAACACCCGAACCAAGCTTACTTAAAGCATCAATAATATGTTTCTCCTTCTCATTCTTCTTACTTTTACCAGCAACAGAAACTCCATAATCAAGTGTGTTTAGCAACTCAATATACTCTCTATCTTCCTCTCTTTCCATATCAAGTGGTTCCCTAAAATATTTTAAACCGCTGAATCCGGAGTTTGTTAGAAGAAACATTAATGTTGGAGTTAATTTAACATTTGGTTGAGCAGAACTTAAGAACACCAATTTATCATTAAATATCAATAACTTTTCTTTCACAAGATGGAACTATGCTGGTTCTTCTGTTGGAATGAGACCTGCTCTGGTTTTTGAATCCGCCAAATATTCATTGTTTTGAAGAGCTTCCACAACATAATTAGGTGGTTGATTTACCTCCTCAAGTTTCCGAAATAATCCCTCATCATATTCTAATTCTCCAAGTTCTTGCTTTGTCATTTGACTAAAATCTTTGAGCATTTGAAGTTTTTTCGGAGTAAATTCTACCGTGGGAACTGTAGGTGAAATCGTTTGTTGAGTTTTTAAAAGTGGTTAAAAAAATTTCTCTTGTTTTCTTTCAAAGGCTTCTTCACCTGTCAGTTTCTGTCTCCTTTTCTTCTTTATGTCTTCCTGTTGCTTTACAACTTTTGAAACCAACTCTTGATGTTCTTTAAACTTTCTTGCTCTTTCTTCGGTATTCATTTTCTGTATTTATTTATTGAAAAATATCATTTACTGAATTGTTAAGGTCAATGTGGAAATTTTCCTTTTCTTCATCATTATAGTAAATGTGTTGAAATAAATCCTTTTCTTTAAATATTTCATCAAATTCTTTGTTAGTATTAATACGAGTTGTTATTTCTTCTTCACTAATACTTGTATCTCTGCTTTTCATACGTTTGTGTTGAGTCTCCTCATCGATATCAAAACCGAATGATAAAATCTTAACTCCATCACCACGCAAATGTTTAATAATTTGTCTCATTCCTTCAGGATTAGTTTCTAAAATCCCAAGACCGTTAGATTTTACTTTATTTGACTCACTCTTCAATATGAATATTTTGTAGAACCAAGAGAGACCTCCTCAAATATTTGACTTTCGTTCCTCAATCGTATATGTTCCTCCATTGAAATGTAGTAATAATCTTTCCCTTCTACTTCTCCTGGTCGCTTTGCCCTGGTTGTAGTACCTATAAAACGAATCAGTGTTTTTTTCAAAAACTTACAATCTTTTCATTTTTACTATTCAAGAGTTTAGATTTATGAAAGTTTTTTCCTGAAGCAGATTTACCCACAAGATTAATAATAATTGTTGTCATTTACGTGTGTAAAATATCAGTTAGTATCTCATCTTGTTTCATAACAATATTTTTATATTTTCCAATCATGTTTCATATAATTTTCAAATTCCTTCTTACTACATAATGTAGAACAATTATCTCTCCAAAAATTATTTGTATCTATTGAATTCAACTTAAATAAAAGTATTAGCATTGTTTCTTATTGAGCACCGAGAGAGTTGAAAATATGACTGACTAAGATAAATACAATTACAAGAAGAATGTCTCCCTCTTGTATAGTAGCTATCCATTACTGTTTGGTTTCTCTCATTAACACAATCATCAAAGATGACGAGGTTCTTTTTTGATTTATCTAAATCTTGAGGTGAAGGTATATCATCCGTATTATCACTGAGAATACAAGTTATGGGTTTTGGTTTCGGTTTTGATTTCTGTGTATCACAAAATAATTGTATTATATCTTCAATATTATAATCATTTAGTTTGTTTTGAAGTTTAAATAAACTGATAACGTCTTCCTTTTTAAGACCAGCATTAAAACCTTGTGATAGTAGTTGATACTCGGGTTGAAAACTTGACTTTGTAAAAATTATGAAATTATCATAATCTAAAAAGTTGGGGGTAAGGAGCATCTTTAAAAGCAAACAGGTTTTTACATCCGCTTGAACCGACTATTAGACATCTTAATGAATTTGGAAGATATTTATGGTTGTTAAATTTTATCTTGTTTCCCCAAACGGGTAAAAAATCATTCATTTATATATTTGGAAAACAAGTCATCTAACTTTTTTTGAGCTATTTTAGAAACTCTATATTTTATCCTGAGTTCAGGTTTAATTTCAAAATAATTCATTATTTTATTCATATAGTATCTTGTATTAACATTTCCAATTAAAATTATTTTGAATAATAAATATCATTAAACCCTTATACATCTATCTATAATTCCAGTAATCTCTGTACGTCTGTACGTTTGTTTGTTTGTCTGTGACCGCTGTTTCTCGACAACCACGGGTCCGATATACTTTTAACTTGCCAGGTATATTGCTGGGGACCCGAGGATGTGCCTTTTCAAGGTTTCATATTAATCGGACAATTACTTACCGAGCTATGTCCAAAAAACGATTCAACCAATCAGAGAGCAGCGAACGATCGCGTGTGCCGAACGTGGAGGACACACTCTGCCTCGGATGGCACATTTGAGAGCGTATTCATTTATTTCACGTTTGCAAACTATGTTGGCGTTAAACTATGTTTTAAAACTAATAAAACCGAATTTGCGATTCATTCGCTTTCCTGCGCGTTTGTGCACGCGATGGCGATTTCTTTACCAAACTCCGGAAGCCGTTCGCTTTGGACCAAACCATTGCATGTAAATAGAGGGGGGGGATTGTCACCGTACTCGCAAGCCGTTCGCTTTGGACCAAACCATTTCATGTAAATAGAGGGGGGGGATATAATTTTAGATATAGATATAGTACGGGCAATGCCCTAGTTTCCTCAATACAAAGAGTCTCTTCTCTTGAAATAAATGGTGTATTATTATCACAATACTTAACATTCATCTCTCTTATTAATCTTGTAAAGTAATTCATTTTTGGTTCTAATTTAAAAGTTATATATATATATATATTTTTTATTATCATTAATTAGAAGATAATCACAGAATAAACATTGTTTATATGAATCCTCATCATTAAGCCCCACTCTATCACTAGCCGGACAATTCTCTAATTTATCATATGGAGAGTCTGGAAATTCTAAATATCCTTCTATCATATTTATATAGTAAATTTTTACTTAAACTAAACGCAAGTTTATTAGCTAATAAATACAATGTTTCAAAACACAAAAGACAAATTTCAATCAATCTCTACTTCGGTACCAGCAGAAAAATATGTCAAAGATGTTAAATTGAACAAAGATAAATATGGAAATTTTTGGGTTAAACCCATAATGGAGAATAACATGTGTCCTTTTATTAAATTTACGGGACAAGCTATGTTAATTAATAACTCTATTAAAGTAAATTTGACAAAAGTTTCTCCACTACTACTGGCAATTTACTCAAAGCTTGAAAAGATCATTGATAAAGAAGCTTTGAAAATGAATGCTAAGACCATCAACGATTCTAGAGGAAACATTTGTATATTCTTTAATAGACCCAAAGATGTGGGTGAAATTAATAATATGAATATTAGTGGTGAACTATCATTCCGTACCCTGATTATTAGAGATTATTTGAAAATAACATTTAATGTAAAAAATATTGTGGTTATTAGTTCTAATGAAAGAAAATATATAGAAATTGATGGAAGTTTAATGGTATGTAAATGAGTGATATTGACAGTCAATACTCTGAGAGTCTAGGATCTGAATATGATACTGAGAGTCTAGGATCTAAAGATAGTTATGATACTAATAGTTTGTGTTCAAATGATAGTTATGAGAGTAGTTTTATTGATGATGATAGTGAATCAATGAGTGATAGTGATAGTGAAAGTGTAGTGATTTTAGTGATGATAATTCAGTGTACACAAATGATACTGTGTTCTCATTGAACTTAGATGATAGTGATGATGATGATTTTAGTGTTGAATTTTGTGATTAAAAAGCGCTTTACTTTTAGTATACCTGTAAAAAGGTGTTTTACTTTAAGTATAGTTTCATATATAAAAAGCTTGTAAAAAGGCACTTTCTTCTATAAGTGTTTTACTTTAAGTATAGTTTCATCTATCTATAATTCCAGTAATCTCTGTGTGTATGTGTGTGTGTGTGTCTGTGTGTCTGTGTGTCTGTGACCGCTGTTTCTCGACAACCACGGGTCCGATATACTTGAAACTTGCCAGGTATATTGCTGGGGACCTGAGGATGTGCCTTTTCAAGGTTTCATATTAATCGGACAAGTAGTTACCGAGCTATGGCGATTTAGCCGTTCCGTTCGCTTTGGCTTTGCGAATGGACCAAACCATTTCATGTAAATAGAGGGGGGGGGGGGTTCTACCGTACTCGCAAGCCGTTCGCTTTGACTTTGCGAATGGACCAAACCATTTCATGTAAATAGAGGGGGGGGGGGATTGTCACCGTACTCGCAAGCCGTTCGCTTTGGCTTTGCGAATGGACCAAACCATTTCATGTAAATAGAGGGGGGGGATATAATTTTAGATATATATATAGTACGGGCATGCCCTAGTATATAAAAAGCCTGTAAAAAGGCGCTTTGTTTTAAGTATAATTTTACTATATAAATATGATCAAAGCAACGTATTGCGACGTTTGTGAACAAGAATATAAACAATACAAAAGACACCTTAAAACTAACAAACACATTTAATCTACTTCACCTACTAGCTCCTATTCAGAAGGAAACAAAACACTGTTCTGTCTGTCATAAAAAATATCCTCAAGAAAGGCTTCGAAATTCATCTTAAAACAAATCTACATTTATCAAATTTTATCACAACTAAAAACTCTGATGGCGCATTCAAAGGACATATTAAAATAAGAGTCTTTAACTTCAAACCTCCTGAACCAGAGTCTATAGTTGATGCTGTAGAAATAGTTAAACCTGCTGTTCAAACGTTGATTGAAAAAACACTAAAAGAAATGAAACCACTTAAATTTTATATGGGAGTAAAATTAGAAATGACAAAGGACGAAGGAGTTATAGATACACCATACATGAGAACTGAGCCACACTTTATATCTTCATATCAAGATTTTAAAACATCAGGAGTCTATGATGAACTTATTAAACAAGAGCAAGATGTGGATAATTCAATCGTAGGAAGTGGATTCAATATAGGAAAAATTATTTTCATCGACATTCATATTCTTAAATCAGATCCTCTAAAAGCTTCTTCTTACATTGATTTACCTAGTGTTATCAAAAATAGAAAAGCAGTTATCAATATCAAAAATAAAGACAATAAATGTTTTCTCTGGTCTATTCTAGCACACTTACATCCTCCACATTTTCATGATGAAAGAGTATCTCATTATAAAAAATATGAGAATACATTAAATATGAAAGATCTAAAGTTTCCTATGGCTTTAAATGATATTCCTAAATTTGAAAAGATGAATAATTTATCAGTTAATGTTTATGGTCTAACAGAAACAAACAACATTCAGGTTTTAAAGCTTTCTGACAATTGTAAACAAACTCATATTAATCTTCTATATTTTAATTCAGAGGAAAATTCACATTATACATACATCAAAGATATTGCTAAATTAATAAAACCACAAGTATGTAAAAGAACAAATAAAATATATATTTGTTTGCGTTGTCTTAACTTCTTCAATTCACAAGAAAGATTAGATAAACATTCAAATTATTGTGGTGATCATAAATCAACGGTAATCAATATGCCTAAAGAAGGCTCAAATATCACATTCAAAGATGAAAAGAAAACGATCAAACATCCGTTTGTAATATATGCTGATTTTGAAAGTATTCTAGAAAAAATAGATACTGCTTCTCCAGATCCAAAACAATCATACACAAACAAATATCAAAAACATACTCCTTGCGGTTTTTGTTATTATATCAAATCATCCGTTGGTGATAAATATAACAAGTTAGAGGAGTATAGAGGCTCAAATACCCCAGAGGAGTTCGTGAAACGACTAGAAAAAGACTGTACACGATTAACCAAGATAATGAGAGAAACCAATAAACCAATGTCCTTGACGAGTGAAGAGAAAAGGGAATTTAGAAAAAACAATGTTTGCCATATTTGTGAGGAAAAAATTGGTGATGGTCCAAAGGTTAGAGATCATTGTCATCTCACTGGTAAATATAGAGGTCCGGCTCATCAAAGTTGTAATATTAATTATAAACTCCCCTCTTTCATTCCTGTCTTTCTTCATAACAATGCTCATTATGATACGCATCTATTTATTAATGAACTTTCAAAGACATCTGGAAACATTTCAGCAATTCCTAACACGGATCAGAAATACATTTCATTCACAAAAACAATTCACACAGCTCCTATTACTCATATCAGATTTCTTGATACATTTAAATTCATGGCAAGTCCATTGGCTAACTTGGTTCAAAATCTAAAAGAGTTTCCATGTCTTTCAGAGTATTTTTCAGATAAAGATTTACTAACACAAAAGGGAATTTACCCCTATGACTATATGGACTCATTTGAGAGATTCAATGAAACACAACTTCCTTTAAAAGGAAATTTCTATAACAAATTAAACAACAGTCATATATCTGATAAAGATTATGTACACGCACAAAATGTTTGGGAAAAATATAACATCAAGAATCTTGGCGAGTATCACGATTTGTATCTCAAAACTGATGTGCTTTTATTGGCCGATGTATTTGATTGAAGCCTTTAGATATGTTTGTCGCACTGGATATGGATTGGATCCTGCTCACTACTACACAGCACCTGGATTGGCTTGGACCGCAATGTTGAAAATGACAAAACAAGTTTTGGATTTGATAACCGATGTTGATATGCTTTTGATGATTGAAAAGGCAAAAAGAGGTGGAATTTCACAAGTCTGCTCGAGCAGATATGCAAAAGCAAATAACAAATATCTTCCAAATTATGATTCAACGAAAGAGAGTTCTTACTTGATGTACAATGACGCAAACAACTTGTATGGCTGGGCAATGTCTCAAGCTCTTCCTTATGGAAAACTTAGATGGGTAAAGGAAAAAGACTACAAAAAGGTTTTACAAGATGTATGTATCTCTACACAAAAAGAATTGGATGATTCAAAGGTTGGTTATTATTTTGAGGTCAATTTAAAATATCCTGAAGAACTTCATATCAAACATAAAGATCTTCCATTTGCTTGTGAGAAAGAAAGTCCAAAGAAAGAATGGTTGAGTGATTATCAACGATCGTTTGATATAGGTGAATCAACAGAAAAATTACTTACTACATTATATAACAAGAAAAATTATGTTCTACACCAAAGAAATTTGCGACAATATTTATCAAAAGGTCTAAGAGTAGAGAAGATCCATCGGGTTCGAAAGTTCAATCAAAGTCATTGGCTAAAGGAGTACATTGATTTTAATACACAAAGAAGAACAGAGTCAAAAACAGATTTTGAGAAAGACTTTTCTAAATCGATGAATAATGCGGTCTTTGGTAAGACCATGGAGAATGTGAGGAAAAGACAAAATATCATACTATCAACATCTTGGGAACAAGCATCAAAATTAATTAATCGACCGAGTTTTATAAGAGCCGAGGTCTTTACTGAAAACTTTTGTGCGATCCATTTGGTTAAAGAGAGTATTGAAATGGACAAACCTATTTATATTGGAACATCAATTCTTGATTTATCAAAGTCATTAATGTATGATTACTTTTATAATAACTTGAGGAAGAAATATCAAAATGATGTTAATCTACTTTATATGAATACAGATAGTTTTATTTTGAAAATTAATACTGATGATGTTTATTCAGACATGAAAAAGGACATTAATATTGTTACGGAAATGGAGTACGGCTCTTCCCCTTAGCAAGAGGGGGGTTAATCCCCCTTTTCTTTTCACTGGCTGTCTCCACTCCTGAAGCCGCCCTGCTCCCTCCACGAGGCAGGTGGGCAACCTCGTTCGAGACCGCGGACAAGATGTTATTTGCCGAGCGGATAAGCAGCCCGCGGCTCGAACCATTAACAAAAACTAGACCCGATTCTAAACGTTGGCCAAATCGTGCCACAGGTGTTCAATGATGGAAACCTCAAACGAATGGATGTGAAGAAAAGAATGCAGAGTAAGGAAGAACAGGAATTTATTACTAATTATATACAAGTCAAAGAAACCAAGGAGATGGAATTAAACGAAAATAATGACAGAATGAGAAGACATCGTGCAATACTGGCTTATCTATTCAGGCTTACTTATACCACAGGGACAAGACAAACAAAACAAACTCACGTACACAAAAGGATGGATGAGGGCAGGAACGAATGGCTGGAAGGGGAGGAAGGTTCAGCTGGACGCAGGAGAACGGCCGGGCCGGGAGTGAGCAGCCGCCGACTCTCCACACTCTCGTTCGTACGGCGGCGTTGCTTCGCGGCCACGGGTCGAACTGCCGTTAAAGCTCAACTCCTTCTCAACTCAACTCAGCTGCGGTGGACTCAGCTGCGGTGGATTCAGCTGCGGTGGATTCCTTACTCATCTGCTGTGGGGGCTTCCTCGGTCATCTGCTCATGTGGGCTTCCTTGGTCATCTGCTTGTGGGGGCTTCCTCGGTCATCTGCTCGTGGGGGCTTCCTCGGTCATCTGCTCGTGGGGGCTTCCTCGGTCATCTGCTCAAGCAGTCCCTCCCAACTTCCTTTTATAAGGCGCGTGGCGATCAAGCCGCCGGGCTCTTAGAAACGCCCATCGGTGAGCTCGCCTCGGCCTGGATTGGCCGCGAGGGCTCACCGATCCCACCCCCTTTGAGGCTTTGGCAAAGCCACGCCTTGTTCCTGGCGCTTGGTTGACTCCTCCCACATTCTTCTCCGAGATGACCTCGCCGTAATGGCGGCAAATGTAGTTGGCAATGCTAATGGCAATGACGCAGTTGGAAATGGAGGTTTTGGGGGAATTTGAACAAGGGGATTTATCTTATTCGATTCGATGCAATGCAGAGTCAACTAATGGGAAACAGAGCCTTAAACTAACATAGAATAAGGAAATAACTATTTAGAAGGGTATATGATTT
The DNA here is from genome assembly GCF_964187855.1 of Myxine glutinosa. Taxonomy (NCBI): domain Eukaryota; kingdom Metazoa; phylum Chordata; class Myxini; order Myxiniformes; family Myxinidae; genus Myxine; species Myxine glutinosa. The sequence continues at coordinate 65,621,532 of NC_136261.1, read as the reverse complement.
TCTACGTGCATGCGATGGACTAACTAAGGGGATGACCTTTGACCTTTACAATTAACGGAGGTATTTACAAGGATCATTACACTTACACAGGGTGATATTTACAACAATTACAGGATTCTCAAATCCGCAACACTGCACCCTCATCCTCCAGGCACGTCCCGGGCCTATAAAACTTTACTTAGTGTGACACGTAGGTGTAGTTCCCTCTACAATTAACCTGACCCCGAGTGCGACAGTTTTAAAACACAAATAAGTATGTCCTTCTGCTGCATTGCACCCTGCCTAACAGATTCATGCCCACAGGATAACCGAATTGCGGAATTGATTCTCAAACTACACAGGAACGGTGGGGAGCATTATTTACAAGTGACGCTGATTGTATTTACACTGCAACCCAGGACCTGCGATTTTTCTTTTTGGGGGGGGGGGGGGGGGGGAAGACAGCATGCACTGCATCGACGCACCAGCACCAATAATCACCAAAGCACTACTCACCAAAACGCACCAGAGTGCACAGTCACCATAGTTATATTTTAAAAAACAACAGCTGATGCTGGTCTTCCTCTTCGGCTCCCTCTGCTGGCCGTTGTCGTTCTTCCAGTTGTCTTTCTTGTGGCCTATTTGGTGGATATAAAACAAAAGCACAACCGTGTCCACTGTTTTTATTTATGGCCCACAGGGGCCGACTATGGTTGTTCACCTGTGGGCTTGGTGCCACCTCACCGGGTCCGCAAGCAAGATCTTGGGCCATCGTGGCCGGTTCCAGCGGAGGGGCCATGCCACAAAGCTTGTGGTCCATAAGTGGTGCTTGGCCACAGACTGTGGTCCATAAGTGGTGCGTGGATGCAGGCAGCTGGTTGCGAGGATTCGGGCACACCGATGCGGCCCCCCCCCCCCGCACGCTCCCCTCGGTGCCCAGGGAGCACGATCCTCGGGTTGGGGAAGGAAGACAGAGAAGACAGGTGAGCGAGGGGTAAGGGCGCAAGGGTACACATCAAACCAGGTAATGCAGAACGAGGTGCGTACGGAGAAGGAAGTGAGAAAGCTCGTCCCTACCGTACGCCACCCCCCCGTCACCTACTCCACCCTTGCCCTTACCCATATTTACAACAATTTACACATTACACTACAATTTACAAATCCGTCGCTACCGTCTCGTCCTCCCCATATTTCCCCTAATACCAAATTCGTCACAATCCCATTGTCTAAATTTGCCATCACCAATTCATCATCAATCCTCATAAGGAGGGAGAGATGGAACATCAGCACAATGTCACACCCACGTCATGATGCGTCTCACATTCCAAACATTTACACAAAAATAATAAAAACATGGCATGGTGTGGAGTTTTGTCACCTCAGGTGAGTGAATGTAGATGGTGCGAGGAGATTCTTAATCCTAACTATCCTCTAAATGACTTTAATACACTTTACACTACCCGGGGTCTTTCCCTGCCAATCCATTGGCCATCTTACACTCTATGCGGTTTTAAGAACCAATTCCCATTGATGAAACTGTGGTGCTTCATCAATTTGCGGTCTCACTCCCCCGATTCAACTCCCTGTGCCTTTGCACAATTTCAGTACTGGGTCGTGTGGCTCTCCCAGCAGGTCTACCCACCTGCACACCTCCACCACTGCAGTTGCCTCTGAGCTTACCTGCTCCTTACCCTAACCTATCTACCTGGGGAAGGCCCTCTCTGACACTTACCCCCCTCAGTGCCCTCTCTGGCACTGGGCTACCCGGGTCCGTCCTTTGGATCCTTGGGCCCCATCCACAACAACTCTACCGGCTCCCAGAGCCCACCTGCGGCCTCACCTGGCCGACGTCCTCACAGTGGCGGAGTGCCCATTTAACTACACACACTAACAGGCCACATGCCCAGCCAATCCACGTCACTAATGCACCCATCCAAACACCATTCTTCCACCACGCACCACAGATGCCAATATCCAACCACAATTTACCTACTCCCTCTACCTAACTCTTAAACTACCCTCCCTGGGTATTCGTGATAGGGGTCCACTTTTCCCCCATTCACACCTTCGCACCGTCCACTCCACAGTTTCCACCATACTCCCTCCACACCATCCATTCCATACTCCATGTATTCCATACTCCATGTATTCCACACACCTGTTCATTTGCACACCTGTGCAATCACACCTGGTGCCACCTGCACCCTCCTTCCTCCCAGGCTTCTTCAATCATTCAATACAATGCACAACCACAATTGTTCCTCATGCACTGCTCCATACACTTCCACGCTCAATACAACTCACAATTACCTCACTCACTCATACACTGCTCCATACACTTTCAACACAAACACACGGCACCATTCACGAGCATTGCCTCATTTGCTCAACATGCTCACCGGCAAAGACTCTCACACACACGGCATCATCTAAGCTGGCTACTTGGTTTCCTTCTAACTTGGTGCTCCCCGTCTTCCCTTTAAACTAAGCACATACCACGTCATTAACAACCATTCTAACCTCTCTATGTCCCCGACTACCTGTCCAATGTCGCTACTTACCTCTACCGTTACCTTTGGTCATCTCTAGGTCCCTATACATTATCCTAACCCTCCCGGGCTAGTTTTCACTGCCAAACCCCATAAAACTATAGCTCATGTGCCCCCATTGTGTGTGAGGGATGGCAGAGATGCCATCCCACCACATTGGGCATCTTCTACTATCAATTTGGCCCATCCAATTTCCTGCAAATCAAAATTTGCCAATCACTGCCAATCATTATACCAATCATCAATTTGCCAATCATTTCTGCCAATCCTATTCACTACTCTCAATTTCGGATCCAAAACACTATTATCATCACAGTCCGCTATATGTGAGCCTCGGTGCGTTGTTACATTATTAAAACTCGGCTTCGCAAAGCCGAGCAATGAATTCGGGTGGTTTGGTCGCCTGCAGGTTGAATCCGTCTGGCATTCGGTTCAGGGGAGGCGGTTTGGTCGGGCCGAGATTCCACGCACCATCTCGGCGCGGATCCTTGCGGTCTCCGGCCCGATGGCTCAATCTCGCCCGGTCGGAACCCCGTCCCCACCAGGGGGCGAAGGTCCCCTTGGCTCCCCTCCCCCGGAATCGCGCCGATCGCCGCTCTGACGCGGCACCGACCATTCAGTGGGGGACCCGGCCTGAATCGCACACGACGCTCCGAAGAGCGACGCGCTTACGGTCCCGGCTGGCCCTCGCTGCAAACAAAGCACACCGCACACGCTATCCATCGCCCTAAACGCTGCCCTGGTCAACGTCGATGCCCCCCCGGACATGCTCACACCACTCGTTCCGTTTGTTGCTCATACATCCCATGCACTTCGCCAATTCCACCACCGTACTCCCTGTTACACACCACACCTCTCGCGCACCCTCTTGCGCACACTCGACGTTCGCACACTTCGTTCCACACCTCTCCTCCATTACGTCCTCCGTAACAATCACCATGGGCATGCACTCTTGCATCCACCCACTCACGCGCTTCCATGGGCTCTCCCACACCCGCGCCACAACCAACCTAGGTGTGCTTTCTTGCACACTCTCGCCGTCCATCCCAAACGTGCATCCTCACACCCGCTCCTCCACCAACTCACTCTCCGGGTCACTCTCACCCTCGCACGTACACTCCGTATCGCTCTCACTCTCTGTGTCACACTCCGTACACTCCGACGTGCATTCCTGCTCGCACTCGGTTTTACCCCCACACTTTATAACACGCTCAATCTTTGACGCACACTTTTTCCTCCCACGCGTGCCATTCGCTTTAACACAGCACACAAAGGTCTTTCTGTCTTCTACCGACTCCTCTCCGGCCTTGCTCCCCCAGCTCTCTCTGTGCTCTGTCCCCCCAATATTCCTTCAGGTCGCTCAAGATCTGCCTGCAACCCTCTTATGGTTAAACTGCCAAAGTCTAGGCTCTCTGCTCACCTTCACTCTTTCATTCCCCTTTTCTCCCGCCTCTGGAACAAACTCCCCCACTCCCTTCAATCCCACTCCTCCCTCCAGGTCTTTAAAACAGCTGTTCACCACCATCTCTTATCTTCCCCCATCGAAAACCTTGATCTTTTCTACCCCTGGTAATTCACCCCAGAGTCCTTGCAGTGTTCATATGTTTTATTCCTCTCCCACCTCCCCCCAAGTCCTCCCGATGTCCCTGCTCTCAAATGTTGTGTTTGTGTCCTTCCCCCTCTTCCCCCTCTCTTTTGTGTCCTTCCCCCTCTCTCCCCATCTTGTCTGCCGCTCCCCTTGTTTTTTGTGTTTTGTGTGTCGGTTTGTCTTTTTGTGTGATTAATGTTAGCTCTTTCACGAGCCTCGATCTTGTATACAATACAAAACAAAACAAAACAAAACAAAACAAAAAAAAACAAAACAAAAAAAAGGACCTTCCACGAACGCACGGGTGCTTTCACGATCCCAAGCGCACAAAAAATCCTTTTGTGCCAAACATCTTCCTGCAAAACCTCTTCGCACCATACACAGCCCTTCTCACCTGGGGGATTCTTCTTCCTCCTCGCTCCAACACCACCTGCAAACTTTCATTGGTGTTATTAAGCACAGCATCGTGATGTGCGCAGGGACTTTGCACATTTCCCATCTCTCCCTGCCGCGAGTGCTTTTCTAAGCCCCCGGTCTCTCCAATTTCGATTCCCACTACTGCTTTTTCTTTATTCACCTCGACGACCGCTGGCTGTATTTAAATTCCCTCTACCTCAGCGGTCGCCGGCTTTTCCATACCCCGGGTCGCGATGTCTAGCCCGGTCCAGTTACCTGTGCCTTGCTCCGACTCGCTCAACCTGCGCTCCTTGAGTTGCGTTACCTCATCGTGCACCCGTGTGCCCCTCCCGCTCAACCTGCGGTCAACCTCCCTCTCGGCTTTCCTCACCTCATATGCGGCTTGCCCCCTCGCCAACCCCTCATTAATTTCTTTGGCTTGGCCAACCATGCCCCCCAGTTTGTCCCCTAACCTGCTTCCGAATCCCTCAAATTTGCTTCCGAGTCCCTCCAATTTGCTTCCGAGTCCCTCCAATTTGCTTCCTAAGTTATTGGTGTTGGCCCTTACTTCTTCCCTCATTGGCATTGCATCCATCTTTTCCACCTCCTTACTCAATCCCCCGAATTTGGTTTTCCAATCATTTCCCATTTGCTCTCCATCGGCCCTCATTTCTGCCCTTAATTTGTCCCCCTCTATTTTTTCAGTACTACGCCTTGCTTCATACTGGGCTTTGTCCCTCACCAGCTCCTCACTAATTTCTTTCATTTGGTTTCTGGTACCCCTCGCTTTGTCCCTCATTTCTCTGATCATTCTGCTTTCCATTTTCTCACTGTAAGCCCTCCTTCTGTCTTCCATTTCTTCACCCGACTTAACCATAAAGGCCCTTATTTGTTCCATAAATAGGCCCCAGTCCATCGGTGCTGCGGGCGCGGCTGCCGCAACCACGTGCGAGCCGCCATTTTGTGCGCATGAAACCCCCGCAACCACATCCTCATTGCTCTCCTCCTCTCTCTCCCCCATATACATTTCCCTGGGGTCCTGGGTCGCTTCTACCCCTTCTATCTCCCCCACCGGCACCCGATCGCCTTGATTATCCATGGCACGATTTAAATTTAGGGTGTTAAAATAAAATTTTGGCCACTCGTAATTTTGAGTGCGCTAAGCGCACTTCAGGTCCGAATATCGCTCCCGACACCAATTGTTAAGGAAACGGAGTATGGCTCTTCCCCTTAGCAAGAGGGGGGTTAATCCCCCTTTTATTCTCACTGGCCGTCTCCGCTCCTGAAGCTACCCCGCTCCACAAGGCAGGGGGACAACCCCGTTCGAGACCACGGACAAGATGTTATTTTGCCGAGCGGATTAGCAGCCTGCGGCTCGAACCATTAGCAATACTAAACCCAATCCTAAACATTGGCCAAATCGTGCCACAGGTGTTCAATGATGGAAACCTCTAAAACGAACGGATGTGAAGAAAAGAAAGCAGAGTAAGGAAGAACAGGAATTTATTACTAACTATTGTACAAAACCAAAGAAACCAAGGAGGAGGAAAGAAATGAAAATAATTTACAGAAGAGGAAGACACAGTGCAATTCTACTTATCTATACAGGCTTACTTATTCACAGGGACAACACGGACAAACAGACGACAGTCAGACTTACACGCGGATGATGACAGGAATGGCAGGAGGTGGATGGCTGGACAGATGAGGAGGTGGGACCACAGGGCTGGAAGGTTCAGCTGGACGCAGGAGAACGGCCGGGCCGGGAGTGAGCAGCCGCCGACTCTCCACACTCTCGTTCGTACGGCGGCGTTGCTTTGCGGCCGCGGGTCGAACTGCCGTTAAAGCTCAACTCCTTCTCAACTCAACCCAGCTGCGGTGGATTCAGCTGTGGTGGACTCAGCTGCGGTGGATTCAGCTGCGGTGGACTCCTCACTCATCTGCTCGTGGGGGCTTCCTCGGTCATCTGCTCGTGGGGCTTCCTCCGTCATCTGCTCCAACTAGACTCTCAGCTCCTCCTCAACTGGACTGAGGTGGGGGCTCCACATGACGGGTTATATAACCACGCCCTAGAATCTTCTTGAACCTCCCTGAAGTTTCTTTCCTCCGCCCTCTCAGGCCAAACCGCTCATGCTTGGTTGGTTGATCGGGGGCTGGCTCACTCCTCCTTCTCATGACGAGGTGGAGACACGCCTTTCTTCTCCGAGATGACCTCGCCATAATGGCGGCAAATGTAGTTGGCAATGCGAATGGCAATGACGCATTTGGAAATGGAGGTTTTGGGGGGAATTTGGACAAGGGGATCTATCTTATTCGATTCGATGCGATGCAATGCAGAGTCAACTAATGGGGAACAGAGCCTTAAACTAACATAGAATAAGGAAATAACTATTTATAAGGGTATATGATTTTCTACGTGCATGCGATGGACTAACTAAGGGGACGACCTTTGACCTTTACAATTAACGGAGGTATTTACAAGGATCATTACATTTACACAGGGTGATATTTACAACAATTACAAGATTCTCAAATCCGCAACAATATCTATGATACAAGTAATTACAGTCCAGAGAGTGAGTTGTTCTCTTCTAAAAATAAAAATGTGATTGGAAAGTTCAAGGATGAATTAGGAGGAAATGTTATGAGTGAATTTGTGGGATTGAGGTCTAAGGCTTATGCTTATAAATACATTGTGAATAACATTGAAAAGACTAAGAAGTTAAAAGGTGTAAAGAAAAATGTTATTAAAGAAACAATAAACTTTAAGGATTATTATAACTGTTTAACAACAGTTATAAGGTGTTCCTTGGCACACCTGAGCTCCTCACCACATACAAGGCTTTCATCCGCAGCTCAATGGAATACTGCTCTCCCCTCTGGGCTGGTGCTCCTGCCTCTCACCTAGCTCGTCTTCACGCTGTTGAAACCAAAGCATTCAGAATCATTGGAATCTCCCGCGATGAAGCTAACTCCAAGGGCCTCTCACTCACTCACCGCAGGCATGTTGGTGGTCTTTCCGTCTTCTACCGACTCCTCTCTGGCCTTGCCCCCCAGCTCTCTCGGGGCTCTGTCCCGCAAATATTCCTACAGGTCGCACAAGATCTGCCTGCAACCCTCTTCTGGTCAAACTGCCAAAATCAAGACTCTCTGCTCACCTTCACTCCTTCATTCCTCTTTTCTCCCGCCTCTGGAACAAACTCCCTCACTCTCTTCAATCCCACTCCACCCTCCAGGTCTTTAAAACAGCTGTTCACCACCATCTCTTATCTTCCCCCATCCAAAACCTTGATCTTTTCTACCCCTGCTAATTTCACCCCAATTCCACTTTTTTGAAATACCAACTTCTGTCCTGGAAGTCCTTGGTGTCCTTGTGTTTTATACTTCTCCCTCCCCCCCCCCCCCTTCCCACGCCTCCTCCCCTCAAGCCCTCTCCGTTCCACACATCTCCCTGCTCTCAAATGTTGTGTTAGTGTGCTTCCCCTTCTCTCCCCATCTTGTCTTCCGCTCCCTCTTTTTATATATTTTGTTTGTCTGGTTGATTTGTTTGTGAAGTAAATGTTAGCTCTTTCATGAGCCTCGATTCAGTATACAAAACAACAAAGAAAGAAGAGTTTAGAAAGATTAATGGAATAAGAAGTTATAAACATCAATTATATTCAGAAGAGGTGAATAAGAAAGCATTGGGGGCTTTTGATGATAAGAGGTTTATTTTAGAAAATGGAATTGATAGTCTCCCTTATGGTTATAAGTGTTAAAAGATATATAAGTGATAAGCTAAAAAGGGGGTTAGGGATTTTAACGGGCTACGGCCACCTTTTTTTACTATTATATAAATGATAGAACCAAGTATCAACCAGACTAAAGAGTGGAGGTGTAATCAACCTTGGTATATAAATGGAAAACATAATGAATGTGAAAAATATCAAATAAGACTTATTGAAAAGGCAACTGGTAAAAAAAGATCACAAAACAAATAAGAGAATTAATTTAAATACTGGTGAGTTGGGTGAAAAAGATGGAAATATTTTTGAGTGGACGGAAAACTTTGATGGTTGTCAGGATAATATATACTTTAATTTTAAAATAGTGTGTGGCACAGGAGGCGCTCAAACAAGAACATTGAGGGAGGTTTATCATTTTATCTCAGCTCAGTTAAAATATCTTGACAAAGAACCACACTCAAACATATACTTTGTTAATGTATTAGATGGTGATGGAAGTTGGAGGAGAATTAAATTATTTCCCACACATAAACAAATATTTGTAGGGTCATTGTTTGAGTTGTCTAATGAACAACAATGATCATTGATATTAGAGTAAAAGGTTAAAAGGTCCATAAGGCCAAGGGGGTAGCAGTAATGAGGGTGTTAAGGGGAAATGAAGAAAAGTGATGGTGAGGAAAATTTACATGTAAGTGAATGGAGATTTGGGGCTGTCCCAGGAACAACATTTATCATCTACTGGTGCCTGAGATATTGCCCAGACGAGAAAGAAAATAAATAAGTGATTAATAATGAAAATAAATAAATGATAATCGTAAAAGAATTAAATTATTAAACAATTGGCTAATATAATAGCTAAACCACGACCTTCCATCCAAATCTGTAACTTTAAAAAAACGAATTAAGTAATTCATCAGATAATTAAATGGGTAATTTATTCATCAATAAATCAAAAATATCCTTTGCAGCCAAATCATTTGGTCATTGTCATGTCCAAATATCAGCTTCCTAACTCAAAAGGTACCTGAGATATTGCAAAGATGAGAAAGAAAAGATTAATATGAACTTAATAAATCGCCAATAATTAAATAATTAATCAATTCATTGATTCATCAATAAATAAAAAAATACCGTTTTGCCAAAGTACTTGCTCATTATTGTGGCCAAATTTCAGCTTCCTATCTCAAAGGATGGCCGAGATATCGTCCGGACAAACAAACAAACAGTGAAAACGGAGTACTTCGGTGCCTGGCGATGACGTCATGGAGCGCCTGGAGATGGAATAGGAAAGGAGCGGTGTATAAAAACTTGAGAAGACTGATTGGTTGGGTGATTTACCTGAAGGCAGGTCATTAGCTGCTTGCAAGGGTGATAATGGGTGGTTTGCCATTACCTTCCCAGCAGTTAGTCAGGACAATAATTTGTAATTTGACCAGAATGTCGGTGATAACTTGCCTACTCTTCATGAAGGACATGGTGGGATCTACCCGGCTCAACGTCCATCCGAGGGACGACACACACGAAGCCTGGTGTTGGCTTTGCGGTTTGGGTGCCGGCTTGGGATCCTCGGATCCTGGGTTCGCAATGCCGGTCGATTGCTGAATTAACGCCAGAGGGATTGACTCAGCCTGTTATCCTTCCGATGTCGGCAATTTGAGTACCAGGACAACCCTCCCATCTACTTTCTCAACAATCCTCTCCAAGAAGTTCTGTCACTCAAGCTTTTGGGTCTCACTATCTGCCATGATCTTTCTTGGGAAAACCACATTTCCAAGCTGGCCTCCAAAGCCAGTCGCCGACTGGGCATCCTCCGTCGTGCGAAGTCCTTCCTCGGCACACCTGAGCTCCTCACCACATACAAGGCTTTCATCCGCAGCTCAATGGAATACTGTTCTCCCCTATGGGCTGGTGCTCCTGCCTCACACCTGGCTCAGCTTCACGCTGTTGAATCCAAAGCTTTCAAAATCATTGGAATCTCCCGCGATGAAGCTATCTCTGAGGGCCTTTCACTCACTCACCGCAGGCAGGTAGGTGGTCTTTCTGTCTTCTACCGACTCCTCTCCGGCCTTGCTCCCCCAGCTCTCTCCGTGCTCTGTCCCCCAAATATTCCTACAGGTCGCACAAGATCTGCCAGCAACCCTCTGATGGTTAAACTGCCGAAATCTCGGCTCTCTGCTCACCTTCACTCTTTCATTCCTCTTTTCTCCCGCCTGTGGAACAAACTCCCACACTCCCTTCAATCCCTCTCCTCCCTCCAGGTCTTTAAAACAGCTGTTCACCACCATCTCTTATCTTCCCCCATCCATAACCTTGATCTTTTCTACCCCCACTAATTCACCCCAGATCCACCTTGTTTGAAATTCCAACTTATTTCCTGGAAATCCTGGCAGTGTCCATATGTTTATACCTCTCCCACCCCCCCCCCCCTTCACATGCCTCCCCCCCTTCACATGCCTCCCCCCTTCACATGCCTCCCCCCCAAAGCCCTCTCCCTCCCACAGATCTCTCGATGTCTCCATGTCTCTCGGTCCCTGCTCTCAAATGTTGTGTTTGTGTCCTTCCCCCTCTCTTCCCATCTTGTCTACCGCTCCCGATGTTATTTGTTTTATGTGTCTGTTTGTCTTTCTGTGTGATTAATTTTCGCTCTTTCACGAGCCTCGATCTTGTATACAAAAAAAAAAAAAAAAAAAAAAAAAAAAAAAGTTCACTGGTAATTCCCTGTGTGTCGCAAGAGGCGACTAACAGGGTTGGTGGCAGGAAGGGCATCCGGCCAGAGAACATTGCTTCAAAAAAGGCCATCCCCTGCTCTGTGGGAAAAAATGGCCTCCAAAGGTGGTTCTAAAGGTGGTTCAAGGGACGACACACACTGATGACATCACCCTACCTGTGACACACTGGGATAACAGTTTGTAGTTGGGTCGAGATCCAAACCCAGGCTAAACAGCGAAGAGACGTGTGTGTGTACGTCTCGGCGATCTTGTCAATCCCTGGGATTGAGTACGGAATCTAATTTACCAATAAATGAAATAATTTACGAAATGAAAGGTTCATTGATTGCAAATGGAAGGTTTGAAGATCTTTAAAGGTTTAAACTCGAAAGAGTCCACAGGGTCTGAAAGGTCGAAATCTTTAATAAACTCGGTATTTTATCTCTAATAAACTGAAATGTCCAACGGCCAAATTGAAAATGGAGGAATAGTTATGGCCTAACAATATATAATGAATGGATGTACTCAAGTCAAATACGATGTGATTGAAAATTGATAGAAGTACAGTACATTACTCAGTTCAAATAGTACGTACTTAATAGATGTACACACATTGGTCACTTTGGCTTCACCGTATTTTTCGTTTTTATTTATATAGATACATAACAAACCTTATAATGTATATAGTGGATGTTACATGGTTTGAATTTCTTCACATATTCATAGAATACTTGCCCTGTGCAGTCATCTTGGTGCGAGCCAACTCTTTTGTTTGTGAACGTTTTTTTTTTTCTTTGATCCAATATGACTGCCAGACCACGTGAGCGATTATTACATCATAAATTTATATTCTCTAATATAATTGTTGCACAGATCATGCTCAATAAATTTCAAACGGATCAGGCTAAAGGTGGGTTTTCACGGGACACGCGAACGGTTCGCGAAGGATGTGAATGTCGAAAAAATGGCAAAGTCCAACATTCGTATTTTAGGCTCCAAAAGTTCGCCAAACATGCGCGGGGGTTCGGAAGCGTCGTCAATTGTTCGCAGGAGTCGTTTTTTGTTCGGCGGGTATTTCAAACATTTTTAAATTATGACGTCATAATTACCACACCAATGTCGTCGTCGTTGACAACACCTATTCCCCATGCGGAGTTCTTTACAATGAGCCACGTTTCAATTTTTTCCCATAGAGCGGTTGTGGAGATATAGATGTGCAACTTTTTTCAGTTTTTCGAAGATGGTGCCTGTACCACGTGACCTATGACGTCATGATTATCATTAAATTATTCTACAGGAGGAGGTGCTTCTATGGTGAAAATTTCGTGTTCATCAGACCAACGGTTGCTGAGAAAAAATATTCATCTGATCGGATGAAGCGTTATACTTGTCAAATCATGACGTCATAATGAAGGCACTGATGACATGATAAAATTTCGTGTCAGTCGGACCAACTGAATGAATAAATCAATTTTAAAAATAACAGTTTGTAGTTGGGTCGACTACAAACCACGTAAACATACAGACACGTACGTACGGAATGCACGCACCCGAATGCCGAACCCTGCTTTTCGCTTCACGAGTGCAGGTAATAAACAAATCGTTCGTTCACACTCGTGTTTATACCATTTACAATAAATCCATAAACGTACCTTCTGTAAATGTTTGTGAGATTGTTGTGATAACTCTTCCTGATTCTCCATACAGAACACACATCCATTTTCTTGCATCTTCAGGAGTAAAATTGAAAGTGAAACTGGGCTGGTTTGTGACGTCACGATCAGACGTTACATGGCGCCACCCGAACGTCACACCAGGTACAGGATGTGAAAGTTCACAGTTGAAAGTCACTGCAGTTCCATTGGAAACTCTTTTCCCTGGAGTCACTGTGGCTGGAGGTGAAAGTAAAGATGTTGTTGTTTATTTTTACAATAAAAACCTATTTGAAACTCATCATGTTTCTGTTACAATAACTACAGGTGGAGCAGCTTACCTGTGACGATGATGATCGATATATAATAAATATGCCGATCAGATCGACACTCGTAATGTCTGGTGTCCTCAGGACGAACATCGGAGATTCTAAGTGAGAAATCCTCGGTGATTGTGGATTTCCCATTTGTTTGTTCATCTCGATCCTTCATCAGAGATTTTGATTCATTCACTTTATACCATCGAGTGCTGTGATGATTCACACCTGGTAAGGTGATGTTACTGTTAACTGGAGTTATAAAAATACATCTCTTTACACCATCACGTGATCCTGTAAAAGAGGGAATGGGATGTTTAATAACACGAGAAATTGAATGTTTAATGTTAAATAACAAATGTGAATAAAAGTGACATAAAGATAATTATATAATAAGTCAATAATTAAATAATTCTCTCACTTTTATAGACGTTGATAAAGTGATTGATGGTGAGACGAGTTTTGTTCATTGTGGAGACGACGCAGGTCCATTTACCCCCATCAGTGATCCCCATTTGTGAAACTTTCATTTTCTCTCCCTTTCCTACCGACAGGTCCCCCCTCATCCACTCCACGTCACCATCAGCACCATAGATCGAGCACCTCAAGGTGGTTTCACGACCTTCCTCTACCGGGAACTTCGGCCTCGTCACTGTGCAGAACAAACATTATATTTTAACTAAATACTTCGTTAATTTATATTAATCACATGTGTTTATTCAATGATTGTATTTATTAATAAACATAATGATAAATATTCACCTTCAGCAGTGACGAGATTCACCTCAGCGAGTTTGGTTCGTTTGTCAGTGGAACGATTAACGTGGTTACAGGTGAATGTTCCATAATTATAAGAACGTACAGGTGAGATAAGGAGAGAAAAATCTCCTTCTTTGACTCCATAACCGGTAATGTTCATATTATCATATCCACGCCAAGTGAATCCTTCATCCGGGAAGTCTTGGTGCATGATGCTGCCGCTGTATTTCCACCATTCCACCCGAGCCCCTTTTCTCCACAATGATCTGTTGAACAAACATGGCAGCGTCACCTCGTCACCCACAACTCCAAACACGGATTTCTCTTCCACAGCTCGTGTGTGTTCAACACCTGAAAACACAAGAAAACATTGTGAGTTATTCAGATAATTGTTTATAAACATTTACAGATTTGATAATCTTGTTTATTTCAATATAACTGAATCATCGGATCGATATCAACCACCGAAGTTAACAAAACATTTAAATCCCAATGGAAGAGTGCAGCATTTAGGGGGGAGGGTAACAGGTACGAATCCCCACCCCAATCACCCGCTCATCCGCTATTCGGGAAAGCAAAATGTGACGAATCAAGTATTATTTGACCATTCACAGTCCTCCTCTTCTTCTTTTATCGTTTTCACAATCGTGCATGTAAAGTGATCAAATTGGAAGATGTCACCCCCTCCAACCCCTCTTGTTTCCCCACTCCAAGTAATTATATAACAGCTTTGCAGAGTCGATGGTACTTGTGGTTCAATGGGTACAAAATATCTAGCGTAGATACAAAATATCTAGAAGCGTAGATATCCACACCCCATCCCACGCCTCCTCCCCCCAAGCCCTCTCCCTCCCACAGATCTCCCGATGTCCCTGCTCTCAAATGCTGTACTTGTGTGATTCCCCTTCTCTCCCCGTCTTGTCTACCACTCCCCTTATTGTATACTTTGTGTGTCTGTTTGATTTTTTTTTTGTGTGATAAATGTTAGCTCTTTCACGAGCCTCGATTCTGCATTAAAAAAAAAATATAGAACCCGATTCCTCTGATTGAACGAACGAGCTCTCTGTACCTCCTCGAACAGTAAGTATTGTATATTTATATTAAAAGGTCGACGGGTGAATAAAGACGTGAATGGAGTGGTTATTTGTGTTGATTACTCGTTTGCCACGTCACAAAGATCATTAACCCCAATTCCCACATGTGTGGACATTATGAAGCAAACAGTGAATGGGAGGACACCACGCTGGTAGGTTGTAAGTAGTTTGGTACCTTAGGGTTTAGTATGAGGACCGTTATTAGTCCCAAACAGGTGTGACCTCATTTATGGGAGGAGGTGGGATATTATGAGTCATGTGAATCCTTCCATCGGAATACTCCAATCGACAATGACTGGACCTATTCCTTTCATATTGTTGCGGATCTCAATGTCGGCCCCTTTTCCCCTTACCAAGGGGGGATTAATCCCCTTGTCTGCGACTGACCGACGTGAATCCTGGGGGTCCCAACGCTCCTTCCGGTCGGGAGCAGCCAGGGTATTTGGTCAACGAAAAGTCCCAAGGACCTGAGTGCCACTCCTGACCACGAAGCAGGGGAGGGACTCCCGCTCGAACCACGGTTTTAGATGTTCCAATTGCCGAGCGGTTTTAGCAACCCGGAGTTCGAGCTATTAACAGTCACTAACCCGATTCCGAAGCGTTGGCCGAAATCGCGCCACAGGTACTCAATGGGGGAAATCACAAAGACGATCGGACGAGCATGAAGATGAAGGTAGGAAGAACACAGGTATTTATTACTAACTATTGTACAAAACCAAAGAAACCAAGGGAGAAGGAAAGAAAACGAAAGCAATTTACAGAAGAAGGAGACACAGTGCAATTCTACTTTTCTATACAGGCTTACTTAAACCCCAGGGACAAAACAAACAAGACAAACTCACGTACACAAAAGGATGGTATGGCAGGGATGGTACGGGACGGCAGAGGAGGGTCCAGGTAGATGGTAGGCGTCGAGGTTCGGCTCGAAGCTCGCGCTTTGGTCCACGCTTGTGGGTTCGAGGCGAAACCCGGCACACAGCTCCGCTTCGGGCTGGCAGCGAGGAGCCGGCAGCTCCACGTATTCGGTTTCACACCGTCAGCTGTCTCATGCGTCCTCCGCCTCCTGCATCTCCGACGCTCCTTTACTACTTCACAGAATCTGTCTGCGGTCCAGCGCACCTCCCTCAAAAACCCCTCTCAGCTTCCCCTCAAACGAGCTGCTCTGCCTCGTGTCCAACTCTGAGCTCATCTTTTTAAGCAGTCCCTCCCAACCTCCTTTTATGACTTTTCCCACGATCAAGCAAAGGCATGCCTACCGCGGGTTAAGAGGGCATGCCTACCGGGTCGCTCTCCGCAGTGCCGATTGGTGGGCACGGGCTCTCTGGCTCCACCCTTGATGATGATGGGCGGGCACGCCCTTCTTCCCCGAGCTGACCACGCCGTAATGGCGGCAAATGCAGTTGGCAATAATGCAGTTGGCAATGAAGGCTTTGGGGGAATTTGAAAAAGGGGATCTGTCTTATTCGATTCGGTGCAATGCAGTGTCAACTAATGGGCAACAGAGCCTTAAACTGGAACACATAATAAATAAATAACTATTTAGAAGGGTATATGATTTTCTATGTGCATGCGATGGACTAACTAAGGGGACGACCTTTGACCTTTACACAAATGGAGGTATTTACAAAGATAATGACATTACTTACAGAGGGTGATATTTACAAATACAGGATTCTCAAATCCGCAACAATATTTAGCACATCCATACAGGGCCTTCAGAAAGTATTCACACCCCTTGACATTTTCACATTTTGTTGTGTCACAGCCTGAATTTAAAATTGATTAAATTGACTTTTTTGTCACTGATCTACACATCACACTGATCTACACCGATCTACCCACAACGTCAAAGGGGAATTCCTTTTTTAGAATTTTCAACAAAATAATTAAAAACGAAAAGCTGAAATTTTTTGAGTCAATAAGTATTCAACCCCTTTGCTATAACACTCCAAATAGAGCTCAGGTACATCCCATTTCCGTTGATCATCCATGAGATGTCTCTACAACTTGAGTTGAGTCCACCTGTGGCAAATTAAATTGATTGGACATCTATAATATAAAAGGAGCTCGGTCTTGGCGTCCGTCTTTCCGTGAAGCTGTGGGACTATATGTCTATTAATTACGCACTGTTTGACCTCAGTTGCATCCTTCTATTAATTACGTACGTCTATTATTTACTTCTACTGTACCTTTCGACCCTTTAGACTACTGAGACCGCTTAGACCTTAGAAGACCCTTTAAGATTCCCCCCAACACCTCTAAGACCCAAAACACTGCAAAGACCCTTAAATACCCAAAAGACCCCAATGACCCAAAAGACCCTTAGGACTCCGAAGACCCAAAAAACCTGAGGACTCCTAAGACCCAAAATACCCCGAGGACTTTCAGAACCCAAAAGACCCAAAGAACCCGAAAGACCCAAAAGACCCAGAAGAACTTAAGGAACCCGACGACCATATATAATCCTTAGAACCCTAAGATCCTATCGACTCCACCAGACCATTTAAACCCCTTAAACCTGGTGAGACCCTGAAGAACCCTAACACCCCATAGACTCCATCAGACCCTTTAGAACACCATGGCCTATAGACTCCCTCAGACCCTTTCAAACTTATAGACCTCATTAGACCTTTTAGACTCTGCCCCCTTTCGACCCCTTATACATTTAAGATACTTTTGACACATTTAAACCCGACAGACCCTTTAGACCTTTACACACCTTTTTTTTTTTTTTTGTATGCGGGATCGAGGCTCGTGAAAGTGCTAAGATTTATTACACAAAAAATCAAACAGACACACAAAACATATAATAAGGGAAGCGGTAGACAAGATGGGGAGAGAAGGGGAAGCACACAAACACAACATTTGAGAGCATGGACATCGGGAGATTTGTGAGAGGGAGAGGGCTTGGGGGGAGGAGGCGTGGGAAGGGGGGGGGGGCTTTAGTCCCATGACTCCCTTTAGACCCCTTAGAGGCTTATATCTTAACACCCCTTAGACACTGCAGACCCTTAAGCCTTGTTAGACATATTTACACCCCTTAGACTGCTTGGACCATTGACCATTTAGAGCTTTATACCTTTTAGACCACATAGAGCATTTTAGTCAGTCTATATGCCTTTGGACCCTGGAGACCTTTACACCCTTTAGACCATCTTTAACCTTTTAGATGCACTTCACACACAAGTCTATAGTCTTCTTTCAAAACACAGACTATACTTTTTTCAGCAAGTAATGCAGAAACTTTACCCATCCAAGAGGGTGGGTGTTCTGCTTGTATGTGTGTGTAATAATGTCTGGGTATTGTGGCACATCAAATGATTTTGCAATCAAAATCAAAAGTCATGGGACAGGCTTTTATGTTTGAATTTTGTCAATTTTAAAAAGAACCAGCGGAATACCCACCCTCTGAGGGTCTTAAGGGTTTTGGGGGTCTTAGGAGTCTTATGTTTATTGGGGGTGTTAGGGGTTGAAAGGGTATTGGGGTTGTGGGAGGTCTTTGAGTCTTAAGGGTCTTGTGATCCTGGGGGTCTGGAGGGTTATAGGGGAATTGTGAGGTCCAAGAGGGGTTGAGGGGTCTTAAGAATCTCAATGGTCTTCGGGCCTTTAGGGGTCTTCAGGGTGTCAAGGGGTCTTAAGGTATAGAGGAGTCTGGAACTCGCACAAACGCACGCACTCTGGACAGCACTCGGTAGATCACATACCTCCGCCAGGCTGAACAGTTTCCGTTTTATATCTCACTGAGAGGCCGGATCTGGATCTGGACCTAAATCAAAATGGAATCGGCTTCTTCTTGTCACCTAACCAACTCATACACCTCATTTTGTTATAACTGTTGTCCTTCCGGCAGGTTCTCCCATCTCAGCCAAGGAACTCTGTAGTTCTGTCAGAATGGTCATTTGGTTCTTGGTCAACTCCTTGACCAAGGTCCTTTCTGCCCGGTTGCTCCGTATGTTCGGACAGCCAGCTCAAGGAAGATTCTGAGTAGTTCAATATGCTTTCTATTTTCTAATGATGGAGCTCACTGTGCTCTTGGGAACTTTCAACACTCCAGAAATTGTTTTATACCCTTCCCCAGATCTATGCCTCCCCACAATTCAATACCAGAATTATATGGACAGTTCCTTGGACTTCATGGTAGAGTTTCTGCTCTGACATGAACTGTCAACTGTGGGACCTTCAATAGAAAGGTGTGTTTCCTTCTAAATCATGTCCAATCAATCGAATTGGCCACACGTGAACTCCAATCAAGTTGTAGAGAAATCTAAAAGATGATCAAAGGAAATTGGATGTACCTGAGCTCTATTTGGAGTGACATAGCAAAGGGGTTGAATACTTATTGACGCAAGACATTTCAGCTTTTAATTAGCTCACCTAGAACAAAGTTCAGGGGACCTTATGCGATGGCGCGTCGTCCGTCCGTCAGTTCGTAAACATTTGAATCTTCTTCTCCGAAACCGCTGATGGGATTACGACCAAATTTGGCACAAATGATATTTGTTGTGTTGTGACTAAAGTTTGTTTACGGCATTAAAAAATCTGCCCCTTTGGGGATACCCTGAAGATGCAAAAGACCCCAAAGACCCTTAAATACCCCAAAAATCCTTAAAGTCCAAAATAGCAAAAGACTGAAAAGACCCCAAAATATCCTTAAATACAAAATATCCCCCCCCCCCCACTCAAAATGGGTCCAGGTTTTGACCACCCCCCCCCCCCCCAAAAAGGTATTTGCTCTTTTCTCAGAACCTTCACATACAATTTTGATGAAACTTCACCACAACCTTCATCATCCATGATGTACCAATCTTTGTTCAAAGCATTGGAAAAATTGGGGTCTGAGGAGGTACACGGGGTGGGAAGGGAGGGGGGGGGGGGGTTGCCCCCCCAAAATAAGTGGTTTTTCATTTGTTTGTTTAGTCTTATGATTATGTTAGTATGATTCTACATGCTGTCCTGTCTTCTAGCAAGCATTGAAATTGGTTTAAAATACCTTTAGTCAGTGCAGTATACTGTTTATTCTACCAGGTGAGCACCAGGGGTATTGCCCCTATGTTTTGTTAATTGTTTTGCAGAAATTTCTAAAAAATATATAATCCACTTTGACGTTATTGGGTATTATGTGTATATCAGTGACCAAAAAATCTCAATTTAATAAATTTTAAATTCAGGTTGTGACACTACAAAATATGAAAAAGTCAAGGGGTGTGAATACTTTCTGAAGGCGCTGTATATATGCACGTGTAGTTTACCAACATCCACTATCTAAATACCACTTTGATGATTTTTAGTTCACCTGGAACGTAGTTTTGGGGAGCTTATGCGATGGCGCATCATCCACCCGTCTGTCCGTAAATAATTGAAACTTCTTCTCCGAAACCGCTGATGGGATTGTGACCAAACTTGGCACAAATTATATTTGGTGTCTTGCAACTCAAGTTTGATCATGGCATGAAAAACATCAGGGTGACCGGGGGTCAAAGTGGATCCAGGTTTGACCCCCCAAAATAGGGATTTGCTTTTTCCTCTGGAACTACACACACTATATCTACACACTACACACTTTGGGGTCAAACTACACACACCATTTCGATGAAACTTGACCTCAACCTTCATCATACTGTTATGGATTCGGCCCTTCCGTGGTTGTGGCTTTCATCCACTTGTAACATTGCTGGTTATGTATTATTATTCTTGTCGAGGTTGGAAGGAAACGGCGATTATTGTTGTTTAAGGGAAATGGTTATTGTGGTTAAAAGGTTAAAAGCGCTCATGGTAAAAATGAGACAGGAAACCGGATCGTGACCCGGAAGAGGGGGAGCGAAGAGGAAGAGGTCGTGAGGCAAAGGTCGGGGAAAAAAAGGCGTGTCGAAGCTCCGTACCTAGCGTGGTCGAGCGTACATCGCGAGTGAACTTTGAGTCCTTGAAAGGAATATCGTGCGATAGGTGTTATCGCCGGAATATTGAGGAACCTGCATAGTCAGGTATCGGCATTGAGGTTCTGGAGAATCCTTGCCTAGAGGCTCCGGCTCGAGTGAGAGTCGTCCCCCATTCTGCTCCGCACGCTGCGTCCACCGAAGAAGGTTTTGGTACGCGGCAACTTTTCTCATCCTCCGGCCGTCTGCCGGGGATGCATGTGTGCGAAAGCGGCGTTTTGAAGGTTACACGGCGGTTCGCTGATTGAACGGCGAACGTGTACGTCGGCGCACGTCTTTGGGGATTTTCCATTCTACCGCGAGTTTGCTGGGTGTTGGACCACGTGACTTCTGTGCCGCTTCGACCGCCTACGCCTCGATTGATCTTGATCGGACATTGTTCCCACGATCGCTGGAGCGAATCAACTTCACCTTGGAGAGTTATAGAGACATTGGGGAGTGCCGTGAGTTTGAGATAAGTACTAGATAAGATGGTACCATCTTAAGATTTTGATTGTCTGGATTTGCTATCATATTGGTGATGTTATTCCTGTGTGATTTTTAATATATTATTGGTTTGTTTATAACCATTGGTGTGGTTTCCTTATTGATTTCGACACGGAATAATATATATTTTTCTGCCGTGGCTCCTCCCAGGGTTCGGAGGTATACCGAGACCAGAAGGTCAGGGAGGAGCACGTAACAATACTGTGATGTACCAAAGTTTGTTCACTGCACTAAGAAAAAAATCGGTCCCTGAGGGGGTCTACTGGGGGGTTGCCCCACCCCCTCCAAAAAAAATAGGTATTTGCTCTTTTCTCTGAAACTACACACACAATTTCGTTAAAACTTGACCACAACCTTCAACACCCTTTTTGTACCAAAGTTTGTTCACAGCATTAAAAAAAAATCGGGCCCCAAGGGAGTGTACATGGGGTTGTTCCCCAAAATAGGTATTTGCTATCTTCTCTGAAACTACACACACAATTTCAATGAAACTTGACCACAACCTTCATCGCCCGTGATGCATCACCCGCATCTCATAATAATCTCATACCTACTGAGTTCACAATGTGACGTCACTGGCCATATCGAAAATCGACACTCTAGGGCTTTTTTTGGCACTTTGTGATTGGCAAAGAGAAACAAAATTCCCTTAAAATTGGACCGTGTTTAATTAATCAATGGTTTTTGGCAAAAAAAAAATTGCATTTAGGTTTCCCTTCAGGGTCTTTTGGGTATTTAAGGGTCTTTGGGGTCTTTTCAGTCTTCTTGGTCTTCAGGGTCTTTGGGGTGTTTTGGGTGTTCAGGGTATTTTGGGTCTTTGGGTATTTTCAGCCTTTTTGGTTTTTATGGTCTTTCGTGTATTTAAGGATATTTTGGGGTCTTTTCAGTATTTTGGACTTTAAGGATTTTGGGGTATTTAAGGGTCTTTGGGGTCTTTTGCATCTTCAGGGTATTTTTGGTCTATGGGGTTTTTGGGGTCTTCTGGTCTTTTCAGTCATTTTGGTCTTTGGGGTCTTTTGGGTCCTCGGGCTCTTTTAGTTTCTCTGGGTCCTTTGGGTCCTCGGTGTATTTTTGGTGTTTGGGTCCTCTTGGTCTTTTGGGTCCTCAGAGGGGACAGAGGGAGGTTGGGGTGGGTGGTGGTCTTTTGGGTCCTCTGGGTGCTTTAGGTTAAGTATTTCAGGTTGAAATTGTGGTTAGCGTTAGCTCAGCCATCCAACCAATGGGTGAAGAACGGACATACATACATAAATACATGCATGCATACATAATCACAAACACTTGCTCCATTATATATATATAGAGATTGTATTCCATAGTTAGTCCACGTATACAATTTATTACCTACAAAGTTTTTTGAAGTATTGTTTAATTACATATTTGGAAGAGTTAACTCGCCTGAAATAAACTCATTATATATACCCTGGGAATATGAAAAAATATATAATTACACTACAGTTAGATCCCTAACTTCAGTTTTCAAGCACAGTACTTTTACGAAGTATAATAAATAACTAATTCCCTTGTAGGGAACACAACTCTCCCTCCTTTCCGCTCTTCCCTCCTCTCCTCCCTCCTCTGTGCTCTTCCCTCCTCTCCGCTCTTCCCTCCTCTCCCCTCCACTCCCCTCCTCACCCCAATCCACCCATCACTCCTCCCCACCCCTCACTCACCTCTACCCGTCACTCTCCTCTCCCCCTCACTCTCCTCTACCCCTCACTCCTCTCTACACCACACTCCCCGCTCCTTCCCCTCACTCCTCTCCTCTCCCATTCCCTTACCTCCCTCTCAATCCTCACTCCTCTCTCCCCCCCCCCCTCTCATTCTTCTCTCCTCCTTCTCTCTTCTCTCCTCCTTCTCTCTTCTCCCCTCCCTCTCTCCTCTCCGACTCTCACTCTTCTCCAACCACTCACTCCTCTCCAACCCCTCACTCCTCTCCACTCCACTCATCACTGTGCAGACTGTACAGGGGAGACGATTTTGGTATTTTCAGACTTTTTGGTCTTTAAGGGTCTTTTGTGTATTTAAGGATCTTTTGGGGTCTTTTCAGTCTTTTGGTCTTTGGGGTCTTCAAGGAATTTTGGGGTGTTTTGTTTCTTCAGG
Organism: Myxine glutinosa; assembly: GCF_964187855.1. Classification (NCBI taxonomy): domain Eukaryota; kingdom Metazoa; phylum Chordata; class Myxini; order Myxiniformes; family Myxinidae; genus Myxine; species Myxine glutinosa. The sequence goes on along the minus strand of NC_136261.1, from coordinate 65,598,246 downwards.
GTCTTTCAGGATCTTTGGGATCTTTTGCGTCTTTGGGGTATTTTAGGGCTTCAAAATTATTTCAGTCTTCAGAATCATATTGGTCTTTGGGGTCTATGGGGTTTTTGGGGTCTTTATAGTTTTTGGGGTATTTTTGATCTTCGGGGTCGTCAGGGTATTTTTGGGGTCTTTGGGGTCCATTGGGTCTTTTCAGTCTTTTTGGTATTTGGGGTCTTTTGGGTCCTCTGGGCCTTTTGGTTTCTTTGGGTCCTTTGGGTCCTCCGTGTATTATTGGTGTTCGGGTCCTTGGGGTCTTTTGGGTCCTCAGAGGGGACAGAGGGGTCTGGGGTGGGTGGTTGTCTTTTGGGTCCTCTGGGTGCTTTAGGTTAAGTATTTCATGTTACAATTGTGGTTAGCGTTAGCTCAGATATCCATCCAATGGGTGAAGAGCGGACACACATACATACATACATACATACATACATACATACATACATACATACATACATACATACATACATACATACATGCAAGCCTCTCCTCAGTGAAAGACACATGGAAGCCCACTTGGAGTTTGCAAAAAAGCACCTAAAGGACTCTCAGACTGGGAGAAACAAGATTCTTTGGTCTGATGAAACCAAGATTGAACTGTTTGGCCTCCGTCTGGCCACTCTGCCATAAAACCCAGATCGGTGGAGTGTTGCAGTGATGGTTGTCCTTCTGGAAGTTTCTCCCATTTCCACATAGGATCTCTGGAGCTCAGCCAGAGTGACCATCGGGTTCTTGGTCACCTCTTTTACCAAGGCTCTTCTCCCCCGATTGCTGAATTTGGCCGGGCGGCCAGATCTAGGAAGAGTCCTGGTTGTTCCAAACTTCTTCCATTTAAGAATTATGGAGGCCACTGTGCTCTTGGGAACCTTCAATGCGGCAGAAATTTTGTTGTAGGCTTCCCCAGATCTGTGCCTCGACACAATCCTGTCTCTGAGCTCTGAAGGCAGTTCCTTCGAACTCATGGCTTGGTTTTTGCTCTGATATGCATTGTCAGCTGTGAGACCTTATATAGACAGGTGTGTGCCTTTCCAAATCATGTCCAATCAATTGAATTTACCACAGGTGGACTCCAATCAAGGTCGAAAAACATCTCAAAGATGATCAAGAGAAATGGGAGGCACCTGAGCTAAATTTCAAGTGTCATAGCAAAGGGTATGAATACTTATGTCAATGTGATATTTCAGTTTTTTATTTTTAATAAATTTGCAAAACTTTCTAAAATCCTGTTTTCTCTGTCATTATGGGGTTTTGAGTGTAGATTGATGAGGGAAAAAATGAATTTCAACGATTTCAGCATAAGGCTGCAACATAACAAAATGTGAGAAAAGTGAAGGGGTCTGAATACTTTCTGAATGTACTATATATATATATATGTGAACCCCCCCCCCCCCCAATAGGGGTTAAAACTGCAAGAATATACATCACTATGGTGATAACCCTGTCTTGTCGTCCTCCTCCTCCACTTCCCTCCCCCACCCCCCAAGAGTTGATCAGTCCCAGTTACTCATACATATCTATGCGAATGTGAACAAATTCTTCCATTAATTTTACCCTTTTTAGATTCCTTTACCAACCTATCTTTTAGGGAACCCTGTTTCTACAGTGCGTATCAAAAAAAGGTAATCCGAATTCAAGGGGTTAATATGCAAAGGTTATTTCGTTTGACAATTTACAGCCTTGGCATTGAATATGGAATTTTTTTTTTTCTTGACGGGTTTACTTTCTGAACTCAGTATATCAATCTGGCGAGTTTCTTTTACCCTTTGGTGATGTCTTTGTTGAAAGAACCATGTCACTGATTGTTTTTCGCAGCAAGAAGTCAATAACAGGATTATATCACAGGTGGCATGACAAAATGTAAGGACAGGTACATTTGACGATTCGCTTCACAATCGGGTATATAAGGGTTGTTGCGTTCTGTATTAGTGGAAATCAACTGCTGCACGTCTACAAAAGTTATTGCCGCTTCCTCTGGAGATGGTCCGTCAACTCGACAATGCTGTTTGTCATGGAGTGGTGACTTTACGAAATTCTGGCATGAAACAGCGTGCTATTGCTCGGCAGTATGGCATTACTCAAGGTCAGGTGTCAAAGATCCTGAAACGAAATGCTCAGAGGGGTGTCCGTACTCCAATACCGTGGCCAGGACGTCCACGCAGAACCACAAAGAGAGATGATCGCCAGCTGCACCGGTTAGTCTGCAATGGCCGTACCAAGTCAGCTAATCGGCTTAGGGCTGAGTGGCAGCAACTGACAAATGTGCCTGTATGCAGAAGGCTCGTCAACCAACGACTGGTTCAAGCAGGCTATCATGCCAGGCGTCCCCTGAGAAAGCCACGCCTGACCAGACAACACAGCCAGCACCGATTGCAGTGGGCCAGAGAGCACCGTCAATGGCAGCCAGGACACTGGAATCACGTGACCTTCAGTGACGAGTCTAGATTTCTGGTCAATCGTCAAGATGGCCGTGTCCGAGTGCGCAGACAAGTGCATGAAGCCCACAATGAAGGTTGTATAGTGCCAAGAGTCCAAGCTGGAGGTGGTGGGGTGACCGTTTGGGCTGCTTTTCATGCAGGGGGCAAAACTGACCTGGTTGTCCTGAATGGAAACCTGAACCAGTTCAAGTACAGGGCCATTCTGGAAGAAACATTGCTTCCATTTGCTCGTGCAGCCTTTCGAGGAAACTTTGTCTTCCAAGATGACAATGCACAGCCTCATCGTGCTCGCATGATCCAACACTTTCTTGCTGACCGTGGTGTAGAGCATATGGGGTGGCCTGCCATGTCCCCGGATATGAATCCGATAGAGAACTTGTGGGCAGAATTAACGCGTGAAATCGACAACTTGGACCAGCAGCCGACCTCTGTGCGTGAATTGCAGCAGGCTATTGTCACTGCATGGCAAGCGATTCCTGTCCAAACCTTGGCAAATCTCGTGAACAGCATGTTTCGACGTGTACGTGCTCTCCTGAATGCTCGTGAGGGTTACATGAAGTGCTGAACTGTAATTTTACTGTCCGTAATCCCAGTCATGATTTAGCTTTTGTTTTTGTTGAAAAAAAAATTGGCTAATGTGCAAAATAAAGAGATACTTCTGGAAAACGTACAGAAGTTTAACATAGTACTGTCCGTGAATTGAGTTCGATATCAGTTTACATCACTTTCAAGGATCAATTTATTTGCTTCAAAATGTCAAATGTGGTTTTTGTTTCTTTTAAAGGTCACATTAACAAAATCTAGAATAATTTCAACATAATTCCAATGAACTTTTGGTTCGAAGTCATCTTGAAAAGTAAGTTCACCCCCACAAAAAAAATATTCCATATTAAATGCCAAGTCTGTACATGTGGTTTACGAATTATGAGGAGATCCTCAGCTTTCCATTGATGCCTTTCATACATCATTGCTGTCACACATGACCGAGTACATGTTCATTGAAAATGACAAGTTCAAATCGCATGTTTACAAGTTTGGCTAATCGGTGCAAGACAGTTTTAAATGGACGCATTACTTGTCGACTGCCAAATTGATTATGTAAAATTGTTAAGCTGGCCTGGTAATCGTCGGTTGCGTCATTCTTTGTTTAAGATGGGTATTTAAGATGGGCCTACAGTGTATGGGTTTAGAGACAGTCTGAGTCATTGAAAAGATGGTTCAACTTACGACTGAACAGCGGATCTTTGTGGTTGCAACCTTTCATCAAACCGGAAGTTTGCAGCGAACTCGTGATGCGTTCAGGGAACGTTTCCCAGAACGGGAGCCTCCAGCAGCCAAAACCATCTGGGTGAATGTTAGAAAATACCAAGAGCATGGCACTAGCCTCAACCGCAACAAGGGGAATTCTGGTAGGAGGCGCACTGGGCGATCGGAAATGAACATTGCAGCAGTAAGGCAGCAAGTTTTGGAGCATCCGAGGGATACCAGCGCAAGACGAAATGGGACAGGATTGCCTTCGGCAACATTCAACCGAATCACAAGACTGGACCTCCACCAACATCCATGTCGGATTCACATCCGGCATCAACTTATGCCAGGGAATTTTGCCAGGAGGCTGGTGCTTGCCAGATGGTTGATAGCACGTTGCGAAGCAGATGTCAATTTCTGGCGGTATCTCGTTATAAGCGACGAAGCTGCTTTCGCCATGGACGGCAAGGTCAATACCCATAATGATCTTGAATATGCACCGACAGGACAACCCCCTGAATTTAATTTTGACACCAACATGAATCGACAAAAGTGAACTGTTTGGTTCGGACTTTGTGGAAGTGGTCAGGTGATCGGACCATTTTTCTTTAAAAGGAATGTCAATGGTGACAGGTATCTGCAGATGATCAATGATGAAGTTTTGCCGCAGCTGGAGGAGAACTTTGAGCGACAGGTTCGTGGTGTCTTCAGATATCTCTGGTGGGCCCAAGACGGCGCCCCAGCACATTGTCTTATCGCTGTCCGAGATCGACTGAGGGAACTCTTTGGAGACCGAGTCATCGCCCTCAACCATGCAATGGAATGGCCGCCAAGATCACCTGACCTCACACCATGTGATTATTTCCTTTGGGGAAATTTAAAGAACAAGGTGGTCGTAACTCCTCCCTGTGATCTTGACGAATTGCAGGGCCGTATTCGACATGAAGTGGATGCTTTGAGCAATGACCCGGCTATAGTGAGACGAGTAGTTCAGGGCATGCTCCGCCGCTGTGAGCTTTGTGTTGAAAGGGGAGGTGGACATGTTGAAGGTGTGGGTGCATAAAGGCCAATCATTCCTCAGAAAAGTTCACATCTGACGTTCATTTTGCACCAATTATCCTGACTTGCATCGATTAGCCAAACTTGTAAAAATGCGATTTGAACTTGTCATTTTCAATGAACATGTACTCGGTCATGTGTGACACTATGACAGCAATGATGCATGGAAGGTATCAATTGAAAGCTGAGGATCTCCTCTTAATTAGTAAACCACATGTAAATTGTCAAAATAAATAACCTTTGCATATTAACTCCTTGAATTCTGATTACCTTTTTTTTGATACGCTCTGTATAATGCAAACATCCACAACGGCAGAACTCGGGAAATTCCATTAATACAAGGTATAGAGCTGACTGATACATAATTAACATTGTAATTTGGGTTTTTCGTTACTTCAAGCTTTAATAATTACAGAGAGTGTTCTGACAATGTGGTAGGAAATTGCGGATACTAATTTCCAAAGTACAGTATGTATGTGGAAGGTGGGGTGGAGGGTACGGGCTCCATAAATCAACTTTCTATTAGCAAGCTTTTTTGGGATGAACGGTGATAAGTTTAACAATTATAAACTAGCGCTTCATACTTTCCAATTGTAGTTTTCTTTGCAATCTTCAATTAAACATGCAAAGGAACATTGCATAATCTATACTATAAGAGGTGTGCGTGTGTGTGTGTGTGTGTGTGTGTGTGTGTGTGTGTGTGTGTGTGTGTGTGTGTGTATGTCGGTCGGTCGGTCGGTCGCCATTTTTCTCAGAGATGGCTGAACGGATCTTCGTCAAACTTTCAGGGGTTTGTGTTACGGATTCGTCACTTCCGTTGTTGTGGTTCTCAGCCACTGTAAACATTTTTGGTTCCATGTACTGTTATTGTTATTGTATAAGTGAATTGGAGATAACTGTTTTCAAAAGGTAAAAAAAATTAATGTTTTAAAAAGAAACCGGAAACCGGATCGGGAACCGGATGAAGAAGAAGAGGAAGAAGAAGAGGAAAAAGGAGGCGGAGCGAGTGAGGTCGAGAAGGATCCGAGCTGCTTTGAGGTCTGGAGCAAACGCTGGCGAACGGGGGTCACTAGCGAACTTTGGGGTTTCCTGGGAAAGGGATTCCTGTGACAGAGTTGTTATCGCTGTGACAGATAAATCTGCGTGACAGGTTTTGCGGTTGATTCCGAAGAGAATCATTGGAGTGTCATTACGTCTCGAGAATGGACCGTTGGCCATTTTGCCTCACGCTGGATTTTCGCATCGCTCCAGGTTTTTCACCTCGCTTCAACCATTTCACCGCATCCAGACGTTAACCTGGTGTGTGTGTGTGTAACGTGGATTTTGAGTGTGAATTTGCGGTTCGCTGATTGGGAGCCGTTGAACGTCCATACCTGAAGGTGTGATTTCCCAGCCGCCTCTTGAGGACACTTTTGCCTATCTTTGGCAGTGTGACTGTCAACCGAGCAGGATTCTGGTCTCGATACAACATCGTTCTGACGATCACTGGAGCATGGATCGACTTTGGTTTGAAGCTGGGACAGAGACATTGGGAATGTTATTTTCACTCACTTGGGGCACAGTGAGTTATATTGTACGAAACTGATGGTACCATCATAGGAATGATATATTGGTTGGACAATTGATTAATATTGTTATTGTACTGTTATTCTTGTGTGACCTTAATGCAATACTTGTTTGTTGGTAACAATTGGTGTGGTTTCACCATTGATCTTTGACATACAGAATAACACATCTTTCTGCCGTGACACCTCTCAGGGCTCGGAGGTACACCATGACTGGGGTTTGGGGAGGAGCACGTAACATTTGTCAGTGGGTGCCAGGGAGTGTTTTGGACCAAAAAAAAATTGGGAGTAAGGAGGGAGTGTGGAAAGACTTTTAAAAATCGCTCTGTAGTGCCGAAGCCCTTTAGATTAATGGCAGATATATACAAGTACACATGCACATAAATAAATACAAAACAATTACAAGACATTTGAACACAAATAAAACAACAATTCATGTTCAACCAGACAATTCCGGAAGGGGTCGAAGTTGGTGGTAGGTCTTCTTCTTTTTGAACGTCATCAAACTTAGCTCAGAAACGTGATCAACGGCACATTCACCAGCATGTATTCAAGAAAATAATTTACTTCTAAGGTGACACCAGTACAGTATTTACAACATGGAGAATGTAAAAACACCAGTACAGTGTTTACCACATGGAGAACGTAAAAACACCAGTACAGTATTTACAACATGGAGAATGTAAAAACACCAGTACTGAAGGAACTGCGCTCCAACGCGAGTCGAAAGAATTGACGCGACCAAAGACGGAATTCGTCCGAGTTGCTTTATTGAAACAAAACAGCTCAGGTATTCTCACAAGCCCGTTTATCGGGCAGCAATATATATACACATTTATGTCGGGAAGTTTGCCCGGCAAAAGCTATACCGGGCATGCCCGGGTGTCAAGGGCGAGCCTTGGAATGGCGAGTCTGGACCTGCCCGGGTGTGTTTGGCTGCGGCCTGGCAAGTCGAGGCTGGGCGTGCCCGGGCGCTCTGCACGAGCCCTGGAAAGGCGATAGCGGGCATGCCCGGACGCTCTGGGCGAGCCCTGGAAAGGCGATAGCGGGCATGCCCGGACGCTCTGGGCGAGCCCTGAAAAGGCGATAGCGGGCATGCCCGGACGCTCTGGGCGAGCCCTGGAAAGGCGAGAGCGGGCATGCCCGGGAAAGACGAGACCGGGCGTGCCCGGGAGGTTCGGGCGTGCCCGGGAACAGTGAGTCCGGGCATGCCCGGGAGAGGCGCGTCTGGCCGTGTTCTGGCCGGTGCAAGGCGATTGTGTGCATCCAGCGGTAACCGCTACACACGCCCCTCCAGAATCGACCTGCACCGGCAGGGTCAATTTAAGGGGGGTCCGGATGACCCGGCCGAAGCGACGCCTGGAGGGTCGTGGGGAGGGGTCCGACGTGGTGGTGGGTGGTCGAGCGGGGGGAACTGTGGACGGGGGGCGGCCTCGCCGCGGAGGAAGGGCCAACCATGGTGGTCGGTCGACGTCCATGTGCGCCGGTTTGAGGCGGTCCACAGAAATCTGGTCCGGCCGGCCGCCGAAGTCGACGATGAAAGACTTGTCGCCCCGTCGCAGGACCCGGAAGGGCCCGTCGTACGGCGGCCGGAGTGGCCCCCGGTGCGCGTCATGACGCACAAAGATGTACTCCGCTGTGCGAAGCGCCGGGGGGGACGTAGGACTGGGGGCCACCGTGGCGGGATGTCGGCACGGGGGCAAATCGTCGGGCGGCCTCCTGGAGGTCCGAGCGCTGGCGAGCGGCGGACCAGGGACTGGTAGCATCGGGCACGAATTCGCCCGGGACGCGGAGCGGCTGGCCGTAGACGAGCTCGGCGGCGGACGCCTGGAGGTCTTCCTTGGGGGCCATGCGAAGGCCCAAAAGGACCCACGGCAGCCGGTCGGCCCAACCGTCGTCCTGAAGGCCGGCCATGAGTGCGGCCTTCATGGAGCGGTGAAACCGCTCGCACAACCCGTTGGCTTGGGGGTGGTAGGCCGTGGTGCGGTGCAGCGTGACCCCCAACGAACGGGCGACCGCGCCCCAAAGCTCAGACGTGAACTGTGGGCCGCGGTCGGACGAGATGTCCGCTGGTGCGCCGAAGCGCGTGACCCAGGTGGCGATGAACGCCTCCGCCACGTCGGCGGTGGTGGTGGAGGCGAGGGGCACGGCCTCCGGCCACCTGGTGGTCCTGTCCACCATGGTGAGCAGGTGGGTGAACCCCCGCGAGGGGGGCAGGGGACCCACCAGGTCCACGTGGACGTGGTCGAAACGCCGTTCAGGCACGGCGAAAGGTGCCAGCGGGGCCTGGGTGTGGCGGTGGACCTTGACCCGCTGGCAGGCCGTGCAGGCGTTGGCCCAGTCGCGGATGTTTCATCGAAGGCCGTGCCAGACGAAACGCGCCGACACCAGCTTCTGAGAAGCTTTCCGGCCCGGGTGAGAAAGGCCGTGGATGGAGGCGAAGATGCGGCGCTGCCAGGAAACGGGCACGATGGGGCGAGGCTGGCCCTGGGAGACGTCGCAGAGCAGGACAGTGCCTGCGAAGGGAATGTCAGCCAGGCGGAGGCCCGTGTCCACCGCACGGAGTGCCTGCACCAAGGCGTCGGTGGTCTGGTCGGCCGCCATGAGCACGAAGTCCACGCCGAGGTGGACCGCGTTCGCGCTGGCCCGAGAAAGACAGTCGGCCACGCGTTGTCTTTGCCGGCGACGTGCCGGATGTCCGTGATGAACTCCGACACGGCGGAGAGGTGGCGCTGCTGGCGGGCCGACCACGGCTCCGTGACCTTAGCCATTGCGTAGACCAATGGCTTGTGGTCGACGAAAGCCGTGAACGGGCGGCCCTCCAGGAAGTGTCGGAAATGGCGAACGGCCAGGAATAGCCCGAGCAGCTCGCGGTCGAACATGCTGTAGTTTAACTCGTTCGGCCGGAGTTGCCGGCTGAAAAAAGCGAGTGGCTGCCAAACCCCGTCCACCCATTGCTCATGGATGGCGCCCACCGCGTAGTTGGAGGCGTCCGTAGTGAGGGTGATGGGCGCGTTGAGCACCGGGTGAGCCAGCAGCGTTGCGTCGGCGAGGGCCCGTTTGGCGCTGGCGAAGGCCGCGTCCATGGCCGCGGACCAAACAATGTCATGCTTGGCCGGCTTGCCCCGGAGGGCCTCGTAAAGGGGCCGCATGAGCTGAGCAGCACGGGGCACGAATCGGTGATAAAAATTCACCATGCCGAGGAACTCTTGGAGGGCCTTGATGGAACGGGGACGCGGGAACGTGGTGATGGCCTCGACCTTGGTCGGCAGCGGCACGGCCCCGGTCTTGGTGATGCGGTGGCCCAAAAAGTCAACGGTCGTCGCGCCGAAGTGGCATTTGACCGGGTTGACAATTAAGCCGTGCTCGCTGAGGCGACCGAACAGTGTTCGGAGGTGGAGGAGGTGCTCGGCGCGGGACGTGCTGGTGACGAGGATATCGTCCAGATAGACGAAAAGAAACGGCAGGTCGCGCAGCACGCCGTCCATCAAGCGCTGGAACGCCTGGGCCGCGTTCTTGAGGCCAAACGGCATCCGCAAAAATTCGAACAGGCTGAACGGCATGATGACGGCCGTCTTCGGGACGTCGGCCGCCCGGACAGGTACCTGGTGGTAGCCCCGTATCAGGTCAATTTTCGAAAAGATGACCCGTCCCGCCAAACGGGCGGAAAAGTCCTGAATATGCGGGATCGGGTACCTGTCGGGGGTGGTAGCGTCGTTGAGACGGCGGTAGTCGCCACACGGGCGCCATCCACCCCCCGGCTTTGGCACGATGTGCAGTGGCGAGGCCCACGCGCTATCGGAGCGCCGCACGATGCTGAGGTGCTCGGCCTTCGCCACGGCGAGCTTGGCCGGGTCGAGGCGGCGGGCCCTGGCGTAGACCGGCGGGCCCGTAGTGGGTATGTGGTGCTCGATCCCGTGCCGCACCGCGACGGCCGAAAACGTTGGCCGCGTGAGGGCCGGGAATTCCGCGAGCAGGCGAGCGAACTCGTTCGCTGCCGGGAGGGCGCACGCCAGTTCGGTCGGCGCGGAGCTGCTCATCGTGCACGCCAGGGAGCTGAAGGTCTCGGCGTTGACAAGGCGACGACGTTTGACGTCGACCAGCAGCCCGTGCTCGCAGAGGAAGTCGGCGCCCAGCAAAACCATGGGGACGCAGGCGGTCACAAAAGTCCATTGAAAACGCTGGCTGCCGAAGCAGAGGGTGACGACGCGTGGGCCGAAAGTGCGTATGGCCGAGCCATTAGCAGCGACCAAAGAGGGGCCGCAAACGGCGTCCCGCCTGTCCTGCTCGGAGGCGGGTATGACGCTCAGTTGGGCGCCGGTGTCACACAGGAAACGCCGCCCAGACGCTTAGTCCCGAATAAACAGCAAGTTGCCCGAGTGGCCGGCGCTCATGGCTGGGAAAGAACGCCGGCCCGGCCGTTTCCCGACCTGCCGAAAGTGCACGGGGGCCGGCACGTCTGAGCCTTGTGTCCGAACCTGGCATGGTAATAACACCACGCCCGGTCAGGTGGAGGCCCCGGCCGTCGTGTCGGAAGCGGGCGGTGCGGCGTGGCGGCCGCCAGTTGCACCGGCAGTTCGGCCTCCAACCGCGCAGGGCGCTCGGGTGTCGTGGGCATCGCCTCGGACAGCGGCGGGCTCCAGGTAACCACGCCGATGTGCTGGCCCGCCGAGGAGATCTTATCGGCTTCCCTGGCGAGGGCGCGGGAATCCGTGATCAACGTACCAGCCAGGGCGAGGCGTACCGGGTGAGGCAGCTGGCGAAGGAACAGCTCGCGGAACAGAAAATCCGGAGAGTGCTCACCGAGCAACGAGAGCATATAGTCCAGGCGCTCGGACGGGCGCGTGTCGCCGAGCTCGGGCAGAGCGAGCAGGCGCCTTGCGCGTGCTGCCGGTGAGAGGGCGAAAGCGTCGAGGAGGAGTGTCTTCAGCGCGTCGTATTTGTCAGCAGCCGGCGGGTGCTCGAGGAGGCTCAAGGCGCGGGCCGCGGTGGCGGAACCGAGCGCCGCCACAACATCGTGGAAGCGGGTGTCGTCCGCGGTGATGCCTCGCAGGGCGAACTGAGAGTCCGCCTGAGCGAACCAAACAGCCGCGTGAGCCTCCCAGAAGGTAGGCAGTTTAAGCGTCACTGCCGTATCCATGTCGGTAGGTCACCAATGAAGGAACTGCGCTCCAACGCGAGTCGAAAGAATTGACGCGACCAAAGACGGAATTCGTCCGAGTTGCTTTATTGAAACAAAACAGCTCAGGTATTCTCACAAGCCCGTTTTTCGGGCAGCAATATATATACACATTTATGTCGGGAGGTTTGCCCGGCAAAAGCTATACCGGGCATGCCCGGGTGTCAAGGGCGAGCCTTGGAAAGGCGAGTCTGGACCTGCCCGGGCGTGTTTGGCTGCGGCCTGGCAAGTCGAGGCTGGGCGTGCCCGGGCGCTCTGGACGAGCCCTGGAAAGGCGATAGCGGGCATGCCCGGACGCTCTGGGCGAGCCCTGGAAAGGCGATAGCGGGCATGCCCGGACGCTCTGGGCGAGCCCTGGAAAGGCGAAAGCGGGCATGCCCGGGAAAGACAAGACCGGGCGTGCCCGGGAGGTTCGGGCGTGCCCGGGAACAGTGAGTCCGGGCATGCCCGGGAGAGGCGCGTCTGGCCGTGTTCTGGCCGGTGCAAGGCGATTGTGTGCATCCAGCGGTAACCGCTACAGTACAGTGTTTACCACATGGAGAACGTAAAAACACCAGCACAGTATTTACAACATGGAGAATGTAAGAAAGCCAGTAGCCTACAGTATTTACAACATGGAGATTGTAAAAACACCAGTGCCGTATTTACCACATGGAGAATGTAAGAATACCAGTACAAGCCTCTCCTACTCTCACTTCTCCTCCGCCTCCTCCCGCCTCCCTTTCCCCTCCCGCCCCCACCCCCACCCCCGGCCCCGGGCAGTGCCGGATACTTCAGCTAGTATTCGATAAGAGGAATGAAACTATATTAATTGAGCGATCTCCTCTGGAACCAAACACACAAACAGCTCGCATATTTTAATCAAAAGAGTTTTCAAGAACTCCGTGGGAAACCAACATGTACGACCAGCATTCCTTGGACTCTTGGAGTTTTCCATATGAAAACAAAAAACAGTGAATGTCCGTTATTTGTAAAGGATTGGTATGAACTATAATCAGGTATTATCTCAAACCGTGATCAACAACTTTTAATATGTGCTGTGCTTGGCAACATTGTATGAATCAAAATGTTTGTATGACATGGTTTATGTGTAACTAATGACAATATGGATTGTAAATTAAATATAAAATTATCCAACTTCACGATATCTTTATGATAAACAATCACATATCATGTAATAATAATGCAAACCAAGGAAGGGAAAATGTACGTACATGGGAGAAGAAACGTCAAAGCAAGAAGACCAAGAGGATTGTTGAAGTTTGCCATGAGAAGATCTTGAACATGAAATTTAAATTTCAACATGAACATAAATCGAGTCTCTTTCGTCGGTTCAGATTAATTCGAAGACTTCGATCTCCAAATGAGCCTGGCATTCCAACGGCTGTCCTGTTTGAGCAGACGAAAGGAAGAACAACACAGTTGCCGAATCAAGTCTGTAATGTAATATGTTCCATGATTGCTCAACCAGTTGCTTTGGCCCAACCAGGAAGTTTAGAGGAAGTATATAGCTGGACGACTTCAGTTCTGTTTTTGTGTAATGTCGTGCTTTGTATGCAGCCTGCGGTTGCTTGGCTGCATCATTTTCTGGAGGCTCAGCTGTGTCGCTACATCACGGATGCAATGCCCCCTGTTCCCAGAAAGCTGGTACGTACTCATTTTGTCGACCTCGGAAGGATGGTAGGCTAAGTCAACCCACCTGGTGTTAATTCAATGACACGACAGGGGCTAGAGCTCAGGACCTTTACATTCCAAGCCAGCCACCTTAACCATTGAACCACCACCAGGCTTTTGTGTAATAATTTTTTATATACTGTATATTCACCACAGCTTGGGATCCTCGATGGGACCCCTTTTTGTCTATGCTGTCACTGATGACTCTCCAAGAAGCGATGAAACCAGTCCGGCAGCTAAGGGGGTATGTATCATTGGTATTCTCTTGTGTGTAAATGTCATTACAGTTGTGGAGGGACTCTGGGAAGAGTTTGAAACAGCAAAGGGCTGACCTTGTGTAGCCTTTCATGGTTGCAGTTATGCAGCTTTCTTCGGCTAGAAGTGCATAGGAGGAGTCAATTTATTTATATTATATATAAATTTAACCGATGAAGCCGATTTTTCTATTTTCTATTTCGATTTCATTCAGCCGATGAAGATCAGCCGAGACGGATGGTTTAAACAGCTTTTAACTAATGAGGCGACCGGCGTAGATGAGGGTTGCTCTTGGTTCGTGCGGGAATGAAGGAATGCGAGATGTTTCGCTGAACGGAACACACAGGTTTATTCTGAAACCACAAACAAGTAAACACGACAGTAAAATGCCCACAATAACAATTTAATAAAAAGAAATCAAAGACGAAATAAAACTCGTGGTAAAAACTAATTCCCGACTATAAGGATCCTCCACACACTGTCTCAACCACACACACAGGGGAAAATAAAATGTCCTTTTTCGTGCCGGCACTTAGCTCTGCATCCCAAATGGGTCCTTCTGCGAGGTTGGCAGCTGGGGACGAGGCTCAGAGTTTGATGTCCCTTTGGTGGGAACCTGGCACAAGATGGCTGCAGCGCCACGCTCGACGGCACCACGAACGTGAGATGAAAGTCAAGAGGTTGTCTTTTAGGCTCCTCCGCCGCATAGGGATGTACAGCATGGCCTCCAGCCCAACAAAGAAAAGAGCTGCTGTTGATCTGCTCTCTCCGCTCGCTCTCCTCCAAAGCGCACAAACTCCACGACCCAACTGAACCAAAATGGCGAGCATTTTGTACCTTCAGCTCTGCACTCTCTCTGCTCTCGAAGCTTCCCGCTGACGTCACCCCCAGCCCTCGTCGCTCAGGGCATGTGGCCTGCAGGCTCTTCACTCCGCTCCCTGATTCCCTGCCTCTCGTGGACAGGGCCTTTCCCTTATGAGGTCCATTGAGGGTGAGGCTGAGTCCGGGAACCTGCCTGGCTTTTTGTTTGTGTGGTTGCTGTTGTTTAAAGGAGTTTCAAAACGTAAAAGAAAGATTACAGAGGGAAAGCATGCACTGGGAAAAACTATCCTTAATCCCTACACTAATTAGCACTGCTTGACCCCCCCACCCCCCCCCCCCCCCGTGAAGAACGTTTAAACAACCCTAAGTTACAGTTTCCCTACTTATGACATTGAGGTTTGTTCCACACATCAAATGGCCCATGCTATAAATTATACAGTGCTACCTTTCCTATGGGATCTTTTTACCTCCACCCACAAACGAAGAAATATACATGCTTTTATACACACACAGATATATATATATATATATATATATATATATATATGTACATATATATATATATATATATATATATATATATATATATATATATATATATATATATATATATACATACATACATATATATATATATATATACATACATACATATATATATATATATATATATATATATATATATATATGTGTGTGTGTGTGTGTTCAAAAACAGACAGACAGGCAGACAGATGGGTGAAAACATAACTTCCATCCACCTTTGGGGGCAGAGGTTAAAAGTTGCAAAAACGGATCCCCTTAACTATGGACCTATCAGCTTACTTCCAATCATCAGCAAGGCTAATGCATCATCACAATTCATACGAAATCCTTCCTTTTCTTTTCTCCAATAACCTCATCAGAGCACCAATTTGGTTTCAGACAAGGTCACTCCACCTCAGACATACTGCTTATACTCACCCAACAATGGAGGCCTTCAATGTCAGACGTGAGATCAAGGCTGTTTCTCTGGCCATGTCTCCTCAAACTGTCTGCCTATGGCATCTATGGCCAGCTCCACACATGGCTTGCTAACTTCCTCTACTCTCGTAGTCAACATGTGGATTTCAACGGAATCCTTTCATCTTCTCTCAAGGATGGAGTATCCCAAGGCAGTGTTCTGGGTCCATTCCTTTTCCTGATCTTCATTAATGATCTCTCTGACTCTCTGGAAAATCCCCTTTATCTGTATACTGATGACTCTAACCTCTGCCGTGACATACCTTCTCCTTCAGACAGACAGTCTGCAGCCTCTCACCTCTCTTCAGACCTTAAAAAAAATCACTAGCTGGTCAAACACTTAGAATATCTCTTTCAATCCTGACAAATCTCACACTCTCACTATCTTTCTCTGAAATGACTATGAAAAACCCTCCAATATACTTTCTCAACAATCCTCTTGAGAAAGTTCAGTCATTCAAACTCCTCGGTCTCACTATCAGCCATGATCTTTTTTGGGCAAACCACATATCTAAGTTGGCCTCCAAAACCAGCCGCCAACTGGGCATCCTCCACCGTAGCATCCTTACTTGGCACACCTAAACTCCCACCTAAACTCCTAACGACCTTCAAGGCCTTCATCCGCAGCTTGATGGAGTACTGTTCACCCCTCTGGGCTGACTCCTCTGCCTCACATATTGCTCAGCTTGATGCCGTGGAAACCAATTGGCCTTCAAGATTATTGGAATCTCCCACGGTGAAGTTGAGTCTATCGGCCTATCACCGCACCATCACAGACAGGTCGGTCGTCTCTCTGACTTATACCGCTTCCTTTCTGATCTTGCACCTGTTACGTGGTCCTCCCGGTGACTACCTGGTCTCGGTGACCCCCGGACCGTGAGAGGAACTCCGCCAGAAAGATTTATTATGTATGCGCTTTCGTAACGCAATCAATATGAATTCCAACCAAGAAAAAACCCCACACCAAGGATCCGGAATAATCAATGATATATTCCCCGAGCAATCAACCATCAACAATCAGCAATCAATAGTACAAAGATGTAAACTCATCTCCATTAACTCTAAGATGGCCATCTTATACATTCCTCACGTGAGCCCCACTCCCGACTCCCTCCATGGTCAATGTCTCTCTCAATGTCTCCGTACTCCTGTAGTTCGATCTCCGCACGTGGGCGGTTGAACGGACCCTTCCTGACGTGCTTTCCCCGGGCACGTCCCATACCGGGAACCACGGCTGCAGCGTGCACCTCCTGGCCAAGCCAAGCGGGTAAAGTAAAGCAGGCACAGCAACACGCGGCTTGCCCAGCGCGCGCGGCCCAAGGGGCGACCCGTAAGCGGCCTTGTAGACGGTGAGGCGAACTGTGCCAGCTGCTTGGTTCCGTGCACTAAGCCACAGTGACTTGACGTGTCAAAAGGTAGTTACACGTCCCGGTAACTCCTCTCGCCAGACGGGCTTTGAAACGCCGATTCTCTTACGTTGCTCAATCGATACCGCTCGCGTCCGAGCTTGGCGAGGAAGAAGAAGAATCGTCGCGTCTCCAGGACCTCGTGTCTTTTCTTCTTCCGTTTCCGGTCTCCTTTTCTCAGAAGGGCTCCTGACCCTTTAATCACAACAACCTTTAATCGGCTACACATTGATAAGCAAAGCCCGGAATAGTAATTCACATACATTCACATAAATATGTAACACTCCCCCCCTTCAAGAAAGAAAGTTTGAACCCAGCGAAAACTTTCTTTGCCGGCCAACTTGGATAAACAAACCAGGTAACTCACCCCCCCCCCCCCCAACTCATCAGTTCCCCCCGGGCACAGTCATCACTTAAAAATAAAGCAACAAAATTTCACACGATCCCCTAGATTAATTCCCTCTGGACCAAGCGTCAACCACTTCTAGTTTCTCTTGAATGACGGTTAAGAGGTGGTGACCAAAGCCCCCAAATTTAAACCTCTCTATAGCACTTTTTCGGGAGGCCCAGCGGAATATTCCCTACATGGACGCCTTAAGGAATGTGGAGTTCACGGTTAGTCCGGGGAGGAAAGTTCTTTACATGGACGCCTTTAAGAACGTGGCGTTCACGGTTAGTCCGTGTAGGAGCCCCGGCTCGGCGGCTCCCCCGTATATAGTGCTTCAACTTCTCCAGACTCCTAACCGTTACGGTGGGACCCCTTGTCCCAGCCGTTACCTGACTGGCGGTCTCTTTCTCGGCCAGTGCTCTGACATTCATTCTTTCGGGAGGTGCCGTAACTCTGGGAGCCTCCATAGTAATATCGGCTGCTACCAACCCCAAAACTACTGCCAAGTTGTCCTCTTCTGTAGACCTCTCGACGCCTACGAAAGGCCTTCCCTACTGTTATGGTTCGACCCTCCAAATCCTTACCATTCCAATTCTTCTCTGCTTCCCTGGCGTCTCTTGTGCTTGCAAACGTGACAAAGCCGAACCCTCTTGACCGTTGCGTTTCCCTGTCTTTTACCACCCGCACTTCCACCAGCGGCCCATATCTGTTGAAGACAGAGGTCAGAACTTCTTCCTCTGTGTTGAAGTTCAGTCCCCCTACAAATAACTTGGAACTTTTGTCGCCATCCCCAGCTGGTGGGGTGTTATTTACCCTGCTGTGCTCTTTACCAACCCTCGGGTTAACATAAATTTGCCCCCCGGCCAAATCATTCCCGATAATCACAGATACTCCCTCTACAGGAAGCGTGGCTTGTAAACCGACGGTGACCGTTCCTGACAGCAAATCGGATTCCAAATGGATGACATGAAGTGGGGCACTAACACAGCCACCAATCCCTTGTAACCGAACACTATCACCAGTTGCGGTACTCTTTGACAATGGCAAAATGCCTTCAAGCATTAAGGATTGATGGGCTCCTGTGTCCCTCAAAACCCTAACCGGTCTTGGGTTAGTCAAGTCTCCCTTGAGTGAGACCAACCCCTCATAAATAAATGGTTGGTAACTCTTCTGTGGGTGATTTCTTACGTTTGCCATCGCATTCGGAGTGGTAATAGTCGGACTCCGCTCTGGGTTTTCCCTTTTCATGAGGTAACAACTGGACATCAAGTGTCCAGGTTTCTTGCAAAAAGCGCAAGTAGGCCCGGAGGAAAAACTCGTGGTCTGCCTCGGGCCCCCCAAAAAATAAGTTTGTCTTGGGCCCGCAGCCCTCTGATTTCGAACAGGTGGGGTATCCGCGTTGTCCCCATAATCCTCTCGAGGCCGCCGCCATGTATTGTCGTTCTCCACACCTGCTGTTCCCCACCTCCCCTGCGGAGATCTAGGCGAGGAGTTAGGTTCATGGACCCCTATCCGGTGTGTTAAGGCATAATCATCTGCCAGGGTGGCTGCGTCCCACAACTTCGGTACTTTCTTTTCCTGCAGGTACACTTTGATGTCCTCGTGGACACACTGTTGAAATTCCTCCACCAGGATCAAGTCACGCAATGTTTCGAAGTCTTTCCCGACTCCTTTTGACTCACACCACCGATCAAACATGTTTTCTTTCACTCTGGCAAACTCCACATGGGTCTCACTCTCCCTCTTCCTGGCATTCCTGAATTTTTGCCGGTAAGCTTCCGGAACCAACTCATAGGCTTTGAGGATGTGCTTCTTCAATACCTCATAATCTGCACATTGGTCCATTGGTAGCGCCGAATAAATCTCTTGAGCTTTTCCCACCAGCACACTTTGTACTAGTATGGTCCAGGCCTCCTCCGGCCAGTTTAACTGTCGAGCCACTTTCTCAAAGTGTGGAAAAAATTTAGCGACTTCCTTTTCACTGAAGGGTGGAACCAGCCTCACATGTCTGCCCACATCCCAGGTGTTCTGGCTAGGTGTCGACCCCGTCAGCAAGGGTGGTCCCTCTCCCCGTTCTCTCATTAACTCCAGCTCCTTGAATTTAATTTCTTGCTGAAGCTCCATGTCATGTTCCTTTAATTCCCTTTCCGCTTTTCTCTCCTCTGCTTCGAGGTCCCTTGCAGCTCTCCTCTCCTCTGCTTTTCTTCCTTCTAACCTTTCCTGGAGTTCTCGTTCCACTCTCCTTTCCTCTGCTTGTTTCTCTTCTCTCCTCTCTTCTGCTTTCCTTTCTTCTTCTGCTCTTTCCTTTTCTGCTTTCCTTTCTTCTTCTTTTAACCTTTCCTGGAGTTCTCGTTCCACTCTCCTTTCCTCTGCTTGTTTCTCTTCTCTCCTCTCTTCTGCTTTCCTTTCTTCTTCTTTGATCCGTTCCTGGCTCCGTAATTGCAACTCCAGTTTCCGGAGCTCAACGTCTTCTGGTTCTTCGGGTAGCCACTGCCAGGCTAACTCGTCCCATGTTCCTAATCCCACCATAGACTGTATCACCGTGGTCTGCAACTCTGCCTTCCTCAAATTAGTTCGGACCTCCAAGTTAAAATGTTTGGCCAATTTCAAGAGGTCCGACTTTAGTAACGCTCGGAACTGTGCCTCACTCGGGGTTACCGCAAAGTTCTGTGCCACAAACGCCATGGTGCCTATCGTTAACACCTGTTAACCTTCACCCAAGACTTTACCCCAATTTCCCCAAAAATTTACCAATTAATACTACATTAATAAATTTTAATTAATAAATATATTATTTTATACAATTTTAGATCCCGGACGTAGACCCAATTGCGAATCCGCAAATCGTAATTTGGACGAGCCCCCAATTCTGTTACGTGGTCCTCCCGGTGACTACCTGGTCTCGGTGACCCCCGGACCGTGAGGGGAACTCCGCCAGAAAGATTTATTATGTATGCGCTTTCGTAACGCAATCAATATGAATTCCAACCAAGAAAAAACCCCACACCAAGGATCCGGAATAATCAATGATATATTCCCCGAGCAATCAACCATCAACAATCAGCAATCAATAGTACAAAGATGTAAACTCATCTACATTAACTCTGAGATGGCCATCTTATACATTCCTCACGTGAGCCCCACTCCCGACTCCCTCCATGGTCAATGTCTCTCTCAATGTCTCCGTACTCCTGTAGTTCGATCTCCGCACGTGGGCGGTTGAACGGACCCTTCCTGACGTGCTTTCCCCGGGCACGTCCCGTACCGGGAACCACGGCTGCAGCGCGC
Organism: Myxine glutinosa; assembly: GCF_964187855.1. Classification (NCBI taxonomy): domain Eukaryota; kingdom Metazoa; phylum Chordata; class Myxini; order Myxiniformes; family Myxinidae; genus Myxine; species Myxine glutinosa. The sequence goes on along the minus strand of NC_136261.1, from coordinate 65,577,898 downwards.
ACCTCCTGGCCAAGCCAAGCGGGTAAAGTAAAGCAGGCACAGCAACACGCGGCTTGCCCAGCGCGCGCGGCCCAAGGGGCGACCCGTAAGCGGCCTTGTAGACGGTGAGGCGAACTGTGCCAGCTGCTTGGTTCCGTGCACTAACCCACAGTGACTTGACGTGTCAAAGGGTAGTTACACATCCCGGTAACTCCTCTCGCCAGACGGGCTTTGAAACGCCGATTCTCTTACGTTGCTCAATCGATACCGCTCGCGTCCGAGCTTGGCGAGGAAGAAGAAGAATCGTCGCGTCTCCAGGACCTCGTGTCTTTTCTTCTTCCGTTTCCGGTCTCCTTTTCTCAGAAGGGCTCCTGACCCTTTAATCACAACAACCTTTAATCGACTACACATTGATAAGTAGACTACGGATTTTTATGTTAAGAAAATAGGCCTTTTATGTTTTGAAAAGCGGATTTTTTTTTTAATGTGAAAAAATCCCGAAATATTTTTTTCCCCGGTTTTATTAATTTTTTATTATTACCAAGTTTTTCAGAAATCAGTCAAAAAAAGAACAAAAAATGGTAAGCTTTTTCCTGCACAACATTAAGCACTCTGGGCTAGTAAACAGGTAAAAAATGACGTTCAGGTACCTTTATTGCAACCGCATTGTTTGATAAGTAGAGGCCTAGAAGAAATTGACAATACCCTTTTAGGAACGGTTAAAGTAGGTGTTTGAAATCATTATCTTGGTTATGTTCTCCTTGGTGAGGCGGTGTCGGCGGTCGGTGAGGACGTTTCTGTAGACGGAGAAGGACCTTTCCACGTCGACACTGACGATGGGGCAGTACCTCAAGAGGGGGATGTCGGCAAGCTTGACTCCAGCCGGCACACCAACCTCAGATCCGTGCTGATCTCCATCCAGGATCAAAGCCACTGTCCTCAGCACACCAATGTCGGGATTGCGCTGCAGCACCGCCTTGAACTTGGTGAGCAGGATCTCCTTACGGCAGCCTCGGATCTTTTCGAGCTCCTCCTTGGCCTGATCAAGGAGCTGGAAGGCCTTGGCCAGCTCCATGCCGGCCTCCTCCAGCTGCTTAAGGATCTTCGGGATGAACGACACGTGGGCATTTAAGAAGACCAAACTGAGCTTGATGTCCGCCTTTCCGAACAGGTCCTTGGCACTCCGGATTGCCATCGCGTCGTCATCGTTCAGCTGGTCCACAATGTCTTTGACGGCCTCGAAGTGCTCGGCGTAAAACAGCGCGGCATAGATCCACGTCCCCCACCGAGTCAGAATGGGCTCCGGGGGGAGAGAAAGATTGGGCTGCTGCTCCTTCCAAAGGACAACACGCGACGGGGCTTTGACGAACACCTTCTTCGTCGTGGCAATCAGGTCGTTGACATCCTTGAACATTTCTCGGACTGTCTCGCAGACACGGTGGAGCGCGTGGGCAACGCAAGTCACATGCAGCAAGTCCGGGAAGAGTTCCTTCAGGGCATGGCCGGCCTTGATCATATAGGCCGCGGCGTCACTGACGAGGACCTTGAGGCACTCCGGCTTGAAATCAGGCCAAAGATAGCGCAGCGTGTCATTGACTGCGCGCACGATCTCCCCGGAGTTGGTCTTCTCCAGAAACATGCACTGGACGAGGTGGGGACGAAAGTACCCCTCCTTGGACAAGCGTCCCGCGATGATGTTGGCCACATATCGACCTGCCGAATCGGTCGTCTCGTCGACGGGCAGCCAGATGGGCTGCTGTCCGAGGTCGGCACGGATCCCCGCCAAGGCCTCGTCATAGCACTTGTCGAGGTAGTGCTTTCGAATCCAGCTTTCATCGGGGATCTGGAGAGTGATGTGCTTCTGCAGGAACGACTTTTCCAATTTCAGGGCAGGGTTTTCCAATTTCGACCATGGGATGCCAGCGGCCAGCATGGCCTGGCACAGCTCCTGAGCCACGACGTCGCACTTGTGCCTCTTTCCGCCACCAAAGTCCTCCATGGTGGCTTGCGTGACCGTCCTCTTCTTCTTCAAGGCCAAGTTGTTCTTGTGGCGGTCTCCTCGGACATGTTGGGCCAGCTCAGACTTCTGCTTCGCCCGGAAAGTCTTTTCACAAGCTCGACAGAAAGCCGTGTCACTCGACACGTACTTGAAGGTGGCCCCATCGCCGCCAGCGTTGAATTCCTTCAGCCACTTGTCACGAAGAGCAGCACTCATCTTGATAGGAGACTTGTTCACACTTTGTGTACACTCTCTCACTGTAGTACACCGCCTCACTGCTGTACACGCTGGGGATGCAACGCACGCAAGTGGACGCAACGTTTTGTTTTTGAGATCGATCGCAGTTAAAAATTTCGATCGCAGTTAAACATTTCGATCGCAGTTAAAAATTTCGAAAAATTCCCTAATCTTTTTTAGCATTGCCAGACATTTTCGACCAAAAAGGGCATTTTATTTAACTTTTCCCGAAAAAGGGCGAAATATTTGTTTTTCTCCGAAAATAGCAAAATATTTTTTTTGCGCGCAAAAAAGCGGTTTTATGTGAAAAAATATTTTTTATTTTTTCACATAAAAATCCGATGTGCATTGATAAGCAAAGCCCGGAATAGTAATTCACATACATTCACATAAATATGTAACACACCCTATGCCCTTTCCGTGCTTTGTAGGTACATACTCCCCCACCCCCCCCCCCCCCCCCGGGTCTCCCGGGTCTCTGCTGGGATCACAAAGACCACTATCAACCCCCTTCTAGTGAAACTACCTATATCGATGATCACTGCTCACCTCCACTCATTCATTCCTCCTTTTCCCCACCTGTGGAACCAACTTCCACATCCTCTTCAATCTCATTCTTCCCTCCAGGTCTTCAACACAGCTGTTCACCACCATCTCAGATCATCCCCAATCCAAATCCATGATATTTTCTAACCTTGTTAACCCATCCCAATCCCCCCTCCATCCAAATTTCCAGTTTTCCCTCCTAAGAGTTTCCTTCTGTATTTATCTTGTCCACCGCATGCAACCTCTCCTGTCCCCAATTCCTCACCACACCCTTCGTTTGTCCAAGTCTGCCTCTTTCTTTGCCTTCAACTCTTCTGTTGATGGTTCGCTGCTCTCTGCTGTTCCTTTTGTCCTGTTGTGTCCTGATCCGTTTAGTGTACTAGCTCTTTCACGAGCCTCGACCATGTATACAAAAAAGGACATTAATAAGCAACTAACAAATCAAAGAGCAGTTAAGATCTGTACGTGGAAGCCTGGCCTCAGGAACGATGGGACATCAAAACAGGACATCCGAGGGGAGGTAGGGGTGTTATTATCGCACCAATGGAGTTTTGGCTGGAAGGTTTTGCATTTTATCTGGTCCGATCGCTGTCTCTTCCACTGAAAAACGTCCGCACTTATTCGGTCAGTACACATTATTTTTTTGCACCAAAATTCCCAATTTCATGTGGGTGGGTGATCTGCTCCTACTATATAAGAGAGCCGTTGGTCTGTCTGTCTGTGTGTGTGTGTGTGTGTGTGTGTGTGTCGCCATTTTTCTCAGAGATGGCTGAATGGATCATCGTCAAACTTTCAGTGAGTGCCTGGGAGTGTTTTAGGCAAAAAAAAAATAATAATAATAATTTTTAAAAAAAAGATATTTTTTGGATTTTTAAAAAATCGCTCTATAGTACCGAAACCTTTTTGATTAATGACAGTTATCTACAAGCACACATTCGCATAAATAAATACTTAACAATTCGCAAACATTTGAACACAAATAAATCAAACAATTCCAGAAGTTTACGAAGTTGGTAGTAAGGCTTCTTCTTCTTCCTAATCCGCATCACACTTAACTCAGAAACGTGATTAACGGCACATTCAGCAGCAGATATTCAACAAAAAGGTGAAATTATGATTTGACATTTGTGGTGGATCCTGATTTGGATGTAATTGCTTTTCCATTATATTTGCCCTCATTTCAAATACGTTAATTTTTCTTTTTCGCTTGAGCAATGCTGAGTACTCCAGCTATAAATACGTATATACTTTACTCGGTGTACAAATAAAAATACAACTTTGGCTGCAGGGTAACTTTGGCTATGTGGCCACGGCCTCATCCGGGGGTGTCGGGGACTGGGATAGGGACATAAATTCTCTTTGTATATGTGTACCGTGTAGTGCCACTTGGTGTTGGTGGCAGAGGGTATTACAATTTCCTTTGGCTAGACGTGTGAATGGCTAGACGTTTATAGTTATATTATAGTTGTGACCAAAACGTCTTCTTCTCTAAATTTCCTTTCGACGCTTTAGCCTGCCGAGACCCCGTATCATTTTGAAGACACTTTAAGTCCACCAAGACCCCTAAAGATCCCAAAGACCCAGCAGACCCAAAATAACCTGATGACCCAAAGACCCTGAAGATCCAAAAGACCTCTATTATCCCAAAGACCCTTTAATCCCCTATTTCCTTGAAATCCCCTTTAGACCCTGACATCTCCTAATAAAAACTTAGACCAGCTTGGACTCTTGACCATTTCGAGCTTTAAACCACTTGAACCTTTTTTGATTACTTATAAATTACAAATAAATAATATTAAAGCGCGGCGTTACGCGCGCTGCTTGTGAGCAAGGAGGAAGCGGACAAGCGGTAACATATAAACGTCTTTATTGTAAGAGCACACTGTAACACTGTACTGTTCCGGGCTGGGCGCCCGGTGTATATCATGAGGCCACGCCTACCCCTGGTGCGTGGCCACCGCCCACTTGGTGCGCGGAATGATGTCACCACGCCAGTGGGCTTTTGTGTCCGCCACACGCGCCCCCCCAGAATTCCCGCGCACCTGGAGGGCCAGTTTGCGGGGCAGACGAATGACCCGGCCGAAGCGCCCCCTGGCGATCGGCGGCGTCCGGGGTGCAGGGATGCCAGGTGGGATGCCCCTGGCTGCCCCTGGGATGGGTGCAGGACCGGGGGGCGGCGTGGCGGCGGGGCTGGGCGGTGCCGGGGGTCCGCCCGCAGGAGGGCGGCCCCGACGTGGGGGTCGGGCCACTGGCGGTGGATGGTCCACATCGAGGTGGGCCGGCTTGAGGCGGTCTACCGAAACGCGGTCAGGAGTACCGCCGATGTCCAGGGTGAAGTGCTTCGCCCCGGTCTCCAGCACGCGGAAAGGCCCGTCGTACGGGGGCCGCAGTGGTGTCCGATGGGCATCGTGGCGGACGAAGACGTACTCCGCCGTGCGAAGCTCCGGGGCGACGTGCGTCGGTGGGTGCCCGTGGCATGCCGTTGGCACCGGGGCGAACCGCTGGGCGGTCTCTTGCAGAGCGGAGCGCTGCTGTGCCGCGGACCATGGTGCCGTGGAGTCGGGGAGGAACTCGCCCGGCACCCGCAGCGGTTGCCCGAAGACCAACTCCGCTGCGGATGCGCGCAGGTCCTCCTTGGGCGCCGTCCGGAGGCCCAGCAGGACCCAGGGGAGCCTGTCGACCCAACCGCCGTCGCGGAGGGTGGCCCGGAGCGCGGCCTTCAATGAGCGGTGAAATCGCTCACACAGGCCGTTAGCCTGGGGGTGGTAGGCCGTGGTTCGGCGCAGCCGGACCCCGAGCCCCTGCGCAACTGCCCCCCAGAGCTCCGAGGTGAACTGGGGGCCGCGGTCGGATGAGATGTCTGAGGGGGCGCCGAACCGGGCGACCCAGGTGGCGATGAAAGCCTGCGCGACATCGGCCGCCGTTGTCGACGCCAAGGGCACGGCCTCCGGCCACCGGGTGGTGCGGTCCACCATGGTGAGGATGTAGGTGAAACCCCGCGAGGGGGGCAGAGGTCCCACCAGGTCCACGTGGACGTGGTCAAACCGGCGTTCCGGCACCGTGAACGGGGCCAACGGGGCCTGGGTGTGCCGGTGCACCTTGGCGCGCTGGCACGCGAGGCACGTCCTGGCCCAGCCGCGGACGGCCTTCCGGAGGCCATGCCAGACGAACTTGTCGGCGATCAGCCTTTGGGAGGCCCTCGCGCCCGGGTGGGACAGGCCGTGGATGGCGTCAAACACCTGGCGCTGCCAGCCCGCGGGCACGATGGGGCGAGGACGCCCGAGGGAGACGTCGCACAAGAGGGCCGCGCCCGCGCCGTCGAACGGCACCTCGGTGACGCGGAGGCCCGTGACGGCGGTCCGCAAGGCCTGGACATCGGGGTCAGCGGCCTGGTCCGCTGCCATCCGGGCATAGTCGATGCCGAGGTGGACTGCGTGGGCGACGGCCCGGGAAAGGCAATCCGCCACCGGGTTGTCCTTCCCCGCGACTTGCTGGATGTCCGTCGTGTACTCGGACACGGCCGAGAGGTGACGCTGCTGCCGGGCCGACCACGGCTCGGTGACCTTGCCCATCGCGAAGATCAGCGGCTTGTGGTCGACGAAGGCAGTGAACGCACGGCCCTCGAGCAGATGGCGGAAGTGCCTGACCGCCAAGTGAAGTCCGAGCAACTCGCGGTCGAAGGTACTGTAACGGCGTTCGGGCGGGCGAAGCTGCCGGCTAAAGAACGCCAGCGGTTGCCAAGCTCCACGCACCCATTGCTCGTGCACCGCGCCCACCGCGTAGTCCGAGGCATCGGTGGTGAGGGCGATCGGTGCATCGGGCGCCGGGTGCGCGAGCATGGTGGCGTTAGCCAAGGCGAGCTTCGCGCCCGTGAACGCCGTGTCCATCTGCTCGGTCCAGGTAACGTCGCCTTTGCCCGGCTTACCTCGGAGAGCTTCGTGCAGGGGGCGCAGGAGCTGGGCGATACGGGGCAGGAACCGATGGTAAAAGTTCACCATGCCCAGGAACTCCTGCAGCCCTCTGATCGTGCGGGGGCGCGGAAACCCCTTCACCGCCTCCACCTTGGCCGGCAGGGGGACGGCTCCGTGCCTGGTGACACGGTGCCCCAGAAAATCGATTGTGGCGGCGCCGAACCGGCACTTTGCGGGGTTCACAATCAGGCCATGCTGGCCCAGGCGTTCGAAGAGTGTGCGGAGGTGGCGTAGGTGCTCTTCGCGGGACGCGCTGGCGACGAGGATATCGTCCAGGTAGACATAGACAAAATCCAAGTCGCGCAGGACGCTGTCCATCAGTCGCTGGAACGCCTGAGCCGCATTCTTCAGACCGAAGGGCATGCGCAGGAACTCGAAGAGTCCGAATGGCGTGATGACCGCCGTCTTCGGGACGTCCTCCGGCCTGACGGGGACCTGATGGTAGCCGCGTATGAGGTCCACCTTCGAGAAGAAGGACCTGCCCGCCAAGCGGGCGGAAAAGTCCTGAATGTGGGGGACGGGGTAGCGGTCGGGAGTCGTGGCGTCATTGAGACGGCGATAGTCCCCGCACGGTCGCCATCCCCTGCCAGGCTTTGGCACGATGTGCAGCGGCGACGCCCAAGCGCTCTCTGAGCGCCGAACGATGCCGAGTCGCTCCAGGGTAGCGAACGCCGCTTTTGCCACCGCCAGCTTCGTCGGCTCGAGGCGGCGTGCCGGGCGTAGACCGGTGGCCCGACGGTGGGGATGTGATGGGCCACCCCGTGCTTGACGGCCCCCGCCGAGAAGGTGGGCCGTGTGAGGGCCGGGAAGCCTGCGAGGAGGCGGGTGAATGCGTCCGCTGCCGGAAGCGTACAGACCAACGTGGCCGGAACCGAATCGTTCGGCAAGCCACTTGGCAAGCCGCTCGTTGAGCTGGGCAACGCACAAGCGAGCGAGCTGAACGTCTCGGCCTGGACAAGACGTCTGCGTTTGACGTCGACCAGGAGCCCATTAGCGCACAGGAAGTCCGCGCCAAGCAGTGCCATGGGCACGTCGGCGGTGACGAACGTCCATCGGAAAACCTGCCCTCCAAACCGCAGAGAGAGGCAGCGTTTTCCGTACGTACGGATGGGCGTCCCGTTCGCGGCAAGCAGCGCGGGGCCCCCACCCGCGGCGTGCTTGTCTGACGTGCCGGCGGGAATGACACTCACCTGCGCTCCCGTGTCGCACAGGTAACGGTGCCCGGAGAAGGTGTCCGTTATGAACAGCAGGCTGTTCGAACGGCCGGCGCTCATCGCCACTATTGAGCGCCGGCCCGGGCGTTTCCCGACCCATTGAAGGAGCACGGCGGATGACACCGCCGAGCTTCGTGGCCGAACTTGGCGTGGAACCAGCACCAGGTGGTGGAGCTGGAGGAGCGCGGCTGGCTCCGCCAGGCCGGTGGAGTTGGCGGGTTTCCCCGCGGTGGCGGTTTTCGCCGCGGCGGTGGGCGGGGCATGGCGGCGTTCACGAGGTGCGTATCAGCATGCTGCTGAACATCAGCGTCGAGGGCCGTGACGGCCACGCCGACGCTCGCCCGCGTGTCCGAAGCGGCGAAGTACCTGTCCGCCTGGGCTGCCAATGCTCGGGGTTCCGTTAGCTCGGTCCCGGCCAACGCGAGGCGAACATGCGCTGGAAGTTGGCGCCGGAAAAGTGCCCGGAATAGCGAACCGGGGGCTTCGTCGCCCAACAGTGACAGCATATGGTCCATTCGGACCGACGGGCGCGTCTCACCGAGCTCGGGGAGATCCAGGAGGCGGTCGGCCCGTGCATCGTCCGTGAGGCCGAACGTGGCTAGGAGTAGCCGCTTGAGTGCCTCGTACTTGTGGCCGTCCGGTGGGTGGCGAAGGACGGACAAAACTCGAGCGGCCGTGCCGGGCCCGAGGGAGGCGACGACATGGCAGTAGCGCAGGTCGTCGTTGGTGAGGCGCCGAAGCTGAAATTGGGCTTCGGCTTGAATGAACCAGACTTCGGCCTGGGCCTCCCAAAATTCGGGAAGTTTAATCGCCATTGCCTTGTCGTTGGCCATTGCAATGGCGTCGTGTTCGGAAGGATCGCTACGGCAGATCCAACGTCGAGGGTCACCAGTAAAGCGTGGCGTTACGCGCGCTGCTTGTGAGCAAGGAGGAAGCGGACAAGCGGTAACATATAAATGTCTTTATTGTAAGAGCACACTGTAACACTGTACTGTTCCGGGCTGGGCGCCCGGTGTATATCATGAGGCCACGCCTACCCCTGGTGCGTGGCCACCGCCCACTTGGTGCGCGGAATGATGTCACCACGCCAGTGGGCTTTTGTGTCCGCCACAATATCACCAATATTACAAATATGGTAATGGTATCCATGGAAATCTCCAGGCATGGCTTGCGGACTTCCTCTCTGGTCGTAGTCAACGTGTGGCCCTGAATGGATTTCTCTCATCTCCCCTTCCTGTTCAGGCTGGAGTTCCCCAAGGAAGTGTGCTGGGCCCTGTGCTTTTTCTGGTCTTTATCAATGATCTCTCCGACTCTCTGGAAAATCCTCTCTATCTCTTTGCTGATGACTCCACTCTCTGCCGCTCCTTTCCTCTTCCCTCAGATCGGCAGTCTGCAGCCTCCTCACTCTCTGAAGACCTGGACAAAATCACAGACTGGTCAAACAAGTGGAACATGTCTTTCAATCCTGACAAATCTCACTCTCTTACTATGTCTCTCCGAAAAGATCGACTGGACAACCCTCCCATCTACTTTCTCAACAATCCTCTCCAAGAAGTTCTGTCACTCAAGCTTTTGGGTCTCACTATCTGCCATGATCTTTCTTGGGAAAACCACATTTCCAAGCTGGCCTCCAAAGCCAGTCGCCGACTGGGCATCCTCCGTCGTGCGAAGTCCTTCCTCGGCACACCTGAGCTCCTCACCACATACAAGGCTTTCATCCGCAGCTCAATGGAATACTGTTCTCCCCTATGGGCTGGTGCTCCTGCCTCACACCTGGCTCGGCTTCACGCTGTTGAATCCAAAGCTTTCAAAATCATTGGAATCTCCCGCGATGAAGCTATCTCTGAGGGCCTTTCACTCACTCACCGCAGGCAGGTAGGTGGCCTTTCTGTCTTCTACCGACTCCTCTCCGGCCTTGCTCCCCCAGCTCTCTCTGTGCTCTGTCCCCCAAATATTCCTACAGGTCGCACAAGATCTGCCAGCAACCCTCTGATGGTTAAACTGCCGAAATCTCGGCTCTCTGCTCACCTTCACTCTTTCATTCCTCTTTTCTCCCGCCTGTGGAACAAACTCCCACACTCCCTTCAATCCCTCTCCTCCCTCCAGGTCTTTAAAACAGCTGTTCACCACCATCTCTTATCTTCCCCCATCCATAACCTTGATCTTTTCTACCCCCACTAATTCACCCCAGATCCACCTTGTTTGAAATTCCAACTTCTTTCCTGGAAATCCTGGCAGTGTCCATATGTTTATACCTCTCCCACCCCCCCCCCTTCACATGCCTCCCCCCCGCCACATGCCTCCCCCCCTTCACATGCCTCCCCCCCAAAGCCCTCTCCCTCCCACAGATCTCTCGATGTCTCCATGTCTCTCGGTCCCTGCTCTCAAATGTTGTGTTTGTGTCCTTCCCCCTCTCTCCCCATCTTGTCTACCGCTCCCGATGTTATTTGTTTTATGTGTCTGTTTGTCTTTCTGTGTGATTAATGTTCGCTCTTTCACGAGCCTCGATCTTGTATACAAAAAAAAAACAAAAAAAAAAAAATTTGTACAAAAGAAATGTTTGTATAATGATTGGTTTAAATCATGACAACATAGCAACTCAAATTCAGAAAGGTCATTATCCTCAGTTAAAACAAGCCTGTGCCTCTGTAGCGATGTGTGGTTAGGCGAGTGCAAAGAGCCGATCCATGCTTGTGTTAATCATAATCATAGTTATTTGCTCAGATTCAGAAAAGTCTAGAAACGTTCATAGATTGAGCAAAGGATTAGCAGATGCAGTTTAACATAAACAAAGGTAAGGTGCTGGGGCTGGATAAGAATTATGAAAATGGAGATTACATGATGCAAGGGATTACATGATGGGTTGATAATATATATGGAGGGGAGGGAGGGTAGGAGCGAGATCAACGAGACAGCAAATTGCTACGCAGCTATATCTAAGTAATTATGAAGAAACTGAAAAACGATACAGGAACAGGGTAAAAATAAAAATGAACAATAAAGAACAAATACGAAAATTTATTGCAAAACAATACAGCAATAGCTTGTTTCCCTGCACACCAAAGAGGCTTCTCTAACTATTGCAACTAAGCCCAAACAAGAGATAAACATTTGCAATTAAAAAGCTTTCTACAAGTTTGAAATAACCAAAAGCATTTAAATAAACAAACTGGTTTAAAAAAGGAGGAAGTAGCAAGGATGGGAAAATATGGAACTAGGGGAGAGCAAGGGAATAGAAGGAGCAGGGAATGGGGAGGGAGGGTTTATGGCGCCAAAGAGAAGATTGGCAATGGCATTGCACAGGCAGCAGATATTCAAAAACATTGTGATGTGAAGAAGAAAAGGCAGCGTAAAGATGACAAGAGTTGTAGCAGAGGCGGATGATGTTTGAGGAATTTGCAGTGAATGGAGATAAGGAGCAGAATGGTGGAGGCAAGGTGGTGTCGACAATATGGATGAAAAACAAATCACAGGGTTGGAGAGGAATGTAGCACAGATGGATGATGTGAGATGAAGCTATTCTGTAAATGGAGTTGCAGTTAAATCCATTGGCTGAAGAATGGTATCAGAGAAAGGAAACAACGTACGGCCCACATCCAGCACAGCCGGGCTGGACGAGACTTACAGGAAGCATCCTTCACCTCAAGACTTACAGGTGGCCACCAAAGCAATTATGAGCCTCAAAGTTCCCAAAATAACATAAATCTTGCAAAAGGCTCAATAGTAAAGTGGTAAATCGACAATTCCGCAGCACCGCATACACAGCCACAAACATGTATATTGTATATGCAATCATCAAGTGCTCATCTTATCCCATTTATGTTTCTTTTGTTCATGCAGGGTATTCAATGATCCACGAGCTTTAAAGAAAACAAGACCGAAAGTTTAATAGCGGCGTAGCTGGGCTTGTTTGATACTTTAGTTGATGAGGATAGTATGACCTGGGTGGGGATACCAGTTAACAGTTAGCATATAATGTAAGTATTAATTTTTTTTGACTTCAGGCATGGACAGCCTGTTCGTGAATGACTTGGGTAAAAAACGGCGAAAGTCAAACGATGAACCAATGAATATTACATTTGTGTGCCACCTTCAGTCGAACGTCAGGCATTGACAACACGTTCTCTCTATTTTCATTCCAAACAGCATCATTCATCATTCCAATCACAGATTAATACTGCTGGCAACGGAACTCGCCCTACGGGCGGGGATTCAATTGGGAAGCCCAAATGAAAAGGCAAATTACCAGAAATTGAAGGCTTTTTTTAATTTTAAACGATTCATATAAACATTCGTTGAATCATATCACACGCAAATCATCAAAATCTAAGCAGTACATGGCGCCCATTTTGAAAAAAGATTGAATTCTGCAAAACGGAAGTGGCCGCTATGCGTCTTTCTCAGTCGCACGTTTATGTATGAAGAGTGCGCACCAAATCTGTAACACTGAAGCAGCCGCTACACCTGTTTTTCAGTCGCTTTGCACACGCTGCCATGTTACTTCGGAGCTGCACGTTTATATCGGAAGAGTTCGTCAGGAGTCGATCTACTCTCTCCTGGTACATAGAATAAACAGTATTTGTAGAATTTCAACAAAAGCCACAACACTGTTCATATCAGTAAATATTATTCCATCGTGTTTGGAAAAACTGGAAAATTGGAAAACTTGGAAAATTGGGGGGAAAAAATTGGAAAAACAATATAGCCTATTTTACTCCCAGGGGTCCCAGGATTACCCACCCAAAATATCGTTGCGATCGGTTCAGCCGTTTTTGCAGTACCTTCGAACAGACGGACGGGCATTTGGTGAATTATAGTAAGATTGTATTAATATATCAAGATATAATGTTAAATCACGATTGTATTGAGATATTATCAAACCAGAAAACCGTCATCATTGGGTCACTTCCGGATTCGGGAACAAGATCCGTGTCGATCGCATTTCAAAATCATAATTGTATTGAGTAATTTTCTGAAACCTCCTACCCATGTTACGACACCCGATGGGACCCCAAAACATTCCACTAGAGGTTATTATATTTCTTTTTAGTAAAATATGCAACTGTAATCATTACTAAATGTGCCCCCCAGTCATGTGATCAAATCCTCAGCTCTGATTGGTGTACGTTTGTGAGAATATACAGACAGACAAATGTTGTTCTCCACGAAATTGCCCTGTGGGCTACGCCGTGAAATAAAAAAAAAGTGGATATTGTAATCGGCTTCATCTGTCTGTCTGTCCGTCTGTCACGCTATATCCTTCTAAACAGTTGTGTATAAATTCACCAAACTTAGTAGTTATGATCACCACATGGCACGAAGGTTCAGGAGCAGAATAATTTTGGCCCGGTCCAATGGGGCCCTGGGGAAGGGTCAAAGGTCAAATACCAAAAAAAATGCAATTACGGGCACGTTTTAAAACATATTTAGTGAAAGTTTGAATATGCAGTCAAAATTGGGGGACATATTAAATGTGTAACAATATTTAAAATTTGACGCAGGTCATGCCCTTGGGTGGGGACTTAGGGTCACAGGGGACAAAATATTCTTTCAACTCCAAATTTGATATTGGGTCATTCCTAGTGGAACCTTTTGTCACCCTTCAACTTTGCTTTAGGTGGGAAGCGTGTGGATTTGCGATGGTGCGTCATCGACTTTGCGCTGGCTCTTTATTAGTATTATTTTCATGCAAGGATTGTTTTTCTTGTTTGTAATTTTCATACCAACAATGATTGGTAAATCTGTAACTTAATGAATGTGAGAAGAGAAATACAATAATGGTGAACGTTCATTTTAAATGGTTAAAATTGTGTAAAATAACGACTGTACATTGAAATGTCCATGTTAAAAAGCACGAAACTCAATAAAAAAAACATCTCAAATTAACCTCAAAATAAGTACAAACATTACACTGCATTCCCCATTTATTGACTAAACTTACAGATTTACGAAGCCATCCTTGTCACAGTATTATTTACGGAGTTATTTTAAACTGAGGCGTTTGAACATGTAACACATGTCGAAGAAAAATGTTAGAAATTACACGTTAACATGAATTGCAAGGACATTTTTAGACAATAGACAAATCAGCATAATATAAAAATGGAATTGAAGCTGGGATACCTGTATTACCTGTAAAATGTAAAGTGTTTAGATACCTGTATTTTTAGAGATGCATGCTCCATACTATGATGGGAACACCAAACGGATCAACCTGGGTATTAGTCGGATGTCATGGCTCCCTCTTAATCGACATTTTGTACCTTTTGTTTGAAATCTGCGATGTTAGAAGTTTTTTTTTTCATTATCCTAAAATTCGATGGATATCCTGAATTCATCTTTCATTTCTCTCATGCTTTTTTAATGAGGCATAGATGGTTGTCTCATTTGGTTCTGCTGTTATTTCTCCCCTTTTTATATGCACTGTGTCATATTTCACTTCTTCTTCGTCCTGTAATAGCAAACAACAAGAACGAGGACAGACAATTATTGTTAATCGATCATTTCACTCGTATCACATTTTAAAGAAAAGAGAAATACTTACTGCGATATTTCCAACATTCCCATGCTTTTCCAGATCTATGGTACCCTTTCCGGCACCTGGACAAGAAAGAGCTATATGTACGTACATAAACCACACATTGTGTGTGTGTCTTTTTAATTTTTTTTACACAAATGAGTCACACGAGTTAGTTGAGTACGTTCTTTCTGTTCTGGCTGGAGTTCCCCAAGGCAGTGTTCTGGGCCCTGTGCTTTTTCTGGTCTTCATCAATGATCTCTCCTACTCTGGAAAATCCTCTCTATTTCTTGGCTGAGGACTCCACTCTCTGCCGCTCCATACCTCATCCCTCGGATCGGCAGTCTGCAGCCTCCTCATTCTCTGCAGACCTGGACAAAATCACAGACTGGTCAAATAAGTGGAACATGTCTTTCAATCCTGACAAATCTCCCACTCTTACTATGTCTCTCCGAAAAGACCGACTGGACAACCCTCCCAACAACTTTCTGAATAATCCTCTCCAAGAAGTTCTGTCCCTCAAGCTTTTAGGTCTCACTATCTGCCATGATCTTTCTTGGGAAAACCACATTTCAAATCTGGCCTCCAAAGCCAGTCGCCGACTGGGCATCCTCCGTCGTGTGGGGGTCCTTCCTTGGCACACCTGAGCTCCTCACCACATACAAGGCTTTCATCCGCAGCTCAATGCAATACTGCTCTCCCCTCTGGGCCGGTGCTCCTGCCTCACACCTAGCTCAGCTTCACGCTGTTGAAACCAAAGCTTTCAGAGTCATTGGAATCTCCTGCGATGAAGATAACTCCGAGGGCCTTTCACTCACTCACCGCAGGCAGGTTGGTGGTCTTTCTGCCTTCTACCGACTCCTCTCCGGCCTTGCTCCCCCAGCTCTCTCTGTGCTTTGTCCCCCAAATATTCCTACAGGTCGCACAAGATCTGCCAGCAGCCCTCTGATGGTTAAACTGCCGAAATCTAGGCTCTCTGCTCATCCTCACCCTTTCATTCCCCTTTTCTCCCACCTCTGGAACAAACTCCCTCACTCCCTTCAATCCCACTCCTCCCTCCAGGTCTTTAAAACAGCTGTTCACCACCATCTCTTATCTTCCCCCATCCAAAACTTTGATCTTTTCTACCCCCGCTAATTCACCCCAGATCCACCTTGTTTGAAATTCCAACTTCTTTCCTAGAAGACCTGGCAGGGTCCATATGTTTTATACCTCTCCCACCCCCCCCTTCCCATGCCGCCCCCCAAAACCCTCTCCCTCCCACAGATCTCTCGATGTCCCTGCTCTCAAATGTTGTGTTTGTGTCCTTCCCCCTCTCTCCCAATCTTGTCTACCGCTCCCCATGTGAAATGTTTTATGTGTCGGTTTGTCTTTCTGTGTGATTAATGTTAGCTCTTTCACGAGCATCGATCTTGTATACAAAAAAAAGAAAAAAAAAAGTGTTCATTTGCTTTGTACCGTTTTCCCCTCCCCCAGCCCTCCCCCTTCCACAGATCTACCGACGTCCCTGTTCTCTTCTGTTTGTGCTTCTGTGTTTCCCTCTCTCCCCCTCTTGTCTCCCGCTCCTTTTATTGCATGTTTTATGTGTATGTGCATGTTTTCATGTTCAATGTGTTAGCTCTTACACGAATCTCGATTCTGTATACAAAAGAAAAAAGAAAAAAAAGTGAACAACACATTCAACGGAAAATACTGTCATCAAATAATCATAATGTTTCACAATGACTATTGTCAGCTGCTTCCGTTGTTGCAAATCGGAAGAGGAAGGACACAGCCACAAAGTTACTTCTCATTCTGTGAGATTAGAAAAAAATATTCATCTTCGTTGCTTTTGTATGAAAATAACCCAAGGAATGAATACCCAATGAAGTATTATAATAGTCGACCATGGTACTTTTAAACTTTCAATAGATAGTTGTCTGTTTCAATGATTCCAATGGAGTTTCTCATTTGTATCAATGATAATTATATAATGACCAACCAAATGGCAGCATACCATTCAAAAGGAGAATGAAGGAGGCGAGGGAGAAGGTGAAGGGAGGATGATAAGGGAGGGGAAGGAGGGGGGGGAAACAGAAGAGGGGGCGATATGGGAGGTAATAGGGAAGAAGGGAGGGGGAGGGGAGAGAAACTGCTTCGGCAAAACTGACGCTCTGTATAGAGCATTGTACATGATATAAGGGGAACAGGGAGGGTGAAGGAGAAGGAGGGAAAGGAGAGGGAAGGGGAGGAGAGGGAGGAGGAAGGAGGGCAGGGGGATGAAGGGGCTTAGAGGTCAGGGGGAGGATGGGAGAATTGAAAGGGGGGGGGGGTAGTGGAAAGGAATGAGAATGGGGAGAGGAAGGGGAGGGAGGGGGGAGGATAGTGGAGGGGTAGAAGAGGGAGGGGAGAATAGAAAGGCGGAAGATAGTGAAAAGGGAGGAGAACTGGGAAGAGAATGGGGGCGTAGGGGAAGGTTCTGAAAACCTATCAGTTAAAACACTATACTGTGGCGGACACAAAAGCCCACTGGCGTGGTGACATCATTCCGCGCACCAAGTGGGCGGTGGCCACGCCCGAGGGGTAGGCGTGGCCTCATGATATACACCGGGCGCGCAGCCCGGAGCGCGCCAGTGTTACAGTGAGCTCCTGAAATAAAGACGCTTATAAGTTACCGCTTGTCCGCTTCCTCCTTGCTCGCAAGCAGCGCGCGTAACGCCGCGCTTTACTGGTGACACCCTCGACGTTGGATCTGCCGGAGCGATCCTTCCACACGCGACGCCATTGCCATGGCCAACTTCATCAAACTTCCCGAATTTTGGGAGGCTCAGGCCGAAGTCTGGTTCGTCCAGGCCAAAGCCCAATTTCAGCTTCGGCGCCTCACCGGCGATGACACGCGCTATTGCCACGTCGTCGCCTCCCTCGGGCCCGGCACGGCCGCTCGAGTTGTGTCCGTCCTTCGCCACCCACCGGACGGCCACAAGTACGAGGCACTCAAGCGGCTACTCCTAGCCACGTTCGGCCTCACGGACGACGCACGGGCCGACCGCCTCCTGGATCTCCCCGAGCTCGGTGACATGCGCCCGTCGGTCCGAATGGACCATATGCTGTCACTGTTGGGCGACGGAGCCCCCGGTTCTCTATTCCGGGCGCTTTTCCGTCGCCAACTTCCAGCGCAGGTTCGCCTCGCGTTGGCCGGGACCGGGCTAACGGAACCCCGAGCATTGGCGGCCGAGGTGGACAAGTACTTCGCCGCTTCGGACACGCGGGCGAGAGTCGGCGTGGCCGTCACGGCCCTCGTGGCTGATGCTGCTAATGCTGCTGATGCTGCTAATGCTGCTGATGCTGCTGATCCACAGCATCAGCTTATACAGCATACGCAGCATGCTGATACGCACCTCGTGACCGCCGCCACGCCCCGCCCACCGCCGCGGCGAAAACCGCCACCGCGGGGAAACCCGCCAACTCCACCGGCCTGGCGGAGCCAGCCGCGCTCCTCCAGCTGCACCACCTGGTGCTGGTTCCACGCCAAGTTCGGCCACGAAGCTCGGCAGTGTCATCCGCCATGCTCCTTCAACAGGTCGGGAAACGCCCGGGCCGGCGCTCAATAGTGGCGATGAGCGCCGGCCGTTCGGGCAGCCTGCTGTTCATAACGGACACCTTCTCCGGGCGCCATTACCTGTGCGACACGGGAGTGCAGGTGAGTGTCGTTCCCGCCGGCACGTCAGACAAGCACGCCGCGGGTGGGGGCCCCGCACTGCTTGCCGCGAACGGGACGCCCATCCGTATGTACGGAAAACGCTGCCTCTCTCTGCGGTTCGGAGGGCAGGTTTTCCGATGGACGTTCGTCACCGCCGACGTGCCCATGGCACTGCTTGGCGCGGACTTCCTGTGCGCTAATGGGCTCCTGGTCGACGTCAAGCGCAGACGTCTTGTCCAGGCCGAGACGTTCAGCTCGCTCGCTTGTGCGTTGCCCAGCTTGGCGAGCAGCTCAACGAGCGGCTTGCCAAGCGGCTTGCCAAACGGTTCGGTTCCGGCCACGTTGGTCTGTATGCTTCCGGCAGCGGACGCATTCACCCGCCTCCTCGCCGGCTTCCCGGCCCTCACGCGGCCCACCTTCTCGGCGGGGGCCGTCAAGCACGGGGTGGCCCATCACATCCCCACCGTCGGGCCACCGGTCTACGTCCGGGCACGCCGCCTCGAGCCGACGAAGCTGGCGGTGACAAAAGCGGCGTTCGCTACCCTGGAGCGACTCGGCATCGTTCGGCGCTCAGAGAGCGCTTGGGCGTCGCCGCTGCACATCGTGCCGAAGCCCGATGGGGGATGGCGACCGTGCGGGGACTATCGCCATCTCAATGACGCCACGACTCCTGACCGCTACCCCGTCACCCACATTCAGGACTTTTCCGCCCGTTTGGCGGGCATGTCCTTCTTCTCGAAGGTGGACCTCATACGCGGCTACCATCAGGTCCCCATCAGGCCGGAGGACGTCCCGAAGACGGCGGTCATCACGTCATTCGGACTCTTCGAGTTCCTGCGCATGCCCTTCGGTTGAAGAATGCGGCTCAGGCGTTCCAGCGACTGATGGACAGCGTCCTGCGCGACTTGGATTTTGTCTACGTCTACCTGGATGATATCCTCGTCGCCAGCGCGTCCCGCGAAGAGCACCTACGCCACCTCCGCACGCTCTTCGAACGCCTGGGCCAGCATGGCCTGATTGTGAACCCCGCAAAGTGCCGGTTCGGCGCCGCCATAATCGATTTTCTGGGGCACCGTGTCACCAGGAACGGAGCCGTCCCCCTGCCGGCCAAGGTGGAGGCGGTGAAGGGGTTTCCGCGCCCCCGCACGATCAGAGGGCTGCAGGAGTTCCTGGGCATGGTGAACTTTTACCATCGGTTCCTGCCCCGTATCGCCCAGCTCCTGCGCCCCCTGCACGAAGCTCTCCTAGGTAAGCCGGGCAAAGGCGACGTTACCTGGACCGAGCAGATGGACACGGCGTTCACGGGCGCGAAGCTCGCCTTGGCTAACGCCACCATGCTCGCGCACCCGGCGCCCGATGCACCGATCGCCCTCACCACCGATGCCTCAGACTACGCGGTGGGCACGGTGCACGAGCAATGGTTGCGTGGAGCTTGGCAACCGCTGGCGTTCTTTAGCCGGCAGCTTCGCCCGCCCGAACGCCGTTACAGTACCTTCGACCGCGAGTTGCTCGGGCTTCACTTGGCGGTCAGGCACTTCCGCCATCTGCTCGAGGGCCGTGCGTTCACTGCCATCGTCGACCACAAGCCGCTGATCTTCGCGATGGGCAAGGTCACCGAGCCGTGGTCGGCCCGGCAGCAGCGTCACCTCTCGGCCGTGTCCGAGTACACGACGGACATCCAGCACGTCGCGGGGAAGGACAACCCAGTGGCGGATTGCCTTTCCCGGGCCGTCGCCCACGCAGTCCACCTCTGCATCGACTATGCCCGGATGGCAGCGGACTAGGCCGCTGACCCCGACGTCCAGGCCTTGCGGACCGCCGTCCCTGGCCTCCGCGTCACCGAGGTGCCGTTCGACGGCACGGGCGCGGCCCTCTTGTGCGACGTCTCCCTCGGGCGTCCTCGCCCCATCGTGCCCGCGGGCTGGCAGCGCCAGGTGTTTGACGCCATCCACAGCCTTTCCCACCCGGGCGCGAGGGCCTCCCAAAGGCTGATCGCCAACAAGTTCGTCTGGCATGGCCTCCGGAAGGCCGTCCGTGGCTGGGCCAGGACGTGCCTCGCGTGCCAGCGCGCCAAGGTGCACCGGCACACCCAGGCCCCGTTGGCCCCGTTCACGGTGCCGGAACGCCGGTTTGACCACGTCCACGTGGACCTGGTGGGACCTCTGCCCCCCTCGCGGGGTGCACCTACGTCCTCACCATGGTGGACCGCACCACCCGGTGGCCGGAGGCCGTGCCCTTGGCGTCGACAACGGCGGCCGATGTCGCGCAGGCTTTCATCGCCACCTGGGTCGCCCGGTTCGGCGCCCCCTCAGACATCTCGTCCGACTGCGGCCCCCAGTTCACCTCGGAGCTCTGGGGGGCGGTCGCGCAGGGGCTCGGGGTCCGGCTGCACCGAACCACGGCCTACCACCCCCAGGCTAACGGCCTGTGTGAGCGATTTCACCGCTCATTGAAGGCCGTGCTCCGGGCCACCCTCCGCGAAGGCGGCTGGGTCGACAGGCTCTCCTGGGTCCTGCTGGGCCTCCGGACGGCGCCCAAGGAGGACCTGCACGCATCCGCGGCGGAGTTGGTCTTCGGGCAACCGCTGCGGGTGCCGGGCGAGTTCCTCCCCGACTCCACGGCACCATGGTGACGCTGCACAGCAGCGCTCCGCTCTGCAAGAGACCGCCAAGAGGTTCGCCCCGGTGCCAACGGCATGCCACGGGCACCCACCGACGCACGTCGCCCCGGAGCTTCGCACGGCGGAGTATGTCTTCGTCCGCCACGATGCCCACCGGACACCACTGCGGCCCCCGTACGACGGGCCTTTCCGCGTGCTGGAGACCGGGGCGAAGCACTTCACCCTGGACATCGGCGGTACTCCTGACCGCGTTTCGGTGGACCGCCTCAAGCCGGCCCACCTCGACGTGGACCATCCACCGCCAGTGGCCCGACCCCCACGTCGGGGCCGCCCCCCTGTGGGCGGACCCCCGGCACCGCCCAGCCACGCCGCCCCCCGGTCCTGCACCCATCGCAGGGGCAGCCAGGGGCATCCCACCTGGCATCCCTGCAGCCCGGACACCGCCGATCGCCAGGGGGCGCTTCGGCCGGGTCATTTGTCTGCCCCGCAAACTGGCCCTCCAGGTGCGCGGGAATTCTAGGGGGGCGCGTGTGGCGGACACAAAAGCCCACTGGCGTGGTGACATCATTCCGCGCACCAAGTGGGCGGTGGCCACGCCCGAGGGGTAGGCGTGGCCTCATGATATACACCGGGCGCGCAGCCCGGAGCGCGCCAGTGTTACAGTGAGCTCCTGAAATAAAGACGCTTATAAGTTACCGCTTGTCCGCTTCCTCCTTGCTCGCAAGCAGCGCGCGTAACGCCGCGCTTTAATACCATCTATTTATCATGTAAGTAACAAGAAGAAAAAGACATGAAATGTCATAGCCCCCATGGTTTTAGTAATTTTGCTATACGGAGTTAAAGGCGACCAGTCGGCCATCTTTGGTCGAATTAAAAAACAAAATATTCTGCACATATCTACTCTCATGTATTGTCTTTGTGCCAAATTTGAACAAAATTTGTCCATGCATGTCCGAGAAATTGTTGGGGGCATGTCGGTGTGTTGCCTTGGCTCTAGACAGTGTGTTGTGTTGTCTGAAGAGAGACGACGTCGGTGTGTTGTCTGAAGGCTGTGTGGAGTGGACCGGTGCGGCCTGCTCGCTGCGCCCTCGGTGGCTAGAGGAGCGAACTGCAGAACGAGGCCTGCATTTCCCGCGAGTGAAATGTGCATGGAGGGTTGTGTTTTCCCGTGCAGAGGCGCGGGGCCTGTGACGATTCCCGACGTGGTTCAAGAGCCGCTCAAAGCTAAGTACACTACATTTTTGCTTTCTTTCTTTTGTATTCCCCTTGTGTTGCATAAGAGTCTGTGCGGGGGCGCTCCATTTCGGAATATTAGGATTACCGTGCATTCTTTTGTTACCGGCATTTCTTTCAATAAAGCCGATATTTTTGTATTTTAATTCCGTGTTAGTTGAATTAATTATTGCAGGGGCGAAGACATCCAGTGGAGTCCGTGAAGGTAAGAGCCTCGTTAGCCTTCGCTGCCTCATTCCCACGTGCGTATTAACTCTGCCATCATTGACTGAACGCCTCAGAGTGTTAAGCTTGCTCGGCTATTCCATCCCCAGGGGTGTTCACCCTGGGAACGCGACAATATGTAAGCCATAATTCATTATCTGTGAAAGAGATTGACGTGCATATGTATTGTTACGGTTTTCGCGCGACCCCCCTTCCCTTACCAAGGGGAGATTAGGCCCCTTTTTCTTCTTGGGTCCGTGCAACCGAGAGGCTTGAATCGCCCCTCCTGGGCAAATGCAAAGTAGGGTTACGGGACAATTCTCGCACGTACCTAAATACCTGCACCGCCGCGGAAGCGGGGAATCAAGCCTCGCATGAGCCACGCGTAATTTGAGTACACTGAGCGGATTGCATACCACGTGGTCCGTGCAGTTACCTTTGGTATTGGAACCCGATTAGAGCGGTTTTATTCGTACCACGCTAAGTCAATGATGGAAATGACGGGGACAATCGAATGGAAGGAAGAACACAGGTTTAATTATTATTTACCCTTTTATGTACAAGTCGGTAGAAAGCAGAGACACAGAGCAGCCTTATACAGTCTTATGTTAACCCCAGACACGGGCCCGATCACACTCACAGGGGGAAATGAAGGTAGGATGATGTTCACGCGCTGACTTGGTCTTCCAGGAACGGCTCCGCCCTGTGTGGCTCTCCCCGGCCACAGCACGTCCGTCGATGACGGCAAGCAGGTGGTGGGAGGGATACTTGCAGCGCATCTCTCGCCAGGCTTGGCGGTTTCTCTTAGCGCGATTAATTACCAGCGCGCTTTCACTCGCGTAACCCAATAGAGGCTCTGCCTCAAGCTCAACTGAGCGTCCAATTTGTAAGAGCACTTATAGCTTGGTTCATGCGCATCTTCTCTCAGAACTCGTAACTTGCTCAACACTCAAGCCCCTCTCTTATAGCTTGGTTCAGCTCACCTCTCGCAGAACTGCGGTGGGGGCTTCGCGCAACGGGTTATATTGCCAACCCCCTTAGCTCTCTCGAATGTTCTAACCATGCCTTGTGATGCAGTGCCACAGCCACTCCCTTCGAGCCCTGATTGGCATCTCGCTCTTACTGTCGGCTTCTCCTCCGCCTTCCTTCGGTCTTGCCTCGACTTGTCAGGCCTGCTTCGTGTTAATTTTTGCCAAAAGCCAAAGGCGGCATAAGGCGGCATAAGGCTGCATAAGGCAATGAAAGGACCTAACTCTCATTATTCTACTCAACGCAAGACTAACACAGGAAAAGGATTATGCTTACATTTACTATGAAATAACTGAACTATCGCGAGGCTACGTGTTGTAATGTGACTAACTATGAGGGGGAAATCAACCTTTATTGTACAAACTCAAAACCGCAACACCACCCCTCTCCCTCGTCAGACTCGTCCCCGAGTCGAACCCAACAAAAATGGAACGACCGGTTTTGAGAATGATATGCAAGTTACTTTTACTTTTACATGTGACATCTAGGTGTGGTTCCCCCTAACATTTACTCTAACCCGTGTATGCGACAGTTTTAAAACAATAAATATGTCCCCCCTATTGCGTTGAGTAGCTGTCTAACAGAATCATGCCCACAACTAACCGAATCCGGAATTGGTCAAACTAAACATATAGCCGGTGGGCAGCATCTTATATTTACAAGCACAGAAAAACTTACTCTTATTTACAATTCTATGACCCAGGACCTGTCCTTTTTTTTTGAAGAGAAGATTGGAGGGGAGAGAAAGCACAGCAAAAACACAAACACACTCAAAAATTCATAACACTTGCTGCTTGCTTCTTGCGTCTTGCTTCTTGCTTCTTCAGTGTGCTTATCAAACTGGCTAGCCGCCGGACCAGCATACAGGCCATTCCTGATCTTCAGGGCTATCTACCTTACAAATCTTCTCGTCCCTGGCACACCATATTTAAAATGCACAACAAATGCGTTTATTGTATTTCTTTGCCAAGCAGGCCAACTTCATATGGTCCGACTGCGTGACATTAATGCCACTCAAAACAAGTGGTCCGAAGATGCAAGGTGATTCTGCAGCAAGGTGCTGCACAGCAGAGGTGCAAGGCCACAAGACTTGTGGTCCATAGTGTGTGTGGTGCAGCAAAGTGTCCACGGCAGCAAAGTGCTGCATGGTTGCAGCAAAGTTATAACAAAAGGATATGGCAGCAAAGTGCTGCGCAGTTCTGCTGCACAGATGTAACAAAGTGCAGCAGGGATGCTGTACAGGTCGATGGTGCTGCACAGCTCCACCTCCAAAATGGTCCTGGGGTGGGGGGAGAGACAAAGCACGACCAGCAAAGCGGAAAGGCCACAAAGATACACAAAAACACAAGGTAATGCAGTGTGAGGGGTGCGGAAGAGCGAGCAGAGCAGACTCGTCCCTAGCCATCTGTACCCCCCATCGTCGGCTTACACTACCCTAGCCCTTCCTTGTATTTACAAATTCGTCCCTTTGTCTTGTCTCCCATATCCCCCTCTAATTCAAATTCGTCTCCCAATCCCTCCCAGGAAGGAAGGAATGGAACAAACACAATGTCTCATTACGTCATGATGCGCCTTACACTGAAACGGTTTACAAGCCCTGGTGTGGAGTTTCGTCCTCCTCGGTGACTGGCTGTGGATGGCGCGAAGGGATTTCTCTTCCTAACTACACTACTGACATTTACTTTTCACCTACCCGGGGTCATACACTGCCAATCGGCCTTCTTTAAACTATGTGGTTCTAAAAACCCGAATTCCCATTGTCCATTCTGTGGTGCCCTTGAAATTTGGGTCTCACTCCCACAAATTTTCTCCCTGTGCCCTTGCACAATTTCGGGGCTGGGTCTTGTGGCTCCACTAGCAGGTCCAACTACCTGTGCACCTCCGCCACTGAAGTCGCTACCCGAGCTTACCTGCTCCTGCGACTACCTAAACTGGGGAAGGCCCCTCCTGGCTCTTTACCCCCTGATGCCCACCTTGGCATTGGGCAACCCGGGCCCTTTCTTTGGATCCTCGGGCCCCACTCAACAACTCACAACTACCCTAACTGGCTCCCAGAGCCTACCTGCGGCCTCACCTGGCTGACAAACTACCAGTGGCAGAGTGCCCCAATAACCATCATCATCATCATGTCGCCCCGCCGTTACGGCGTTGGTGTTCAATTCTTGTGAACCCGCTTGTGGCTATACAGTCCGAGTGCCGATTTGCATCGGCGTCCACAAGTTGTACAAATCCATTTAGAGTCAGCAGGAACCGGTTGCCGCTCACGTTCCTTCCGCTTTCTGCGGGCTTCTTTGGCGGCATCTATACGACCCTTTTCTGCTGAGTCGCATCGTGTATGGATCAAGCTATGCCATTTCGGTCGATCACTGGACAGAGCTTGTAAATTGTCGAGCGGGATGTCACATTCTTTCAAATGTGCACGCAGTGTATCATTGAAACGCAGTTTGGGCCGGCCCACTGATCTCTCTCCTTCGTGCAGTTCTCCCATAAAAATAAAACGTGGAATCCTGTCTCCGTCCATCCTCAACACATGGCCGACCCAACGGAGCTGGGCCTTTTGCAGGGTGCATGTGATGGATTGCATTTCAGCTCGCTCGAGTACTTCTGTATCCGGCACGAGATCGGACCAATGGATGCCTAGAATTTGTCGTAGGCATCGGGAGTGAAAGCCATTCAGTCTGCGAAGGTGGCGTGCATAGCAATTCCAAGATTCGGCTCCGTACAAGAGAGAGGGGATGACAACTGCTTTGTACACGGCCAATTTTGTGTTACTTTGAGCCCACGTTCTTTCCAGACTCTGCTGTGGAGTTGGGCAAACGAAACACTCGCTTTGCGGATTCTTTGGTCGATTTCCTTGTCCATGTTTGCGGTATTCGATAAGCATGTGCCAAGGTACGTGAATTATTTTGTGACTGACAATGCGTGATCCCGGATCGTAATTGCTGGTTCAAAGTACGGCTTCCCGGCGCTGGTTGATACAAAACCACGGTCTTTTGCAAACTGATAACCAGACCAAACGCCTCCATGGCCTCAGCAAAATGGTCAACGATACGCTGCATTTCCTCTTGTGCGTGGGCAATCAAGGCTGTATCATCGACAAACAGCAGGTCACGTATTACCATGGTCTTGGTCTTTGTGTAGGCTTTTAGACATCGGAGGTTGTAGAGGTTTCCGTCAGCACGAGAACGGACGTGTATGCCAGGCTCCAGATCGTCCGAGGCACGCTCGATAGCTGCCACTAGATAGACCCCAAACATGGTTGGCGCAAGCACACAGCCTTGTTTTACTCCCGTCGTAATGCTGAATACGTCCGTCTCATCCCGGGCTACCGCCACTTTGCCTCTCATTTTGTCGTGAAAACTCCACAGCAACTTGATGAAGTGGTCTGGACATCCATAGCGAGCAAGAAGCTTCCAGAGTGCGTCTCTGTTCACCGTGTCGAAGGCCTTCGTCAGGTCGACAAAGACCATGTAAAAATCCTGGTTTTGTTACATTGCTTTTTCCTGGATTTGCATCGCTGCGAACACCATATCAATTGTGCTCCGATTTGAACGAAAACCGGACTGTCATTCCGGAAGCGTTGCCTCACTGATATTGTCCACCAGTCGATTGAGCAGCAGTTTCGTGAAGAATTTGCCTGTTATGCTCAACAACGAGATTCCGCGGTGGTTTCCACAATCTGAGCGATCACCCTTTCCTTTGAACAAAGTGATTAATTTTGTGTCACACCATTCTTGAGGAACATCCCCGGCCTCCCAAATTTCATTAAACAACACCGACAGTGCTGTAACCAGATTGTGGCCTCCATACTTCAACAGCTCGATCGGAATGAAAGACCATGAAGACCGCGGAAGTTTCATGTTTCACTTCATGTGACCATGAAGACCATGGAATCTCCCACGATGAAGCTAACTCCAAGGCCCTCTCACTCACTCACCACAGGCAGGTTGGTGGTCTTTCCGTCTTCTACCGACTCCTCTCTGGCCTTGCCCTCCCAGCTCTCTCTGGGCTCTGTCCCGCAAATATTCCTACAGGTCGCACAAGATCTGCCTGCAACCCTCTTCTGGTTAAACTGCCAAAAACAAGACTCTCTGCTCACCTTCACTTCTTCATTCCTCTTTTCTCCCACCTCTGGAACAAACTCCCTCACTCTCTTCAATCCCACTCCACCCTCCAGGTCTTTAAAACAGCTGTTCACCACCATCTCTTATCTTCCCCCATCCAAAACCTTGAACTTTTCTACCCCCGCTAATTTCACCCCAATTCCACTTTTTTGAAATACCAACTGCTTCAACTGTCAGCAGGTAGTTCACCGTCCAGTGTCTTCATCGGGAAAGTACCGATTCGTTTGGGTCCGTAAACCGTTTTCAGACCGGAGAAAAAGTTGTGGTACTCCTTTCGCTCTGCGTAGCCTTGGATCTCATTTGCTTTCTCAGCCCACCAAATATCTTTCAGCTTACGGGTGCATTTGGTTGCATCACTACGAAGAGTTCGGAACTGCTGTCTATCAGCGCGACTGCCGGTCGACAGTGCTTTCTGGAGGTCAGTGTTTTTCGTGGCCAGGAGCTCACGTAATGATTCATTAGATTCGTCAAACCAGTTATGGCGTGTCCTCGTTTTTTATGGAATTGTGTCGGCCGCAGCCTTCAGGACAGCCTGCTTGAAACTTGACCATGACGAGTCTACCATTTGAGACATTTCCGTTGAAACTTTATCTACATACTCAACGCGGAGAGATTCGCTTGTCAGAAGTTGACGCACATCGATTCTCGGCTGACGCTTTTGACCAGCAGAACGATTTTGCGAGCGATTCAAAGCCGTAACTTGCTCCTAACCAGCAGGTGATCTGTTAAATTAAACCACACGCCCAGCCATTCCACAGTCTCACGCACCCTCCAAAGCACTACGTTGCCACTACCTGCACCACAGGTGCCAATATCCATACAAAAATTTTGCCTTAGCCCTCTACCTGGCTTTAAACTACCCACCTCCGGGCGTCCGTGAATCGGTTCCATCTCCCCCCCCCATTCACTCCTTCGCACCATGCATTCCACACCTTCTATTCCCCCACCAAGCATTCCACACCAAATATTCTCACACACCGTTTGTCTCACACACCTTTTCCCCCTCGCACACCTTTTGTGCTTACACACCTTTTTCCTCGCACACCTCAAACACAAATCCATTTATTTTACTCACAATTTCGTTTACTCTCAAACAATTCCTCACACACACAGCATCATCTATCTAACTGGTTTTCCCCTAAAACTCGTGCTTCCCCGTCGTCCCGTTACACTAAGCACTCCCTCGTCATCATCAACCATATAATCTATCTATGTCCCCACTATAGGTAGAGATTTCACTACTTAAATCTAGTTCCCTACCATTATCCTAGCCCTCCCTCGGCTAGCTTCGGTGCCCCATGGAGGTAACCATCGCTGGCACCCCCATGTGCCTATCACTGCCATCCCCCTAAACTAATGCTCATGGGCCCTGGCGTGTGAGGAATGGTAACACTACCATTCCTCCACGTAGGGTACACTCCTCTCATCCGTTCACTACACTCGAGCCTCACCAAGTGGATGTACATTGTCATGGCTCGGCCTCGATGGGCCAAGCGATCCATGTGGGTGGTTAGTCTCCTTTATGGGGTGTCCATCCGGCATTTTCGATCCAAAGGGGGAGGCCAAGGTTCAGGGCTCCATCCCTGCGTGAAGCCTTGCGGTCCCACGCACGATGGCCCAACCAGCCACCGTCGGAGCACCGCACCTGCAAGGGTGCGCGGCTCCGAAATCTCCTACCTCCCCTTGAACCTCACCGATTGCCTTTTCCGCCACGGCTTGGCACCAACCATGCAGTGTGGGGGCCGGCACGGGTCGTGCACGGCGGTCCTTGTGAAACTGCCGCGGCACCGATCCCAGCCGGTCCCTGCTGCACACCACTCACCGAGGGCTCGCGTACGCTACCCGTCCCCCTACGCGCTACTCCTCCGGTCTGTGTCGATGCTTGAGCCGCATCCTCACTGCTCGTGATGCACTCCGCACTCACACACGCAGGCGCTCCGCACCTCCCATACACTTCGTTACTGCACCACTCTTGTGCACACCCTTCTCTTCCACACTCAGGTGCACACCACCCAGGCACACTCGTACCTTCCACATTCTCTGGTGTGCATTCTCCCTCACACACCGTACTCACACCTGCACACCTAGGTGCACTCATGCCCCTCACACACTTCAGTGCGCACTCTTCTTCGACACACTCTTCTACCGCACAACCAGGCGCACACGCGCCTTCCACACACTTCATTATCGCACACCCTGGTGCACACTCTTCCGTTACACACTCTGTAACACCCCTGGGTGTGCACTCCTGCACACACTCTGCAACACGCTCTGGTGTGCACTCCTGCACACTCTCTGTAACATGCCCGAGCATGTTACACTCTAACACACTCTCCTGTTACACACTCTTCCCGCACACAGTCTGTAACACCCAAGGGTGTGCACTCTCCTGTTACACACCCAATCATCGCACACCCTGTCACACACTTTTCTCTCACATGCTTCGGCGCACACTTTTCTCTCACACGCGCACCAGTCGCCCTCATACATCGCACAATGGACCTTCCGTGACCGCCCGGGTTTCGTCTCTTTCCCAAGCGCGCCAAAAACCCATTCGCGCCAAACACATTCGCACCATTATTTCTACTCACCTTGGGGACCTCCTTTTCCGCCAGCATGTGCAAACGTTTTATTTCGTTAGCAAGCACGGCATCACGGTGTGAATACGAACTTTGCACGGATTCTATTTCTACCTCCCGCAATTTATCTCCTATTTCTTCTGTCTCTTCAATTTCAATTATTTCTTTTTCTACCTCGACCGTCGGCGCCCCCGCAATTTTCTTTTGCAATTCGCCGATCGTCGGTTCTTCTACACCCCGCGTCGCGACTTCCATACCCCCGGTCAATTTGGCTGTGCTCTGCCCAAGCTCGCTCCCCACGCGTTACTCACACCGCATCACCTCGTCACATACCATGGCGACCTCCCCGCTCAACCCGCGCCTAATGTCCTCCCTGCCTTCTTCATATCCCTTATCATTTGATCAAACGTTTAGAATTCCCCTCTTCCCCTCTGCACTGTATTTTCCCCCTTCCCCACACCACCCTCCTCACCCCGCCACTCCCTGACACCACCCTCCCCCCACCACATACTCTGAATTCCCAGGGTGTAGAACGGGTATCTCATCTATTTATATCAAAACGGGCAAACATGTGTTATCATCAATATAAATACTTCTACAAGCGAGGCCTCAAAATTCTACGAATCTCTGAAATTCGACAATATCATCAAGGTGTATAATCCCTCAAAAACTTCAGATTCCCCCCAAACTTATTTTAGTACAAGTGTAACAGCCTCAGGTGCATCCATTAGTACAATCACGTGTGACATGGATAAATCACGCAGGAAACGCGTCATTTTGCCTGCACGTCCGTGTCCGTGCGTGTGATCACTTATTACGTTTGCCTGCAGAACGCACAGAACAATGTGATTTCATTTTTAAACATCCGTTTTTCACCAGATTTGATTTGATTTCATGTGGAGCACCTCGAGGTACATCTAAAATGTATATACAAGTTGAACAGATCCCACAAATATTAAGTAGTCTCCAAAGAGGACAATCGAATTATTCACAAATTTCACATTTCAACGTGGCACAAAAACAGCAACCACAAATATTTATCTTTAAGTACAAATCTAAATATCTATGAAGCTCAGTTGACTTTTTGTTCCCTAACAGCGAAACGGAGTTGAGTAAAAGGGTGAAAATTCTACAGATGCTGTGATAAACAAGCATTCTGACTATTGCGCTGCAATACATGTCCCATACCGGTAGTCTGTCGTCCGGAAAACTGTTGGGGAAATTACCAAGGGTTATTTATCCACAGGTTCTGAATCGTTCCCAATCACTAATTACCTCAGGACGGGCTCACCTGTGATTCGCACTCGGGACTTCGATTTATACACCTTGCAGACAGGTCAGCAGAAGCACGAGAAAATACGTTGTTGATAAAGAACCTTTCGAGTCGCTAAATATCAGTAATTTATTATATTTTCCGGTTCACGATCAATGATCGATGTGGATATATATTGTTGTGGATCTGCCGCAGGCCTTCTCCCACGATTGGAGCACCGCGGCCGCCAGGGGGCGCTTCTCCAACCTCTCCTACCCCCCCTCGAACCGTGCCGATCGCCTTTCCCGCCAAGGCGCGGCACCGACCATACAGGGCGGGGCCCGGCACGAATCGTGCACGCCGCCGCGGCAACGATCCCTGCCGAATCCCCGCTGCACACAAAGCACCCCACGCACCGAGGGCTCGCGTCGGCTATCTGTCGCACTATGCGCTAACCCCCCGGTCTGGGTCGATGCCCGAGTCGCATTCTCACCACACGCGACCCGCTCCATACGCACACAACGCGGCGCTCCAGCGCCTCTCATACACCCCATGCATTCCGTTACCGCACGCTCTCGTGCATTCTCTTCTCCTACACACTCAGGTGCACACCACTCAGGCGCAATCACACCGTTCGCACACTCCATTATCACACACTCCTCTGTTACACAGTTCGTAACACACTTGCCCATCGCACACTCTCACGTACAACCTTTTGTTACACTCTCGGTAACAACGACGGGTGTGCACTCTTCTGGTACACACACAATCAGTGCACACTTACCCACAGGTGTGCACTCTTCTGGTACACACCCAATCACGCGCTCTGGTGTGCACTCCTGCACACTCCCGACAACACGCTCTGGTGTGCATTCGCTCTCACTCTTGGCCATCGCACACTCTGTATCACACTCGGTTTCACACTCTTCCCACATACACTCCGTTATACAATCGCGCTTCAGTGCCGTTCGCACACGCGCGCCATTCACCCTCACACATCACACCACGGACCTTCCACGAGCGCCCGGGTTACGTCGCGATCCCAAGCGCGCCAAAAATATTTTCGCGCCAAACATGCTCGCGCCATACACGCTCCTACTCACCTTCGGGATCTTCTTCTCCGGCTTTCCCACCAACACCTGTAAACTCTCATTGGGGTTAGGCAACACGACATCACGATGCAAATCCAGACTTTGAGTGCATTCCATCTCAATCTCCGATTTAATTTCTGATTCTGCCATCTCTTCGTCCCCAATTTCCACTATTTCTTTTATTTCAATTATTTCTTGCCCAACGACTGCCGGTGCACATAAAATTTTATTTCCTAATTCGGTGGCCGTCGGCTTTCCCATACCCCGAGTCGCGATTTCTACCCCGGTCACACTCGTGTGGCTCACCAGCAGGTCTGCTCACCTGCACACCTCCGCCACTGTAGTTGCCACCCGAGCTTACCTAGCTCCTCACCCTAACCTGGGGAAGGCCCTCTGGCTCCCTTACCCCACTAATGCCCCCTCCGGCATCAGGCTACCTGGGTCCTCTCTCGGGATCCACGGGCCCCACTGAACTCTACTACCTGGCTCCCAGAGCCTACCTGCGGCCTCACCTGGCCGACAGACTACCAGTGGCGGAATGCCCATTTAACCATTCTCATTAACAGGCCACACACCCAGCCATTTCACTTTACTCATGCACCAAACCAAGCAATACCTTGCTAATTTCAGCACCACAGATGTCAATATCCAACCAAATTTACCTACTCCCTCTGCCTACTTTTAAACTACCCTCCCTGAGTATTCGTGAAGGGGTCCATCCTTCCCACATCCACTCCTTCGCACCATACACTCCACTCGACGTATTCCACACTACTCACTCCACACCATTCATTCCACACACCTGTACTTCACTTGCACATCATGCAGGTCAATCACTCAACACACACACACATCCCTCTCGAGCATTGCCTCATTTCATCAGCCTCACCACAAAGATTCTCATGCACAGAGCATCATCTGGCTATCTGTCTCCCTTCTAATTCTTGTGCTTTCCCTGTCATCCCTTATACTACGCACATCCCACGTCATTATCAACCAACTACTCTACTCTACGTCCCCACTACAGGTACAATGTCACGACTTAAATCTCGGTTACCTATGTCATCTTTCTAGATCCCTAACCATTATCCTAACCCTCCCGGGCTAGATTGTACTGCCACCCCATAAATCTCTTGCTCCTCTGCCCAAAGGATGTGAGGGATGGTCGAGCCACCATCCCTCTACATCAGGCATCTCCAACTATCACCCCCCAGTCTTCACGCACTATGAGCCCCCGTCATGTGAGGTACTGGGTCCTGCCTCGGCATCTAAAGCCGAGGCGATCCATGAGGGCGCCTGCTCGCCGGTGTAGGGTCTTAACCGGCCGGTGTGGACGATCTGAGGGAGGGCTCGTGGCCCCATTTTGATCTTAACGACCACGTCACAGACTTGCAACAGAACGACCCCCGGGTCTTGCCAGGGAGAGGTGAGTTTGGGGCACCTACGCTAGGGTGCACCAAACGCCCCTATGTCAAGAAAACAATCTGTCCCCAATTTTATTTTGTTCCAGTCATAAAATAAAGTTCCTATGCAAAATTTGATAAGGTTTTGATATCATCTTCTGGGTCCACCTCAGCAAATTAGATTTTGAGTCGGTAGTATCAGAGTCAGAAATTTGACACGCAGCTGTTTTGAGGCCCATGAATAAAAATGAAAGGATTGACCGATTGCTGCATACAATAGCTCTTTGGAAAGGTATTATTGTGCTCTGTAGCAATATATAATCATCATAGGGATAGGGATATAATTCACTTATACACAAATCGTCAAAATCATGATTTTATTGGTATAAAAACCACCTTTAGAGGCCATTTTTCCCCGCAAGCGGGGGTTGGCCTTTTTCGGGAACCGTGGTTGTTGTTGTTTTTCGGTCCCTTTTTTGAAGCAATGTTTTACGGCCGGATGCCCTTCCTGACGCCAACCCTTTTTGCCGCCTTTAACGACAAACAGGGAATTACCAGTGAAGGGGAGTTAAGCTTAGCTCTGACTTCCTTTCAGCAGCCAGAGGTGAAGACCACTACCAAAATGTGCTACAAGTTGTTGAGCACAACCGCAAGGAGAAACCGAATCTTCGAAAGCGAGCAGCTCAAGGTATCATCATATGTAATATAGATACCAGAATGATATAATTTTTATTACAGTAGAATCATATATACACAATCTTAGCATTTATCATCTTAATACGAGTACATCTGACTATGGATGAACATGAAAATAGAAACAAAACAAAGATACTGTAGTTTTCATGGATATTTCTGACAGTTTAGTCTTGAGCTGCTCGCTTTCGAAGATTCGGTTCTCCTTGCGGTTGTGCTCAACAACTTGTAGCACATTTTGGTAGTGGTCTTCACTTCTGGCTGCTGAAAGGAAGTCAGAGCTAAGCTTAACTCCCCTTTCTGCAGAGTCATTCACCACATTCAAGGCTTCAACATTAGTCCATGATGTCTGGTAGGCTGCAGAGTTAGTCCATTCTTGAACATCGGTAACTAGAAATGCCGAGTCAAGCTTCAGATGATGAAATAGGTACCATGAATCTGGTCCAACAAAATCAGCCAGAGTGGTCTTCTCAGTCAAGTCATCAGGAAATCTGGGCTTTCCAAACCCAGTACCAAACCGTCCTTGTGGGTTGGTTACTGGAAAATCTGGCTGAACCTCCAGAAGTCTGTCTGCCAGAGCACGGCGATGGTCATGAGGAACAACTGAGCTGAAGAGGGCAAGTGGAACTATCTCTTCTGTGAGGTACCAGAGATGTCGTTTGAAGGCTTTCAGGGCACTTCTTGAGATTCCAGCATTGACAGCTTCATACTGTTTCAGTTTGGAGATGAGCTGCAGGTCATTCCATGGGGCATCGGTGACAGAGGTACATGTCATCCACCAGGAGCTGTATACTAGAGTGACAAACGTGACAAATTATCTGATCTTTGGCACTTGTTTTTCTGTGGTAATTGTACCTGCTGGAAGATCAGCGATTTGTTTTTCGAAGAGACATAATTTGATTGAGTAGAGGAGCTTCGCCATCCATCTGGCTTTATGCAGTGCACCAGGACGCTTGAAGGTTATTTGATGTTCAGCTACTTCACCATCAAGGAATACAGTACACAGATCAACAAATTCCAAATAATCATCACGTCTTAGAGATTGCTCGGTGTGACAGAGTCTGAGAACATTATTTTGCCAGTCACTTGTCAAACTTGTTGCTGCTTCATTTAGTTGAGATGGATCAAATTGTGAAAGTGGTTCATTGAATGTGTGTGGAAACATTTCAAAGTTCTTGCGAAACCTTGAGAAGAGGAAGATATCTGGTGACTTAGATGCTTCAACTTTAAGATCAGTAAAAATGTGCGTAAGAATGACTTCACCAATGTGGTGTCTGCAGCCTGACCACAGAAGAGCTTTGTTAAGCCGTTGTTGAATTGTTACACAAGCTGCACTGATGTGGCCGGTGTTAGATGCAGTTGTGTCAAATATCAAGTTGACAACATTCTCTTGGCAGTTCCATGATTCAAGTAGGTTATTAGTCAGCTGAGCAATTATATCTCCAGATTTACGGTCTGTTCCAGGCTTGTAGGATGGAACACCCAGCAGCTTCATATCAGTTTGAGAACCCAAAAGCACAGCCAGGCGTTCTTCAAAAGTGTTTTGGTTAGTTAAGCATGGAAGCAGCTTTGAGTCCCAGTGCAACGTAGCAAGCTTCGGAGGTATCCATTTGTCCTTACAGGTAGTAGCAATATGCTGTCCAATTTTGCGTCTTGATTTATCTGCTGTAGCATATGATGTTGACACCTTCGCTACATCCCCTCCTGTTTCTTCAATAAGAGCTTCTGTGAAAGCAGCCTGTTGGGTTGGTGTCATCTTCATCCTTGTTGCCAGTGAAACAAGACTGGGCCTCTTCAGGATGTCATGTGGAATGAAAACTGATGTGCCAGGTCTAACTAAACGATGATGACTTCTTGAGGTTGTTGGTGTGCTTGTTGAAGGTCCAAGAGTTACTTCTTCATCACTGTCACTAATATTATACACAGTGGTTGTAGTATTTATGTTGAACTCCAGCTCCATACTTGCTCGCCTCTCTGATTCTTTTTCCTCGCGGTTCACTTTACGCTGCATCTTATCTGCCAACAGTTTATCTTGGCAGCCAAATGTTGCACAGCGATCTGTCTTCATAGATTCCAGGAATGCTAAGTCTTCAGGATTCTTGATGTGAGAACTAGCATCATTGGGCCACAAGGGAAATGTCTCCATAAATTTCATCTCCATTTGATTCACCTTTGTGATGCTTGCTGGAGTTGTTCTTCGGTTGATAGGGATTGATCTAAGCTTGGAATTATCATCTGCAAGTTTGATAATTTTCTCAATAGCCTTGCGTTCAGAGATGATAGGAATATTAGCCTTGCCATAAAATGGTGTCACTTTCTGCAGTACAAGCTTTGCTGATTCCCACCGAGAGCGTCGTTCAAGTTTGCCATCTTCCGTGTGCCACATGAAACAACGTAGTACTTGTAAACAAGTTGGAAGTCTGGTGCCATTGATCTGGGAATCTTGTTCAGTTATGGCACTTCCAAGACCAAACACCTTGGTGGACTCTCTTGTTGCAACAGATGCTTTCTTTACTGTGCCATCCATTGTTTTATCTGAAAGAAAAAGGTAATATTAGTAACAATAATGTCATTTCATAATTATGTACAACAAATAAATCAATTATCCAATTTTATTAGAGTATAGCCTAATAATTGTTTTAATCATCTTGTCTAGTTAAAAGATCTCTGCAAAGACAAGATGACTACAACATTCAGGATATTCTTTAATTTATATATTATATTTTAAAAATACTCTTCATTTAGCTTTATATCCATATTTTGAAAAAAATCATTATTTTGACTATTTGTATATAAATGAATTGTATCCCTATCCCTATGATGATGATATATTGCTACAGAGCACAATAATACCTTTACAAAGAGTTATTATATGTAGCAATCAGTCAATCCTTTCATTTTTATTTATGGGCCTCAAAACAGC
The DNA here is from genome assembly GCF_964187855.1 of Myxine glutinosa. Taxonomy (NCBI): domain Eukaryota; kingdom Metazoa; phylum Chordata; class Myxini; order Myxiniformes; family Myxinidae; genus Myxine; species Myxine glutinosa. Next base: position 65,540,605 of record NC_136261.1, on the reverse strand, counting down.
TGCGTGTCAAATTTCCAACTCTGATACCACCGACTCAAAATATGAAATGGTGAGGTGGACCCAGAAGATGATGTCCAAACCTTACCAAATTTTGCACAGCAACTTTGTTGTATGATTGGAACAAAATAAAATTTGGGACAGATCAATCCAACATCTTTTTAAAAATAGTTGGGCGTTTGATGCACCCTAACCTACGCTTCCGCCTCCGGGGATTGAAGAACCAATTCTTCATCCCCGGAGCGTACTGACTCCCCTGGCTCCGGTGGTCATACCTGCGCTTCATCCTGGCCCCCGCCAGCTAGAGCTGGCGGCGGGCGAAGGCATGGACCCTCTCCATGCCTTCCTCTCGGTGACGTGCATCGCCCTCCCTCGGCAGGATATCCGTGGTGTCTGGCACGGGACTGCATAGCAAGTCGGCGGGAGCCCGCAACTCCCGCCCATACATAAGCAACGCCGGACTACATGCGGTGGCCCCGTGCTGGCTCGTTCGGTAGGCCATTAACAAATACGGGAGATGTTCGTCCCAGTCATCCTGACGGGTGGTGGTGGTGAACAATGCCAGTTGTTGGATCAATGTTCGATTGAACCGTTCCACCATCCCGTCAGATTGTGGCCGCAAGGGTGTTGTCCTTGTCTTCCTCATTGACAGGAGTCTGCACACATCTTTTAGCAATTGACTTTCAAAATTTCGATCCTGGTCGGTGTGCAGCTCCTGTGGAATCCCATGCCGACATACAAATCCTTCCACGAAGGCCTGTGCTACCACCCCGGCTTCTTGGTTGGGGAGGGCATAGGCCTCCGGCCACTTGGTGAAATAGTCCATTACAACGAGGATGTACTTATTACCTTGGTGGGTGCGGGGTAGTGGTCCTAGAATATCCAAAGCCACCCACTCAAGGGGGGCCCCCACCTGGTGTAATTGAAGGGGGGCCCTCATCCTAAGTGCTGGTCCCTTTTTAGCAGTACAGGCGTCGCATCTCCGACACCAGTCCTGTATATCGCGCCCCATATTTACCCAATAGAACCTCCGGTGGACCAGAGATGTTGTCTTTGTCCTGCCCAAATGGCCGCCGGAGCGGGTACCATGCACCTGCTGTAATATTGTGTTCTTAAATTTATCAGGGACTATCACCAACCAGGAAGTTCTCTCAGAGGGAACCTCCACCCACTTGCGATATAAGATGTTGTCTTTCAATTCCAGGGTTTGCCACTGAGCCCAATATGCCTTTGTTGGCGCCCCGAGGGGGGTGGCCAATTCCCCATTGGGTCTTTGCCCCAATCGAACCCATTCGTACACTGGTCCCAGTACGGGATCCTCCCGCTGGGCCGTGCTCCAAGCCAATGTGCCAAATTCTTCATCTGCGGTTAGTGGCAAAATTTGCCCTTCACCCGGGTTGCACGGACTACGAGGGTAGGGGTGGAGTCTGCCAATTGTTCCCTCTCCTCGTGTCTCGCACAAAATTTACAGTTTTCCCCCAAACAAGGACGCCGAGAGAGTGGATCGGCATTCCCATGGGCCTTCCCGGCCCTATGGGTCACACTAAAATCGTACTGCTGCAACTTTTCCAACCACCTTGCAATTTGGCCCTCGCTTCCTTGAACTGAAGGAGCCATTGCAAGGAGGAATGGTCAGTTCGAACCAGAAATTTCCGCCCGTACAAGTACGGGTGGAAATGGCTCATGGCAGCCAGCATAGCCAATAGCTCTTTGCGAGTGACGCAATAATTTCGCTCGGGCCTACTCATGGCCCGACTGTAATACGCGATCACTCTCTCCACGCCCTCCTGTGTCTGAGACAAAACTGCACCCAATCCTTCCTGGCTTGCATCCGTGTCCAGGGTAAATCTCCCATAACTAGTGGGGTAAGCTAGAACGGGTGCGGATGTCAAACACCCCTTCAATGCGAGGAAGGCCTCTTGGGACTCCCTTGTCCAATTAAATCTCGTCCCCTTCTCCGTAAGCCGGTGAATTGGACGGGTCAACTCTGCAAATTTTGCCACAAATCGCCGGTAGTAGGAGCAGATTCCCAAAAATCCCCGCACCTCCTTGATGGTACGTGGTGCGGGCCACTCCTCTACCGCTGTAATTTTGCGTGGGTCTGTTTTTACCCCCTCGCGACCGATAACGTGACCTAGATAGGCCACCTCTCTTGCAAACAAAGTGCATTTACTTTGACTAAATTTCAGCCCTGCCTGTCTGAGGCACCCAAACACCTGGTCCAAATTAGCTATGGCTTGGGGGAATGTTTTAGCATGCACCAGGACGTCATCCAGGTACACCAGGCATGACTGCCATGGCATGCCGCCCAGTACATGCTCCATCAATCGTTCAAAGGTGGCGGGGGCGTTACACAAACCAAACGGCATCACAGTGAACTGATACAGCCCCTTACCTGTGAAAAATGCCGTTTTCTCCTTCCCTGCCCTATCCATCTCCACCTGCCAAAACCCACTCTTGAGGTCCAAAGTTGAGAACCAATTTGAGCCCGCAATGGCATCGAGGGTGTCATCAATTCTTGGCAGGGGATATGAGTCTTTGAGCGTCACGTTGTTCAGCTGGCGATAGTCCACGCAGAAACGTGTGGTCCCATCTTTCTTTTTGACCAGCACAACAGGTGACATCCAAGGACTTCCCGAGGGCTCGATGATACCTGCATCGAGCATTTTTTCTACCTGCTCGTCAGCTTCCTCCCGCTTGCTCCGAAGGGAGCTGTCGCGCGGGCTGACGAATAGGCCGGGCGTCACCGGTGTGGATCTGCTGTTTCACCAGGCCCGTATGTCCAATATCCTCGGTGGACAAGGAGAAGAGGTCCAAATGGGACCCAACCAGTTTGTGTAAGGCCTCCCTCTGGGTACCTCCCAATTCTACACTACTCCGATTTACCATCTCCCAAATGGGCTCGGGCCAATTCCTAATACTTTTTGAAGGCTCCCTCTGGGGTCGGCTCGGCTGGACGTTCTCGTCCCTCACTGGCACGACTTCGTTAACTGGGGTGCAGCCGGCTATCTTCGTGCCCCTTACTAATCGTTCTGCACTAATGTTAATTACTCGGACGGCCACCACCGGCCCGTCCGTTTTTACGAGGGTGCGGCCCACGATTAAACCCGGGATGGACTGCGCTGCCACCGGATCGACTAGGCCGCAGGACTCCTGCCATGTTGGGCGAGCTAACCATCGGGCCGGCACTATGGCCTCGGCCCTTGGAGGGATGGTCACAGCCTCAGAAGCCTCCAGCTCTGTCCTCTCGGCCGTGCTCACCCCCTCCGATGGTAGCTCTTCGACTCCCACTTGCAGGGTCCCCCGGCACAAATCGATTTTACAACCGCTGGCAGTCAACAAATCCAACCCTATTAAGCACAGGTCGCACACCTCCGCCACCCAAACTACTATCTCCCTCTTTACCGACCCTAATAGTCCAGTAAATCTAGCAATCATTTAACTGGACCTAGAACAAATTGCAATAGAAGGTTTTTTGGCTTTAACTTGTTTATTAGGTCCCTCTGATGAACATATAAAAAGTCTTCAACTTTTAGACAACTGGAAAGTGGTTAATTTGCATAAATTCAAGATGGCCGCCGTCCAAAGCTTCAATTTTGCCTAGGCCTATACTAATCCCATCATCTTGTTTCTTGTTTCAACAGATTGGACCATGTCTAATGGTGCGACATCTACCGAAGCCATGGAAGAAGAGGTGGTGCATAATCCCTGCGGCATTTGCTCAAACACGTTAGACGAAGGAGAAACAGTCAAGCTGAGGGCGAAGGGAGCAGATACTATCAACAAGGCCAGTACTGAACGTGGAACGCCGTCAATTACCGTGTCCGAGGGCCAAACGGTGCACATTGATTGCCGAAAGATGCATGTCAATACGAAGCCAAATAGAATCCCTGGGAAGCAGAAGAAACGTCCTGAAAAACCTGCTCTTCGTTCTCAGGAACCACACTTTTGTTTTACAGAGAACTGCTTTTTTTGTGGTAGAAAAATCTATTTGGACACAAAGTATGCTTCAAAAGAAGTGTATCCAGTACGCACCTTCAACTTTCAAAGGACAATACTTTCTGCATGTGATGCCAGGGCTGATGAGTGGGCTGAGACTGTTAGAGGCCGAATTAACTTTGCACGCGATCTTCCAGCAGCTGACGCAATATATCACAAGCAGTGCAGCTCAAATTTCCAGACACATAGGCAGATCCCCTCCAAATATCGTGATTCCGCAGACAGTGAACCTCCTCGCAAGGGTCGCAAAGTAGATGCGTCACGAGAGGAAGCATTTCTGCTCGCAATCGAGGACCTAGTCAGTGGCAATGATGATGAACAGACTACAGTGGTTGATGTCGTTGATAGAATGTCCCAGTTGTGCCCTGATGTTGAAGCGTATAGTGTAAAGTACATGAAACAGAAACTTATTTCATATTTTGGAGATGAACTGGTTATTAGTAACGTGCATGGATGCAGCGATGTTGTAACTGTCAAAGAAACTGCTGCAAAGATTTTGCAACAATTCAAAGACTCACCACAGACTGATGATGAGGAAGCAGGAAAAAGAAAGATCGTCAGGGCTGCGGCACAGTTGATCAAAGCAGATATAAAGAACATTGATACTTGTAGAGATTTCTATCCAGATCCTTCTGAACTCCGGTCGCTGGAAAAGAATGTGGCGTACGTTCCGCAGTCCCTTCGTATATTTCTGCAAGAGACGTTCAGTGGCAAGTCATGTGATCTTGAAGTTGCATCAATTGGACAAAGTATCATGCAACTTACCAGACCAAGGGCCATTGTAGCACCCATTCAGTATGGATTGGCGGTTCAAATGCACCAGCACTTTGGTTCCCGCTTCCTTGTGGACAGTTTACACAGCCACGGCTTCTGTCTGCCTTACGCAGAAGTTTTGAGGTTTTCGAAGTGTGCTGCCAATTTCAGGGGCACCAACATATCCACTGCAGGCAGGTTTGGACAGTTCGTTGCAGACAATGTTGATCACAACTTGCGTACGCTTGATGGGCGAGGAACATACCATGGTATGGGTATAATTGTTGCTGTCACCCCTGGAGTAAGAGACACAACATCAATACCAAGATTGCAGTCACCTGAAAACAACTTCACGGCAGCTCAAATTGAAATCAAATACTACCGCAGTGTTCGTAAGAAGGGTGGGCCTCTCGAATTTAGAAAGCTTGACCCCATTTCAGCATCTGACAAGCTTGAAAATCTGGACATACTGTGGAAAACGTCATGGTTGCTTCGACCAAAACGACCAGGCTGGTTTAATGGCTTAATGCAGAGTGTGTGCCATGGACCACACCCAGGGAAATCATCCGTCCATTTCTTGCCCATGATTGACATGGACCCTACTGACATGAGTTGTATTTACTCAACACTTCACTTCGTTGCTGCGGAAAGCCATCGCCAAGGAACGACGCCAATGCTGACATTCGACCAACCGCTTTATTGGAAAGCGAAGACGATCATTGTTCATGAGAAGGAAGGAAGCGAACCGAAACCCATTGTTTTGAACCTTGGTGGCTTTCACTCTGTGATGAGCTTTTTGGGATGCATGGGCCATGTTATGGAAGCATCTGGGCTTAAGGAGGTTTTGGAACTTATATATGCTGAAAATGCTGTGACCCAAATGCTGAGTGGGAAAGCCTATGCACGAGCAATCAGAGGCCACTTCTTGGTTGACACAGCCTTGAGTTCGATTGTGTTAGGCAGGGCATACGGTCTCAACCTCTCAATGGTAGATGAGGAAAGTGACGAATGCAAGGACTTCCAGGAGGCTGCAGATCTTTTGGATAAGCTGTTGCGTGAAGACGTTTCACCGGATGAAGTCTGCAGTAAAGACGTTTTCAACAGAATTTGTGAAAAACTTAAAGCTGAGAAGAGCTCCTTAGCAGAGCATAAGATGGGAAAGCTATGGATTCAATACATGGACATGATTGACTTGCTGCGTCGCTTCCTGAGGGCACTGAGAATGGGCGATTTCCTACTGTACCTCAGAACACTCCAGGAGATGTTGCCGTACTTTGCAGCGTGTGGTCATAACAATTATGCCAAGTCAGCCCATGTGTACATTCAAGACATGATTGAACTTGAGCAGCTCAACCCAGACATGTTCTGCCAATTGAACTCCGGTCTATTTGTGATCCGCCGAAGTGATCGGCTGTGGGCAGGACTGCCAAGCGACTTGGTTATAGAGCAGGTTTTGATGCGCTCTTTGAAAACGAATGGTGGATTGACACGTGATAGGGGCATGGAGGAAACGCAACGCCTGCGCTGGTTACTTGCTATGCCAGCCTGCGCTGAGGTGAGTGAAGTTATGCAAGAACTCACAGGGAAGCATTTCCACACCTCTGAGCAGCACAAAGAAATGACTGAAGCAAGGCGTGAACGAGATAGGAAGGACACAGAGAAGGTTCTCGCATTCTTCAAGGATTATGATCCATTTCAAGAATCAAATGAACTCAGGAATATTGCCAACGGTGTGACAGGACCAGCCTCGGCCAATCCTCATTTACTGTATGAGGTTGGTATGCACATTGTGCAGAAGATGGAAGGTAGCAATGCTTTTGACTTTTCATTTAGGAAGAAAGATCAAGTTGCGTCGTTGGGTAAAAAGGTTACAATCAGTGCTGAAAAAGTAGCAATCGACCCACAGCTCCTTTTCCAGAGGCTCCTCATCTTTGCTAATAACAGAGAGTTAGGTGTTGAAGAGGTCTTTGCGTATGAGTTGTCTAGCTACCCTACTGCTCTGTTCGATAAGTGGGGGAGGCTCAGGGAAGCCAATAAAACACAGCTAGGAGATGAGATAGCTGCTGTTGCTCCCAGGTCGGCATTGGAATCATTTGAGGAAGAAAGGACTGTGACCCATGTTCTGGATGGTGGTTCCTTATTGCAAAGGATTCCATGGAAGAAGGGTGACACATTTGAGGACATTGCAAACATGTACATGAAGCATGTTTCCAAAAACTTTCTCAACCCGGTGGTTGTAGTCGACGGTTATAAATCAGGACCTACTACCAAGGACATGACACACAATCGACGATCAAAAGGAGTCTTTGGTCAAAAGGTGATGTTCACTCCAACCATGCCCCTTAGGTCAAAAAAGGAAAACTTCTTGTCAAACACGGACAATAAGCAAAACTTCATTGCCTTATTGTGTGAAACATTCAAGGCAAATGGAATTGACTGTGTCAATGCGCCAGCAGATGCAGATGTCATGATTGCGAAGAAGGGAATTGAACATGCAAGGGAAACCGTGACATATGTGATAGGTGAGGACACAGACTTGTTGGTGCTGTTGTGTCATTATGCGGAACGAGGGATGAATGATTTGTACTTCAAGTCGAGCAAGGACGGTGGGAAATGTTGCCATATTAACTCTGTAGCAGAAGCTCTGGGTGAAAGCATCTGCCGTGTCCTGCCAGTTGTCCATGCACTCTGTGGATGTGACTCAACCTCACGACTGTATGGTATTGGTAAAAGGGCTGCCTTGAGGAAAGTGAGGGAAGAGAACGGTTTCTTGAAATGTATAGAAGCATTCTGTTGCCAAAGTGGAACTAAAGACGCGATATCATCAGCTGGTGAACCCAAACTACTATCTCCCTCTTTACCGACCCTAACTTGAGGGTTACAAAACCACACCCTATGATTGGGGCCATTACACCGTTAGCCAACTGCAAACTATAATTTTCCAGATGCTGATTTTATCCCAGCCGTCTGCACTCGAATTGAGGATCACAGGGCTGATGATCGTGGCACTTGCTCCTGTGTCCACTATGGCGTCTACCCCCACGCCGGCAATTTTGCACCGAATTGTCAAACTACCAGTACCAATTTGGCCACAATGAATGACCTGTCGCGTCAATGAGGGCGCTTCACCATCCCCTACTACCGAACACGGCCCTGTATGTTCGGCACCTTCTAGTTTCCTGGGCCCTGGCGGGGGGGGGGGGGGGGGGTGTCTGGGGTCGGCTAATCCGACCCGTTCAAGGTGGAGTTGATGGTCCCGGCTGTCGGAGTCCGTCCGGCAGGGAGCTCGACATTCTCACGCACGGTGACCCAGCCGGCCACAATTAAAGCACCTCACCTGGTAAGGTGCTTGCCTCCGAAATTCCAAATCCCCCCCCCCCTAAAAGTCCGAATTGGGGCATTTGTATGTGGCCTACCGGGGGCCACCTCCGGAGCCACCTGCCATGGTCCAGATCCCGCCAGGCGCTGGTCCACCAGCCTTCGGACCATGCTCTCCAAATCAGGGCACCTTTCGGGGGCGGCCCCCCTTGGGGGGCCGCCACCCATCACGGGCCCTACCTGGCGCACCGCCACTGCGTGGCGCTCGCTTCCCCGGGCCAGGGGCCTCGCTGCTTCCCAACGGGCCACAGCGTCGGCCGCCTGGCTCAAAGTCCGCGGGCGCCACATGGCGAGTTGTTGCCGAAGCCGGGACCTGGAGGAAATGGTCCAGCGCCAGGCTTTCCTGGGCGGCCGCCGCCATGTAGGCGTGTGCAATCCCTACCGCATGGCGAATGTCATGGGCAAGCTCCCCGATGGTCTCCTGGGGCTTTTGCTTTCGCACCGTGAGCTGAGCTATAACAAGCTCGCTCTGCTGTTCAATTCCAAATCTATTAATTAAGGCCGCGCGGAGGGCTGGCAGGGAGAGAGCACCCGGTGGTAAAGCTGTCAGCACCTCTGCCGCCGTGCCGCACATTGCCCCCACAAGGTGTAGTCCACCTACATCCAAATTCCAACCGTTCCCCCTGCACACATGGTCGAATTGCGCCAGGTACGCCCTCAGATCACTCTTGCCGTCATACGACGCGAGTGGAACCTTATGGCTGCCCGAAGGCCGGACCCCATGCGTCGCTCCTTGCGGAGTTAGCGCGGGGCCGAACCATTCGGGCCCCCACAGTACACTATTCCCGGGGGGCTCGCGTGCATCCCCCGTCCCTCCAAAGACTACCCCTGTCGGTGTCGATGCGTGGGTCGCCTCGTCGCAACCCGCTACCCACTCCATTCTTGCACACCCCGGTTCACCAACACCTCTCACACTCCCCATGGTCAGACATCCCTGCGCACACTATCTTTCCACACACTCCGGACCAGTCGCACACCTTACCATTGGCCTCTCATGAACGCCCGGGTCTACACCAACCCCCAAGCTCGCTGAACCTCCCCTCACACCAGATACATTTCCGATCATATCGCCACTCACCTCGGCGCTTCTTCCTCTTCGTTCCTCCTCCGCCACCTGCAAACTCTTTATTTGGTTAGCAAGTACGTCATCACGATGTGAGCACAGACCTTGTACCAATTCCATCACCTCCTCCTTTATTTCATTCTTAGTCTCCTTGCGTCTCTTTTTAATTTCACTCACCCCTTCTTCTACCTCCTCCAACTTTTGTTTCACCTCCTCTATTTCCCGGTGCGCCCCCACAATTTCTTCTTCTAAGGCCACCTAAGTCGTCTCTGTATGCTTCCGAACTTCTCGTTCTCTCACCCCCAACCTCTCTCCCACTTCATCCAACCTCTTTGTCAGCCCCTCGTGTACCATCTGACATTCTTTCTTCGTCGCCATAAGTTTTCTTAATTTCCCTTTGTGCTGCTTTCAGCCCCCCTATCACGTCTGTGTTCTTACTTACTTGCTCCCCTAACTCCTTTTGTCCCACTGTCAGCTGCTCTACTCCTCGTGTCAACTCCTCTATACCCCCCTGTAACCTAGCCGTACTCTTTCTCACCTCCTTCTCCACACGCTCCTCACCCCGCTTTACCTCGTTGCGTACCCCTCCGACCTCTTCTCTCAGCCCGCGCCTTATATCCTCCCCCATCTCACCCATTTCCTTCTTAGATGCCGCCCTCATTTGCTCCAATTCGTTCTTTTGGGCGTCCAATTTGCTTTCCAGCCCGTTTTTGACCTCTTCTATCCGATCCTCCATTTGTTTTATTTCCCGGGCGGATTGAGCCCCCATTTCCCTCAATCGGCCCCCCATCTTGTCTTCTAACCCCGTTATCCCATACTTCACTCCTTCCATTTGGTTCTCCTGGGCGGCCATTCTGTTTTCCAATCCCGTCAACCCGTCCTTCATTTCCTTCATCTGGCCACCCACGTCCTCCAATTGAACCCCTAATATGTTCTCTAATCCCCCCAATTTATTTTCTAACCCCCCAATTTGACTTCCCAATTGCCCCCCTATTCTATTTTCCATTCCCTCACTATCGGCCCTCATGTCTCCCATCTCTTTCCTAAATCCCCCAATTTTTCTATCTAATCCCCCAATTTGGCTTCCCAATTCATTTCTCATTCCCTCAATTTGGTTTCCCAACCCCATTTGTATGGCTGCCTGCTGCTGTGCAATGAGGGCCTGCATATCCATCCCTCCCACTTGCGCAGCGGGCGCGGCCCTCGTTGCCATATGCGAGGCGCCGCCATTTTGTGTGCCTGCAACCCCCACTACCGCACCTTCTTTAATTTCCTCCTCCATCTCTCCCACCTCTTCCCTGCGGTCCTGGGTTGATTCTAACCCTTCCTCTACCTCCTCATTTACCCCCACCAGCATCCGATCGCCTTGGTTATCCATGGCACGATTCAAATTTAGATGTTAAATAAAATTTCGGCCGCTCGTAATTTCGACCAAATATTTGTCCAAAAATATAAAAATTTGGTTCGAGTCCAAATCCCACTCCCCGACACCAGTTGTTACGGATCTCGGACGTCAGCGCTCCCCTTATCAAGGAGGGGGGATTCATCCCCTTGTCTTTTTATCTGGTCGACCCGAGTCCTTAGAAGTTATAACGTTCCTTCCGGCCGGTGGTAAGTAGGGTTGTTGGTCGAGTCTTAGTCCAATTACCTAAGTACTACCACCGGCTGTAAAGCCAGGAAAATAACTGCCGCTGGAACCACGGATATGATGGAAAATGCCGAGCGGATAGCAATCCGCGATCCGAGCCATTAACAAAGTGACGAAACCCGATTCTGAGCGGATCCTAATCGTGCCACGTTTACCCAATTAGAGAAAAGACGAATGCGATCGGACAAGAGGAAACCAGAAAATAGGAAGAACAAAGATTGATTTATTAACAATGTAGAGAGAAAGATGAAGAGGAAACGAAAGGAATATACAAGATAGGAAGAGGAAGAAGCAGCACACAGGGTAGTCTTAAAGCAGTCTTATCCTTAATACCCAGGACAACAGGCCCATCTCAGACACTCACACGGGGATTGTAGATGGTAGGGCGGAAGGTCCGGCGATGGGGTCCAGGCTCCGGTCGGCTCCGGTCGGCTCCGGTCGGCTCCAGTCCAGGCTCCGGTCCAGTGGGCGAAACCCGGCAGGCAGCTCCACGTGTAGTTGAACGCGACCGGACAATTATATAGTGGGGGGAAGCTGGTGTCCTGCGTATGTAATATGTGCACACTTGTGCCAAACGCCCTCTCTCTCCCCAATGTCCTCTTTAACAAGCGCGCCCTTCTTCTTCTCAGTCCTTCTCCAAGCCAACCTTCCAACACGTCCTCTTTAACAAACGCCGGCGCATGAGTCTCCTGAAAGGGCTTTACATTCATGCTTTTATAACGCAAGCAACGATCGCTCCGCGAGCCCAAAAGCCACTCCTGCCAGCGATGTCCCTTCAGCCCTGGTTGGCTGGTGAGGGCTTACCGGCTCTGCCTTTGACGGCTGGATGACGTGGCCACACCTTCTTCTTATCGTTCTGCCCCCCCCCCCCCCCCCCCCCCACCGTTATTTCCGGGCCTCACCGCGTGGCTTATGGCGGCGTTTGAGCAAGCTCCAGCTCAAGGCAGCGAACGCTGGAGAGCCATAGGGCAGACTGGAGGGCGCGTAATGGCGTCTCTTGGAGAGGGAGGTTGCAAACTGAACGGCATGGGGCCTACTTCTTATTTGATTGACACAATGCAGATTCAACTATTGGAAACACGGCCTTATCGAAAACACATACTAATGAAATAACTGGAATTCTAAGGTGGCCTACGTGTTGCTTGTGGACTAACTATGGGGTGCTACCTTTAACCATTTAATAATGTCATATTTACACAAGTGTGGGTTCTAAAACCGCAACAATATGTATATATATATATATATATATATATATATATATATATATATATATATATATATGTATATATATATATATATATATATATATATACATATATATATACATATATATATATATGTACACACATAGTCACGTGAAAAAGTAAGTACACCCCATGTAAAGTTTTGACTTTTTCAATATATTTCAACATACAGCTACTTGATCTTCATTTCAACAATATTGATAGATAACGGTGATATAATATAACAAATATCATGAAACATTTACATTTTGTAGTCCATTGTATAATTTAAATAGATATAAATGCAAATTTCGCATGTGGAAAAAGTAAGTACACCCTTGGCTCTAATAGGTGGTATTGCCCCCTTTTGCAGAAACAACCTCAAGTAGGCGTTTCTTATAACTGTCTACCAGTCTCTGACATCGACTGGGAGAAATTTTTTCCCACTTCTCCATGCAGAATTCTTTCAGCTATGCGATGTTTGAGGGGTTTCTTGCATGCACAGCTCATTTCAAATCCCCCCACAACATCTCGATGGGATTTAGATCCGGCTTTGACTTGGCCAGTCCAGAACCCTCCATTTCTTTCTTTTCAGCCATTCCTTGGTGGATTTACTGGTATGTTTCGGGTCATTGTCATGTTGCAAGGTCCACCTTCGGTTGAGCTTCAACTTTAAGACAGATGGCCTCACATTATCCACCAGCACCCTCTGGTAAAATTAAGAATTCATACTGGATTCTATGATGGTGAGCTGCCCAGGCCCTGATGCAGCAAAGCTGCCCCAAAACATAATATTTCCAACACCATGCTTTACAGTTGGTATGAGGTTCTTGTGGTCAAATGCAAATTGATTTTGTTTTCACCAAACATGTCTTCTGGTACTGTGGCCAAATATCTTTACCTTTGACTCATCTGTCCAGAGCACATTGTTCCAGAAGTGCTGGTCTTTGCCTAGGTGTTCATTGGCAAACTTTAGTCTTGCCCTGATGTTCTTTCTGGACAGGAAAGGTTTCCTCCTGGCACACCTAACATGTCGATCAAATTTGTGCAGCCTCTTTCTAATGGTAGACTCGTGCACTTTGACATCAACAGTGGCAAGAGCTACCTGTAGGTCCCGTGATGACATTCTGTGGTTCTTCGAGACTTTTTTTTAGTATCTTGTGGTCTGATCTCGGGCTGAACTTGCTGGGGCGGCCTGGCCTGAACAAGTTGGCAGTTGTTTGGAATCTTCTCCACTTGTAGATGATCTTCCGAACAGTCGAATGATTGATTTCAAATTGTTTGGAGATCTTTTTAAATCCCTTCCCAGAGTCGTAGGCATCTATAACCTTCTTTCTGAAGGCCTCAGCGAGCTCTTTTGATCTAGCCATGGTGACGCCGCACACTTCAACAACAAAGAGCAAACCAAACTAAATGTCTGAGGTTTAAATAAGACGGGTTCCTCCAAGATCCTCTCTAACGATGTTCTAATCATTTGCACCTGAGCTTGTGCACCTGATTCTGATTTTAGGTATTTGAAGTAGTGCTAATTGTAGGGGAGTACTTACTTTTTCCACATGCGAAATTTGCATTTATGTTTATTTAAATTATACAATGGACTACAAAATGTAAATGTTTCATGATATTTGTTATATTATATCACCTTTATCTATCAATATTGTTGAAATGAAGATCAAATAGCTGTATGTTGAAATATGTTGAAAAAGTCCAAACTTTACATGGGGTGTACTTACTTTTTCACGTGACTGTATATATGTGCACACATTGGTCACCTCTCTTACCAAGGCCCTTCTCCCCCGATTGCTCAGTTTTGCCGGGCGGCCAGCTCTAGGAAGAGTCCTGGTTGTTCCAAACTTCTTCCATTTAAGAATTATGGAGGCCACTGTGCTCTTGGGAACCTTCAATGCAGCAGAATTTTTTTGTAGGCTTCCCCAAATCTGTGCCTCGACACAATCCTGTCACTGAGCTCTGCAGGCAGTTCCTTCGACCTCATGACTTGGTTTTTGCTCTGATATGCATTGTCAGCTGTGAGACCTTATATGGACAGGTGTGTGCCTTTCCAAATAATGTCCAATCAATTGAATTCACCACAGGTGGACTCCAATGAAGGTCTAGAAACATCTCAAAGATGATCAAGAGAAATGGGAGGCACCTGAGCTAAATTTCAAGTGTCATTGCAAAGGGTATGAATACTTATGTCAATGTGATATTTCAGTTTTTTCTTTTTAATAAATTTGCAAAACTTTCTAAAATCCTGTTTTCGCTTTGTCATTATAGGGTATTAAGTGTAGATTGAAGAGGGAAATAATGAATTTAAACGATTTCAGCATAAGGCTGCAACATAACAAAATGTGAAAAAAGTGAAGGGGTCTGAATACTTTCCGAATGCACTGTATATATATATATATATATATATATATATATATATATATATATATATATATATATATATATACATATATATATATATACATATATATACATATATATATATATATATATTGTAACGAATTTGAGAAGTGTAACGGATTTGAGAAGTGTAACAATTTTGAGAAAGTGTAACGAACGTGAAAAGTATGGTTTTGTTGTGTGTAACTGACCCTCGTAATGTAAAGAATGGTCGCAGCTCGTCCTCTTAGTTAATTCCATAAACCTAAACACAGGACACGATATATCCTTTTAAATAGTTAGTCCCTTATTCTCTGTGTAGGCTAAGGGTGTGGTTCCCATTAGTTTGACTCTTCATTGCACCGAATTAAATAAGAGTAGGCCCTCCGACGCCCCATGGCAGCTTCCAAGTGCCAGGTTTGCACTTTGCTGCAATTGCCTCTTTAGGCACTTTGCTGCATTTCCATCTGCCGTCCACTTTGCTGCATTTGACTCCATTACTCACGAGGTAACGCCGAAGAAGAAAGGCGGGTCTCCACCTCGTCATAGAGGGGAGGAGTAAGGCGGCCCTGCTCATCCAACCCAGAACGAGGGGTTTGGCTTGAGAGGGCGGAGAGAGAACGTTTGGGGAAGGTTCGAAAAGGGTGAAGGGCGGGGCCTATATAACCCGCCGCGGGACGCTCCCAAGAGATACGAGATGAGCTTTTACGGAGATGGGTCCAGGAGATGCGCTGGAGACGAGCAGGTGTGACCGAGCCGCCGTGAAACGTGCCGCGCTGCAGGAAAAGCGGACCGGAGCAACGCAAGGAGCACACGAGGGCAGCAGTACAGAGAAAGGAACTTCGCCCGCGCAGTTTGGGACCAAAGCTCGGCTTCTTGACGGCGGTGCCTTCCGGCCCGACCGTGCCCAGTACCCGCTGAACCTTCCTTGCCTCTAAAAGGGACTTCCCTTTCCGGTCCCTGGAGCAAGGAAACGTCTTGGAGCTCTCTGCACGGCAGCAAAAGTTATAGTATTTTTTCCATTCGTGTTCGTCAATTCCTACTCGTTTTTTTATTGTGCATGTGTTGCAGGGTGTTTTCCAGTTGGTGTTGATTTGCAATTCTTGCAAACTTTTGTATAATTTAATCGTTTTCTGTCCCACCACGTGCGCGGCCTAGTTTATCTCGGCTTCCCTACCCCCATAGGTGTTCTGTGAATTTAAGTTCTTTCCTTCGCTGTATTGCTTATTTCTTAGATTTTCTCTTCTCCCCCTAACTTCCCCGAACATCGACCACTTGTCTAACGTTTTAAATCTCTTCAAAGTCTCTTCACGTCTCTTCTCGTCTCGGGAAGTCACGTGACGTCACGTCTCTTCAACGCTGTGCATGCGCGCACGCTTTCGAAGTTAATAAGTAACTGTTCACAATTGTGTTTTTGTCGTAATACCGGCTTTACCACAGGTCGAAACTTTATCTTTCTTTCGGTGTGTATGTAACTATTGGTGTGTCTCTAATAGTATTCTTGGTGTTGGTTTTTCATACCTGTGTACAGAATCGTCGGTTTCCTTTCGGCGCTCGCAATTCCTTTCGGTCTCTATTTTTCACGTTCCACGTTCGGTCTCTGTCTTTGTTTTCATCCCAACTCAAAAAAAAAAAAATATATATATATATATATTCCCTTCTCTGTTCTTATCCGTTTCGTTCTTATTTGTTCGTTCGTTCTTTGTTCACGTCGTTAAAAAATGTTCCATTTGTCCCCTGAAGAATGGTATTCTGTCATATTTTATAACACCCTTTTCTTCTTCTTCTATAAAAAGATGCTTTCGACTTGCTCACCAAATCTATTCATTCCAAAAAAAAATTCCATCTCATATAGTGCATCTTTCATTCATTCCCTAAACTCTCCAGAACTCCACCCATCCTTCAGCATCCTCAAACGTATTTTTGACTCGAAGGTCGCAAGAATCTCATTTTGCAAGAAATGTTCGTTTCCCATTAATCGTGCATTTTTCAAAATCCAATCTCACCCCTCCCCTCCAAATCTTCCCCATCACCCATCCCTTTCAAATCTTCCCCCTTGCCCCTCCCCTCCAAATCTTCCCCATCACCCATCCCTTTCAGATCTCCCCCCTTGCCCTTTCCCTCCCAAACTCCCCCCACACCCCTCCCCTCTGAGACCCTCCCTCACTCCTCCCCTCCTAGACTCCCCTCTCACCCCTCCTCCTCAAAGCATCCTCCCCGCTTCTTCCCCCTTCCAACTCTCACCTTCAGCTCCCTCAACCTTCTGCCTCACTCTTCCCCCTCCTCAAACAACACCTCACTGCACCTCACCCAATCACCATCAAACCTTTTGTCCGCCCCATACTTCCCTTTCTCCAAGCTGTTCTGAAATCTCTGACGCACCTTCAACAGCTCTCCCTACCTCTTCCTCCTCTTCCACATCATACCGTACCGCTCCCCCCCCCACCCTGTTCTGTATCCGATGCTCCCCCTTCCTCTTCTTTAACAGTATGGACCTCAAACATCCGGGGCCTTCGCTCAAACTTGACTGATCTCTCCATACAGGTTGCTTCTGACAAACCAGACGTGATCTGCTTAACAGAAACTTTCCTCCTTCATGATGTCTCTGATTCCTTGGTATCTCTCCCAGGTTACTCCCTCCTCCGGTATGATAGACCTGAGCCTCGTCCTGGAGGGGGGGTTGCTATCTTTATAAAAAACTCTCTTCCTCACTCGCCCTGCACTTCCCTCTCTCCACCTCACCCCCAGGAATACCTTTGGCTACGGCTTCCCCTTCGCTCCCACCTTTTGTTCATATGTGTGTTGTACCGTCCACCAAACAGTGATGACTCCATCTACATCTCGCTGTCTGATAACATGGACCAACTTCTATCTACCCATCCCAACTCTCTCTTCCTCATATGTGGTGATTTCAATTGTCACCATGCCAGTTGGCTGGGTGTGGGTACCTCTCTCACCAGCCATGGCTCTTCAGCAAAGGACTTCTGTGACTCACTGGGACTGACACAATCTGTCAATTTCCCGACCCGGATCTCAATCAATGGAGCATCTTCTCTTCTGGACTTGGTTATGACTAACTTCCCTGAAAATGTCTGCTGCTCTTCTTCTGCTCCAATCGGCTCATCTGATCATGTGCTTGTTAAAGTGGACATCTCTCTGACCATTCTCAGAGAGCCTCCTCAGCGTCGACGAGTCTGGCATTTCACTCAGGCCAACTGGCATGGTCTTCAAGCAGCCATCAATCATCTGGACTGGTCTCCCATCTCTACTGCCTCTGACATCAACTCATCCTGGGAATTCTTCCAAAGTAAACTGCTCTCTCTCATGCACAGATTTATCCCATCTCGTCTTCAGTTGTCATACCCTTCCTCCCGTCCATGGTACACGGAATCTTGTGGTGAGGCTATTGCCCAGAAACAACTTGCTTTCGTCTCCTGGAAAGCAAATCCAACGGAAGGAAATCTCATTTCCTTTCACAAAGCCCGAAACAAGTGTGTGTCCACCCTCAGGAGAGCCAGGAAACAATATCTATCCGTTCTCAGGACAGAACTCTCTTATCTGTCTCCCTCTTCCAAATCCTGGTGGCGTCTGGTCAAATCTGTTTCTGGTGTTTGTTCCCCCTCCATCCCCTCCCTCACCTCAAACGGCCACATGGCTGACTCCGCGCGTGAAAAAGCTGAATGCCTCAACTCTGTGTTTGCCTCTAAATCTTGTGTCCCAAACCCATCCCTCTCTGTACCCACCGTACCCAGTCATACCCAGCTGCTCCTGGACTCTGTGTCCTTTCCTCCTGACAAGGTGGAAAAGTTTCTGTCAACCCTCGACTCTGATTCTGCAACTGGACCTGACGGCATCAGCCCACGGGTCCTAAAATCTTGATCTTCCGCTCTTTCACTCCCTCTCTCTGTTCTCTTCACACTCTCTTTTGCTCAAGGTCATCTGCCATCTGCTTGGAAATCTGCCAACATCACCGCTTTGCACAAAAAAGGTGCAAAAACAGATCCTAGCAACTACAGACCAATCAGCCTTCTCTCAATTATCAGTAAAGTCATGGAATCCATCATTGCTTCAGATATGAAATCTTTCCTCTTCTCCAATGGCTTGATCTCTGATCATCAATTTGGTTTCAGACCTGGTCACTCTACTCTGGACATGCTGCTTCTGCTTTCTCAGCAATGGATGGAGGTCCTCAATGCCAAACAGGAAATTCGAGCTGTCTCCCTTGACATATCACGTGCCTTCGATACGGTCTGGCACCCCGCCCTGCTCACCAAACTCTCGTCTGTTGGTATCCATGGAAATCTCCACGCATGGCTGGCGGACTTCCTCTCTAGTCGTAGTCAACGTGTGGCGCTGAATGGGTTTCTCTCATCTCCTCTTCCTGTTCAGGCTGGAGTTCCCCAAGGCAGTGTTCTGGGCCCTGTGCTTTTTCTGGTCTTCATGAATGATCTCCCCGACTCTCTTGAAAATCCTCTCTATCTCTTTGCTGATGACTCTACTCTCTGTCACTCCATTCTTCATCCCTCAGATCGACAGTCTGCAGCCTCCTCACTCTCTGCAGACCTGGACAAAATCACAGACTGGGCAAACAAGTGGAACATGTCTTTCAATCCTGACAAATCTCACACTCTTACAATGTCTCTCCGAAAAGACCGACTGAACAACCCTCCCATCTACTTTCTGAATAATCCTCTCCAAGAAGTTCTGTCACACAAACTTTTGGGTCTCACTATCTGCCATGATCTTTCCTGGGAAAACCACATTTCAAATCTGGCCTCCAAAGCCAGTCGCCGACTGGGCATCCTCCGTCGTGCGAAGTCCTTCCTTGGCACACCTGAGCTCCTCACCACGTACAAGGCTTTCATCCGCAGCTCAATGGAATACTGCTCTCCCCTCTGGGCTGGTGCTCCTGCCTCACACCTAGCTCGTCTTCACGTTGTTGAAAGCAAAGCATTCAGAATCATTGGAATCTCCCGCGATGAAGCTAACTCCAAGGGCCTTTCACTCACTCACCGCAGGCAGGTTGGTGGTCTTTCCGTCTTCTACCGACTCCTCTCTGGCCTTGCCCCCCCCAGCTCTCTCTGGGCTCTGTCCCGCAAATATTCCTTCAGGTCGCACAAGATCTGCCTGCAACCCTCTTATGGTTAAACTGCCAAAATCAAGACTCTCTGCTCACCTTCGCTCCTTCATTCCTCTTTTCTCCCGCCTCTGGAACAAACTCCCTCACTCTCTTCAATCCCACTCCACCCTCCAGGTCTTTAAAACAGCTGTTCACCACCATCTCTTATCTTCCCCCATCCAAAACCTTGATCTTTTCTATCCCCGATAATTTCACCCCAATTCCACTTTTTGAAATACCAACTTCTGACCTGGAAGTCCTTGGTGTCCTTGTGTTTTATACTTCTCCCACCCCCCACCCCCCCACCCCTTCCCACGCCTCCTCCCCCCGAGCCCTCTCCCTCCCACACATCTCCCTGCTCTCAAATGTTGTGTGCTCTCAAGTGTTTGTGTGCTGCCCATTCTCTTGTCTTCCGCTCCCGCTTTTTATATATTTTGTTTGTCTGGTTGATTTGTTTGTGAAGTAAATGTCAGCTCTTTCACGAGCCTCGACTCAGTATACAAAAAAAAACAAAAAAAAAACCCACCCATCTCCAAGCCATTCATTCCTGCCTGCATTTCCCCATGTAAGTGTGATCGTCCGTCTGTCTTTAACGTTGTCCTGGGGTTTATTAATTAAGCTTGTATAGGTAAGCTAAAGATTTCACTGTGTGCCTGCTGCTTCCATTTTCTGTATATAACCAACTGCTCTCTTTGCTTTGGCTTGTGAAAATAATTAATAAAACCTGTTATTCCTCCGTACGTCTTCTTCTTCTTCCTCTTTACATTCGGTCGCATTAGAGGTTTCCATATTGAATAGCTGTGGCGCGATACGGCAAACGTCTGGGTGAATCGGGTTTAGTCGGGGAAAAACTGTTCGGCCGCGGCGCCTCCGCTCGGCAAACAACATCCTTAACCGCGGACCGTAACAATATATATATATACATATACAGACTTGGCATTTAATATGGAATATTTTTTTGTCGGGGTGAACTTACTTTTCAAGATGACTTAGAACCAATAGTTCATTGGAATTATGTTGAAATTATTCTAGATTTTGTTAATGTGACCTCTACAAGAAACAAAAACCACATTTGACATTTCGAAGCAAATAAATTGTTCCTTGAAAGTGATGTGAACTGATATCGAACTCAATTCATGGACAGTACTGTGTTAAACTTCTGTGCGTTTTCCAGAAGTATCTCTTTATTTTGCACATTAGCCAAAAAAAATTTCAACAAAAGCAAAAGCTAAATTATGACTGGGATTACGGACAGTAAAATTACAGTTCAGTACATCGTGTAACCCCCACGAGCATTCAGGAGAGCACGTACACGTCGAGGCATGCTGTTCATGAGATTTTCCAAGGTTTGGACAGCAATCGCTTGCCATGCAGTGACAATAGCCCTGCTGCAATTCACGCACAGAGGTAGGCTGTGGGTCCAAGTTGTCGATTTGACACTTTAATTCTGCCCACAAGGTCTCTATCGGATTAATATCCGGGGACATGGCAGGCCACTCTATATGCTCTACACCACGGTCAGCAAGAAAGTGTTGGATCATGCGAGCACGATGAGGCCGTGCATTGTCATCTTGGAAGAAAAAGTTTCCTCGAAAGGCTGCACGAGCAAATGGAAGCAATGTTTCTTCCAGAATGGCCCTGTACTTGAAGTGGTTCAGGTTTCCATTCAGAACAACCAGGTCAGTTTTGCCCCCTGCATGAAAAGCAGCCCAAACGGTCACCCCAACACCTCCAGCTTGGACTCTTGGCACTATACAATCTTCGTTGTGGGCTTCATGCACTTGTCTGCGCACTCGGACATGGCCATCTTGACGATAGACCAGAAATCTAGACGTGTCACTGAAGGTCACGTGATTCCAGTGTCCTGGCTGCCATCAACGGTGCTCTCTGGCCCACTGCATTCGGCGCTGGCTGTGTTGTCTGGTCAGGCGTGGCTTTCTCAGGGGACGCCTGGCACGATAGCCTGCTTGAACCAGTCGTTGGTTGACTAGCCTTCTGGATACAGGCACATTTGTCAGTTGCTGCCACTCAGCCCTAAGCCAATTAGCTGCCTTGGTACGGCCATTGCAGACTAACCGGTGCAGCTGGCGATCATCTCTCCTTGTGGTTCTGCATGGACGTCCTGGCCTTGGTATTGGAGTGGGGACACCCCTCTGAGCATTTCGTTTCAGGATCTTTGACACCTGACATTGAGTGATGCCATACTGCCGAGCAATAGCACGCTGTTTCATGCCAGAATTTCGTAAAGCCACCACTCCATGACAAACAGCATTGTCACGTTGACAGACCATCTCCAGAGGAAGCGGCAATAACTTTTGTAGACGTGCAGTAGTTGTTTTCCACGAATGCAGAACGCAACAACCCTTATATACCCGATTGTGAAGCCAATCGTCAAATGTACCTGTCCTTACATTTTGTCACGCCACCTGTGATATAATCCTGTTATTGACTTCTTGCTGCGAAAGACAATCAGTGACATGGTTCTTTCAACAAAGACATCACTGAAGGGTAAAATAAACTCACCAGATTGATATACTGAGTTCAGAAAGTAAACCCAAGCCAAGAAAAAAACAATATTCCATATTAAATGCCAAGTCTGTATATATATATTGTTGCGGTTTTGAGTTTTTACAAATAAAGGTTAATTTCCGCCTCATAGTTTAGTCACACTACAACACATAGCCTCACAATAGTTCAGTTATTTCTTACTAAATGTAAGCATAGTCCTTTTCCTGTGTTAGTTTTGCGATGAGTAGAATAATGAGAGTTAGGTTCTTCCATTGCTTATGCCGCCTCGATACTGTGGTTTTTGGCGCAAATTAGCACGTGGCAGGCCTGACAAGTCGAGGCAAGACCGAAGGAAGGCGGAGGAGAAGCCGACGGCAAGCGCGAGCCGCCAATCAGGGCTCAAAGGGAGTGGCTTAGTACTGCGTCAAAAGGCGTGGTTAGAACATTCGATGGGGGCTAAGGGCGTGGCAATAAAACCCTTTGCAAAAAGCCCCCACCCCAGTTATGGGGAAAGGCGCTCTGTTGAAACAAGTTGTGAGAAGGGCATGCACTGGGTTGTGAACAAGTGATGGGAGAGGCACTTGAGAAGTGAACGAGTTATGGGAGAGGCGCTTGAGAAGTGAACGAGGTATGAGAGAGGCGCTTGACAAGTGAACAAGTTCTGAGGAGAGGTGCGCTGAAAAAAGCCAAACGAGTTTTGAGGGAAGAGGCGTTTAAACAAGTTAATTGCTCGGTTGAGCTTGAGGCAGATCCTCTCCATTGAGTTAAGCGAGTGAAAGCACGCCGCTGATTAATAGCGCTGTGAGGAACCACAGAGCCGTGCGAGAGACGCGTATATTTTCCCGCCTGCCTGCTCTGCCTTTGTTCGAGAGATGCGCTGCAAGGATCCCTCCCGCCGCCTGCTTGCCTTCATCGAGGGACGTGCTGTGACCGGGGAGGGCCACGCCGGGCGAAGCTGTTCCTGGGCGACCAAGCCGGCGCGTTCAGCGCGTGAACAACATCCTTCCTTCATTTCCCCCTGTGAGTGTGAACGGGCCCGTGTCTGGGGATAAGCTAAGACTGTATAAGACTACCCTGTGTCTCTGCTTTCTACCGAATCATTGCAAATAATAATTAAATCGTGTTATTCCTTTGATTCTACGGCTTTTGTGTTTTCCTTCATTGACGAAGCGTGGTACGAATTATCGCTCTAATCGGGTTCCAATACTCGGTAACTGCACGGACCACGTGGTACGTCATCTGCTCGGACGTACTCAAATTACGCGTGGTTCGTGCGAGGCTTGAACCCCACTTCCGCGGCGGCGTAGGTACTTAGGTACGTGTGAGAATTGTCCCGAAACCCTACCTTGCGTCTGCCCGGGAGGGACGACTCGTCTCTCGGTTGCGACGACCCAAAAATAACAAGGGGCTTAATCTCCCCTTGGTAAGGGCTGGAGGGTCGCGTGAAAACCGTAACAATATATATATATATATATATATATATATATATATATATATATATCATATACAGTATATATATATCATATGCAGTATATATATATCATATATAACTTGTCTTGGATTGTGTTTATTATCTCCACCTCCAAAGGTGGATGGAGGTTATGTTTTCAGCCCTGTCTGTTTGTCTGTTTGTTTGTGAACAGGATATCTCAAAATGTTGTGTACGGATTTGGACGAACTTTGGTGGAGAGTTTGGGTATG
Source organism: Myxine glutinosa (assembly GCF_964187855.1). Taxonomy (NCBI): domain Eukaryota; kingdom Metazoa; phylum Chordata; class Myxini; order Myxiniformes; family Myxinidae; genus Myxine; species Myxine glutinosa. Next base: position 65,516,828 of record NC_136261.1, on the reverse strand, counting down.
TGACAATGACGAATTGATAAAAGTTTGGTGAAGATCCGAATCCGGATCCAGATCAGAGAATTTTAAAAGTGATTCTTCACCATTGTGTGATTGGGCTAAAACCGATACATAAAAAATATGTTTTGCACGATATATCAAAAAGTTGTGGACGGATTCGGACGAAACTTGGTGGACCGGTTTGGTGTATGACAAGGACGAATTGATTAGATTTTGGTGAAGATCCGCATCCGAATCTGGATTCGGATATAAGTTTGTTTTTTTCATTTTAAGTGATTCTTCACCATTGAGCGACAGGACCAAGAACTGTATATAGCATGATATTTCAAAAACATTTGGACGACTTATGAAAAAACTAGGTGGATGAGTTGGGTAAGTGACAAGAGCAAACTTAGATTTTGGTTCAGGTCCGATTCCCGATCCAAAATATCAGTGGGTTATAAACCGTTAACTGTTCAGCATGGTGGAGGTTTGATCGCTATCAAGTGCTGTTCTAGATTGGTATTAATTCCAACTGTGAGCATCACCTTGAGAATATATTCTCTACAACATGTTGTGTTTATGAAAACATTGTATTAAAATATTTGCATGACGAAGTTTTTCTTTATAACTGATCACCAAATGAATTGAAATGCTATTTAAAATTATACATCTTACCATTCATTATCTTTATGATACAAAATCGCATCACATATAATAGTAATGCAAATGATCGGAGGACATATGTACATACATGGAAAGAGAAACGTCAAAGGAAGCAGACCACGAAGGTTGTTGAAGTTTGCCATGGGAGGTTTGAAAATCCTCGGAAAGATCTTGAAAATGAATTTAAAATTTAACATGAACATGTATCAATTCTCTTTCATCTGCTTGGGTCTTTTTTGAAGACGTTCCCCTCCAAATGGGCCTGCCAATTGAACGGTTCTCCTGTTCGAGTGGAGGAAGAGGAAGGAAGAACAACACTGTGTCACGAAACAATTGCTAAACTGGTTTGTTTGACTCTAGTGTAGGTTTCGAGGACGGATACAGCTCCATAACTTCGGTTCTCTTTTTGCGTTTAAAGATATATGAATATACTAGTAGAGCACCCATGGGGAACCTGCAGGCACAGACATGTATGACATTTGGACATCTTGAGTTGGATACTATATGTAGCGTTTTACAAAATGGGTACTGGCATCTCATCAAATACAGAAATGATGTAATCTTCACAATTTATTTACTTCATATAATATATCAATACATGTCCATGCACATGGGAGAAATAGTTTCTTTATAAATCCCAGATATCTGAAATAGCTGTTTGGAGCTTAGGTTGAACCTGTGCTTCGAGTGCATTAGATAAAAGTTTTTTTAATTTAGAATTATTCTCACTTAGAGTTCAACATCAACTCGTTGAGATACGAGATGGTATTCAAAGAATACTTAAACTGCGCAGTCAACTTCGTGCGAGCCAACTCTTCTGTTTTTGAAAGTTTTTTTTCGTTGATCCAATATGGCTGCCAGAACACGGGAGCGATGACATCATAAGTTTACATTCTCCAATATAATTGTTGCGTAGATCACGCTCAATAAATTTCAAACTGACCAGATTAAGCTTTGTACCTCTCGAATTTTCATACCTCTGCTTCGCCGTTCCGCTGCCGTTCTCCCCCAGCATTGCAACCACGTATGGCCACCACTTGTCAAAGAACTTTGTTTAGTGACCTCTTGGACACTCAATGAGACACATGGAAAGTTACTCAGTTTAAATATAGATTTATTAATCTCTTGCAACGAACAGTTCCACGAAAATATAGTTATACTCTAAAATCAAAAACAAGACGCGACATTCTGCTCTCTCTCGCTCCTGCTTCCTCTGATGATTCCCCGTCCAGTTCTCTCGATCTCTCCGAGCCTCACATTAAATAAAACTTGCTCCTTTTCATGTCAGAGCATTGGTATTCAGAGTTCAGCCCAAGGCCTATAGCCCCAGACATCGAGGCGCCCCAAGGCATCTGTTGCTATTTCAAAAAGCCCCAATAAGCCCCAGAACAGCTGCTTATCGCTGAGAACCACAGAATACTTCATTCCAGTTCATGGGAGAGGTCATTCTCTCATGACCTCAGAGAGAAGGAATTCACCCAGCGCCTGGGTTTGTCAGAGAGTTGACAGCAAGCCATTTTCCAGATGGCGCCTCCCCCTCCAAGTTCCATTTCCACAAGCGTTACACAGGAAAAACACCTCCTGTCCTTAGAAGGATATATGAGAACATATATAAAATATATATACTTCTACAATCCCTCATTTTTTCTTTTTGTTTGTATTAACCATTAATCTAAACAACAACTTATTAAATATTCAAACCACAAACTTGGTAATCCAATTTCCTAAGGCATTCACCGTCATTCTGGAAGAATCTGATTACAAAACATTTCTTTATTCATTGACTCTTTCCATATTAATAATGCAATTCAATTGCATAAAGCATACAACCCTTCACCTTTACCGCAACGATTTCAATTCACCAAAATAATAAATATGTATTATTTTGGTAAGTAAATACTCTATGCGATATAATTTAATGTTCCCTCTTGAATGGGTATCAATTTAAGTCGTAATTCTATGATCACCACCGATGTTATGTCGTTTGAGTAAGGGAAAAGCTGACGTGTTTGTTGGAGAATGCTAAAACCTACGTTGGCATCAGCTCTTTTAGATGTCAGTGGACTCACTCCTATTGAGGAGTGGGCCAATGGTATGATCCATGCATTGTGCCTCTTTGGGATCAGTATGTATGTGTTTTGAAAGGTTCCAGGTAGCAAATGCTTTCATGGAGCAAATAATCGCCAGTGTTGTTGTTGTTGTTTTTACTTATTTTTTTTCTTCTTCTTCTTATTCTAATCTACCTGCATTACCTGTCCTTCCCCCCCTCCCTCCCCTTTTTCCTTAATCTTTCAGCCCCACCCCCTCTCTTTCTTTCTCTGTTCCCTCTGTGCTCCCGCCCAACCCCCCCCTCCCTTCTTCCGTTTCCCGCCCCCTCCAGCCTAACCCTGGTCCTGGCCCTAACCCCCTCCCATCTCACCCCCCCTTCCCTCCTGCATCCCTATCCCCCTCCCTCCCCACCCCCTTCCCCCCACCACCCTCCCGCTCTGTAATATGACATTTTCACCTGTAATCATCCCTATATTTGAATCCCGAAGAGGAAAATATACGTTTTTTAAGGATTTTTATTGCGGCGGCCATCTTGGATGACAGCTAAATTTTATTCGATCAATATGAAAATCGATGAGAGGCAATGCCATGTCACGGGGATATAGAATTTCTAGAAGGCAGAGCCATCGAATGTAAATTTGATCGTTTCATATTTTCACCTGTCTTTTGTCATCAATATTATTAGAGATCATCTCTCCTGGTACAAGAGCTAACGTAATTAAGCACCATGTACCATGCTGTGAAAATTTATTTGGGATTCGGAATGCTTCGTTTGTTCCAATTGATGCATGGGGTGGACATATGTCTTGCAGGTAAACGTTATTGTTTTTCCCTGAACCCCTTGCCATGAGATGTTATGTCTTCATTTTATTGTATATTATAAATCAATATTAATATGTTATGTAGGTAATATTATCATTGACACAGAAATCAGGATTGTGGATTTTTGCCAGGATTTTTTCTAAGTGATGTTAAGATTGCTGTGTTAAAACAATTATGATGCCTACACCATGTCATCAATGACATGATTATGATTTTACACACTTGCACAGGTGATGTTGCACCTGTGATGGAAGTTTTCTGTCATTCATAGCAACAAATGTAGAGAAAATCAAAATTGGTCTGTGCAGACAGACAACCATACGGGTTTAAATGTAATATCCTCTTTTTTGATGGAGGTAATAGGATGAGTGGGAAGTTATTTTCGCTCCTTGGAGGACCCCCAAGAAGCGGCATTGTGTTTCCTACCTATTAAATGAGGAATCGGGCTGTATTGAGCTAAATGGTGTTCTATTGAATTTTATTAGGATTTATTTTTTTGGCTGATGTTTTTTGTTGTTGTGGGTTTGGAACAACATATTATTGTTCCTTTGATAGAACTTGTGATTTTCCATTCTCTTCCAGGCTCCTTTGTAAGATGTGATAGGGAAATGGATTAGAGTGGACAAATACTTTTTCATCGGTTAGACCTTTTGGCCGAACTTTTGAGTTAGTTTTCAAAATTAAAGTTGGACCAAATTGGAAAAGGGATTATGCATGTTGTCTTTTAATTGGTTTAAAAGTGAATTCTTAAAAAGGGAGCATTGAAATACTTAAATTGAAATCAGAAGATTGTGATAATAAACGTGATTTTTTTTTAGAGGGAGATGATTTGTGATTTTAATTTCCTTTTTTTTTCATTTTTTGTTTGCCTTTTTTTTGCTTTTTTTGTTTTCATTTTTTTCATTTTTGTTTTCTTTTTTTTTCATTTTTTTTTGGATTTTTGAGTTCATTTTTTATTTAACTTTTTGGTTTTTGCTTTATGATTTGAATGGAAGAAATATTTGAGATTAATTAAATGTGGTAGGTGGGCAACACCACAAGGTATACCTCTTTGAGGTGTGTGGAAAGCCCCGGAATAATTTCACGAGTCCAAAGAACCACGAATAGACCGTGTTGATCATTAGAGAAAGGGTGATGTGCTCGTCCCTGTCATGTATTTTTTCTTTTCTTTTTTCTTCCAATTTTTTTCAATTTTTTTTCAGGTAAATTCCACGAGTCCAAAGAACCACTAATGGACTGCGTTGGCCGTTAGAGAAAAGGTGCTGTGCTCGTCCAATTATTTTTTGAAACGTTTAGCGTAACGTCCTGCGAAATCTGCTAGTTTTTGTGGCCGAGTCGTGATTACGTTGAGCTCCTATGGTTGAGGCTTCTATGGTATTCCTATGGTTGAGTTCCCTTTATCTCGGTTTGGTCACGGTGGGGGAGTGCATGGAATGATGAATGCTGCGGCACCAGAAATAGAAGCGATTTTTTTTCCTCTTTTTTAATTTTTTAATGACTATTCGATATTGTTACAACTTCTTGTAAATAGGTATACTAATTGGTCAGGAAGTAGCCTTTTGCTATGTACAGTTCTTTTTTTTTTTTTCATTGTTCATTATACCACGTGGATGTGGTGATACAGGAAATGTTTGTTTTTTCAAATGGATGATTATGGTATGACTACGATTATGATAATAATGATAATCATTATGATAATGATTTTAAAATCATGATGTTATGCTTGACAGGAATGAGATCATGAGGTTTTCAGTGTAAAATGATTGCACGGGCTTAAAGGACAACTTTTGAGCCCTGTAGGATTAATGATGCATTACAAGTAATAGAGTTAAATAAAGTGTCAAAATTTGAGCATGATTGGATTAAAATTGGCTAATATTATGAATTAATTGTCATCCGTTGGTAGAACATTTCAGGAGTTTTACGAAATTTTAATTGTCAAGACGTTTGGGTACCATTCAAATTGAGATATTTTTCCCAATGAACTGGTCCATATCTGTCTGATCAATTTTGGCTGACTGTCTCACAAATGAAGGATGAGTTGCCTTTAGTGGTTGCAAAAGTCGAATTTTGTGATACAATGGCCAGACAAGATTGGAAAAATATGTCAGATATGATCCCTAGGACAGAACAGTGATTCGTTAATTGACATGAGGTGTGGGTCAGAGGTGACGACCAATGATCATAGATCTCAGTCAACAGATAGAACTGTTCTGGCAACATTGGGAAAAGGCTTATGTAGGGAGTCATCTAAAATGATTAATTTGATTTATTGATGAATGTTGATAAATTGTTTGAAATTGAATAATTGAATTGATTTAATTGAATAAATTGATTGATGAAAGTGCGGTTTCAAGAAAGAAGCCTTGATATATATTTGTGAGATATTATCAATGTGAAGACAACCTTGGAAATTGAGCAAGGTGGTAAGTCTATATATAGTTATATATGCGGTTACCATTGTGTGATTCCCCCTTCAACAGAACGGGAGATCTGCGGGTTCACCCATTTCATACTGACCCATTTGGCTCATCTGCAATACCGATCTGTGAGATTGGGTTGTGCAAAAGCCACAGGTGAGAGAGATTCTCTGGAAATCACCATTTGAACAGGTGGAGAGATCCTTCCCGGAAGTGCGAGTGGAGCTTTATAGGAACAAGCTAGGCAACAACGCATCCAACGCTACTTTGATAAAAGGTGGAACAAACCCTAGTAGATTTTATTTACAGTACATATAGTACAGGTGTGTATAGGTGTATTCCAAAGCGCAGATCCTAGTAATTTACCTTGGTACATTGAGTGAATACTGAGTGTTATTCACATACAGGCAGAATGGGGAATGGAGCCTGTAAGAATACACAAGGACAACCAGATATTCCACAAAAAGGTACTTGTGCATATTATATGTATGACCGTTATGGTGTAGAGGCTATTAGAGAGGTTGAGAATTGGTATTTGTGGACAAAGGGACATGCTAAGGAGTTTCCAAGAGATGGTACATTTGAGCGAAGTCGATTGGAGAGATTAGGACAAGAATTTAAAGCCAGGAAGAAACAGAATTTAACAGTAGACTGGCTTGCATTCCATTATTAGGATGTTGAATCCAGGAAATAGGAACAGCAAGAACGGATAACGGACCTAGAACTTAAAATGAAAACAATACAGGATACATTGGAGGAGATATATGCACAACTGCCCTCGAAAATAGGAATACAAGTGACAGTTGCCCCATCTGATTCCCATTTGTCTCCCCAAAAAGAACAGTACAGAGAATTTTTTATGGTTCGGGAGATAACCAAAGATCGCAGTGGCAGCCCAGGGATCCAGAGATGCAGCCCACCAATACAAGTGAGCAGGTGGGCAGATCAGGCAATGACAGAAACCGATGTTACAAGTATGGAAATATGGGACACTGGAAACGTCATTGTCCATATTCAAATAGGAAGACTAGTTCATAGGACAAACCAAGCTCAAGGGTACCAGTGCTTACCGGTACCTCAGATAACGATTAGGCCTTCATTGCTGCAGATCCCAAATGACGACTGGCCTCAACAGATTAAATCATTAGACCAACATGAATAACTGTCGATGCTTCTTGTGTCTGAAAAGTTTTCGGAGCAAGGATGATTTTTACTTTTTGCTTGTTAGCGAATTAATAATTAATTGATCAAATGCCAAAATTGGTTATTTTTGGAACATGATTTAAAAGATCCAGAATTAGAGTTCATTCTGGAAGCCTCATATTTGCCAATTATAAATGTGACTTTAGGGAGCATTGTGGGCATAACAATTTTTTTAATTTACAAAGTTTGGAACGATAGCTGGAACGATTGCTTTGCAAATTTTTTGGAAACCAAGTGATAAGCGTCACATGATCATCAGGTGGGAATTTTGGACTATTGTTTTGCATGATTGATAGGTCAATGGTCGACTGACATGTAAATGGAGGTATTGTCAAATTTGGATAAATTATTGTGGGAACCGAAAGGGTAATTTCAATGTGACATTATAGGGGTTTTCTAAAAATAAACTTTTTGTCTATTTGTGTATTAGCGTTTCTAAAATTAAAGGACAAATTTTACGAAATGGAAATATAATTGACACCCATCTTGATCTGTTAATAATGGTTCCAACACAAACAAATAGACATAATGTGTGTCAATGTTTGTGTTTTTGTTTTTTTTGTGTGTCAATCTTACAAGATTGTTGAAACCGACAATGTGCTTGTCTGGAAATAGATAGTTTCATGTGGATGGGATCGAATATCCAGAGAATTCATAAAATAAAATAGAAATATTATATGATTAGGAACATTATCTCTTTTGTCAAGGGAGATGGAATATCAAGATTTGATGTGCTGGGTTATGAGCAGCCATTAATTAATCGTAAAATTGTGAGTAATCTTGGGATTCCATTTTTGATAGAATTTATATGAGAATAACAGCTATTTATGGATATGAGCTTCATAAAAAAATGAGGGAGTACAAAATTAGCCAAATTTGGGAGAGGTCTTACACTGACTTCCCAGAGTACTCTGCTCACGGATTTTTGACATATATAAACTTGACTTTTATCAGCATATAAATTGTGCTGTATGTATGGATGTATATTAGGCGAAGATGATATGGAAAATAGTGAAGGAAATCTTGCTAAATTGAACTATTGTGAGTTTTAAAATGGAATGCATTGTGAATCGTAAAACCAAGGGGCAGACATGAACACGCTGTTACATTATTTAACCTCAGAATGCGATGTTACGTGTACCTGCGACATATTTGTTAATCTGGCACACCTATATTGGCATACTGGTGTCAGTAGTATTCACTAGTTGCATAGAAATGGCTGAGCAACAGCTAAGGGGGCGTAAGAACACTTACTTGGATATTTTCTACAAAAGTAGGGGTTTCAATAAGTGGTAGCTGTACACATGGGATTTATGAAATTAAGTTTTGGAGTTCAAACAAAGTCATTGGTTAACAGATGGGAAAGGATAGTAAATAAATTCTTCGATGCTGAGTAAATTAAGTGAGATATTACAAAGACTTTTAAGAGCTATTATTCTTCCTTATAGAAGTGGGAGAAAAAAATTAGATCCAACATAATGAATCTATAAATGAATGTGATAGGGAGAATATCCTCAATTTGTATTAATTATTTGATTGTGGGTAAAGGAATTAATTTATCGTAGTGGATTGTTAACAGCAGCCTGAAATATCCTGAGAGTGTGCATCCATATAATCAGAAATCCCAGATTTGTTTTTAAAACAACATTTTGGTGGAGGTCTTATGTGGATGAGTACTTGCTTGGTAGATAACAAAAAGGTACTGCATGTTGGCAGCCACTTTTGCGGCCATTTAGGCCAAACGAATTGGGAGAAAATTGTGGTTACATATGTAATTTACAGATGGCTATTTGTAAAGTGAAAAGCGAATTTATTGAGATGGAAAACATGTTTCGAAGGTTTATTAAAGTATTATAATATGACATTTGGCAAGGAAAACTATTGGATGGGAAAATTAGATCTGGTTATAAAATAAATTTGTTGACCCCTTGACGTTAATTCTTCAAATCATTGTTTCACCAGTATTTTGAGTTCAAATTGGAAATAGTTTGGTAGAGCTTTGGTTAAAACCTTTGTTTGCGGTATTTTGGAACGAATTGATAAACCATAGGAGATTGATGAGAATAGAAACAAATATGGACCCAAAATAGAAAGATTTTATGATGATATGAATAATACCGAGATTAAATGATTGAATCAAGTAATGTTGCAAATGAGTACAGTAGAGTTAAGATGATGGCATTATGAAAATGTTATGAATTGCGTCAGTTTTACCAGATCAGTGAACTCATATCACCATAAGTTACACTGTTAAATGGGAAGAAAAAATAAAGTGAGGAGGACTATGATAATAATACATTATGCATAGTTTGCTGGTTTGCAAGATTTGTTGGGAATTAGATATTCCTGTTTGTGATTTTAATCATATACACTCATTATTAATGCATTTATTTTCTTTGAGTAGTGTTAAAATAACTGCATGAGTTTAATTTTCAAACGATATTGATTTGAAAGCAATTTTAAATGCTATTCTTAGTTTAGTAGAAAATACATACCTGATTGAATATTATTTGTGTGACGCATATAAATGAATATAACTTTTTTGAATGTTTTAAGGAAAACAACAAATGGTTGAATGTGAAACTATTATAAGAAATATATGATTAGTTAAAATATGGTGATTTTATGATAAGATATACCGTATCTGATTCAGTGTGTGTGGAAAGCAGATTCAGATATGGCTGAGTAAAAGGATAAGACCAGATCACATCTCATAGGGAGTGCTAACGGAATTGGGAAGAAGTTCGAGAAAGAAAATTTGTGGCTAAAAATGAAGTTAATCTTGGCATACACCCTCCTTCTCAAAGAATGATGAAGACATTCTCCTTTGTAAAATTGGAGATGGATGCTTACCTTCACCAAAGGAATTTTTGTGACCATTTGCCTGGATCACACTGCAACATATGGAAGAAAAGGCGATCACTTACTTTTGTTTGAATGCCTCGAACATTCATCACGTCAGCAATTGCAGGATGACGACATTTTACCTGCAACTTCTACTGGATGCGGTGACGTGTGTCATTACTTCACCAACTTCCGGGGAGCCAGCATGGAGCTGCAAGCGAACGGCTGTGCCTTTTCCTCCATAACAGCTGTGCACGATTCTGCTGGTTGCTCCTTGTATGGGCCATGGACAACTTGAATGCCATGGTCCCAACATCGTTGCGGATGCATCTGGCATCCCTGTTCCACATCTTGCTGGCCAATCAACATCACATCAACACTTGCTCCATACTCATGATGAGTGAGGAGGCAAGTCGACTGCAACTGGACGAAGGCCTTGTTCGGGTCTACTGTGGTTCACAGCAAGAGTGGCAAGGATGCTACATGCAGAGCAGGGTCAGTTTATGACTCCACCCAGCTATCACAACAGCGGAAAATCCTAAGCGAAATAGTGTAGGTGCTATGAAGACATCAGAAGAAAATGTTTCATATTTGAATTTCAAACACGAGTGATCAGCCTCTTCTCTTTTTCAAACAAAAAGTCAATATTTGTTTTGAAACAAAACGTATTGCCAAATGTTGCAGATGCTTTATTATTTTGGTGAATTGAAATAGTTGTGGTAAAGGTGAAGGGTTGTATGCTTTATGCAATTGAATTGCATTATTAATATGGAAAGAGTCAATGAATAAAGAAATGTTTTGTTATCAGATTCTTCCAGAATGACGGTGTATGCCTTAGGAAATTGGATTACCAAGTTTGTGGTTTGAATATTTAACAAGTTGATGTTTAGATTAATGGTTAATATAAACAAAAAGAAAAAATGAGGGATTGTGGAAGTATATATATTTTATATATGTTCTCATATATCCTTCTAAGGACAGAAGGTGTTTTTCCTGTGTAACGCTTGTGGAAATGGAACTTGGAGGGGGAGGCGCCATCTGGAAAATGGCTTGCTGTCAACTCTCTGACAAACCCAGGCGCTGGGCGAATTCCTTCTCTCTGAGGTCATGAGAGAATGACCTCTCCCATGAACTGGAATGAAGTGTTCTGTGGTTCTCAGCGATAAGCAGCTGTTCCGGGGCTTATTGGGGCTTTTTAAAATAGCAACAGATGCCTTGGGGTGCCTCAATGTCTGGGGCTATAGGCCTTGGGCTTAACTCTGAATACCAATGCTCTGACATGAAAAGGAGCAAGTTCTATTTAATGAGAGGCTCGGAGAGATCGAGAGAACTGGACGGGGAATCATCGGAGGAAGCAGGAGCGCGAGAGAGCAGACTGTCGTGTCATGTGTTTGATTTTAGAGTATAACTATATTTTCGTGGAACTGTTCATTGCAAGAGATTAATAAATCTATATTTAAACTGAGTAACTTTCCATGTGTCTCATTGAGTGTCCAAGAGGTCACTAAACAATGTTCTTTGACAGTCCATTAGATGAAAGTTTTTTTAAATTTAGAATTATTCTCACTTAGAGTTCAACATCAACTCATTGAGATACGAGATGGTATTCATGGAATACTTAAACTGCGGTCAACTTCGTGCGAGCCAACTCTTCTGTTTTTGAAAGTTTTTTTTTCATTGATCCAATATGGCTGCCAGAACACGGGAGCGATGACATCATAAGTTTACATTCTCCAATAGAATTGTTGCGTAGGTCACGCTCAATACATTTCAAACTGACCAGACTAAGCTGTGTACCTCTCGAATATGACATCACAATTAAGGCACCGATGACGTCATCATTAACGACACTTATTCAAAATGCGGAGTTCTTTACAATGAGCTACGTTTCCATTTTTTGCATGGAGCAGTTTCAGAGATATAGAGGTGTAACGTTTTTCCAAGATAGCGTCCGCACCTGGATAAATTGTGCTTTGGTTGGTCATCCACATGTGATGGATGTAATGGACCACAGCGATAATTTTGACCGTGGATTTTGAAACAGTATGGTCCATTTCCTGGAAGAGATGAGATCTGAGCACCCATTGATGCAAAAGCTAAAGCCGAATTGTAACTTCGGATGTTGTTACAGAAGTTGCGACATTTCCCATCATCACCTGAAGAAAGTTGTTGTAGTCGAGCAGGTATAGTAAATAGTAGAGGTAATTAAACTTACCCCTTGGAGCAACACAGTATAAATCCATCCTCATTTCCATCCATGTTTTGCATAACAGTGCACACATGGTGAGGTATCAGGACCCCAATTATGCTATTTTTTTTGTATACGCAGTCAAGGCTGGTGTAAGAGCTAACATGTAGAACATATTGTTATGGTTTTTACAACCTCCACTTTGTCAATTTAGTAGTAAATTTCCTTATAAATAACCCCTGTGTACATTCCCCTTAATTGGCTGTTAATTGAAATGAGTGCACCTTAGTTAGTCCACATTGCAAAACGTAGCAAATCATCGGCCCTTCTAACAGTTATTTCATTATTATGTGTGTCAGGTAAGGATGTGTTTCCAGTAGTTGACCTTGCGTTGCATCAATCAAATCAGATAGATCCCCTGCAATATCCCCATGACCTCCTAAAAGTGCCAGTAAGGCAGCGTTCGCTGCCCTTTGGCTGGGGCTCGTTCGATTGCCCCAAGACTCCATTACGCACATGGTCGAGCCGGAGAAGAAGGGCGTGGCCCCCACCTCGTCATCGTAGGCGGAGCCAGGAAGAGCCCGTGCCAACCAATCGGCACTGCGGTGAGCGACCCGGTAGGCGTGCCCTCGTAGCCCGCGGCTTGATCTCGGGGAGGGCCATAAAAGGGTGAGTGAGGGACTGCTTATGCAGATGCGTGAGGGAGCACGAACCGAGTCGAGTTCTGTGGAGAGAGAGTGCCAAGCTGAGGAGAAAGGTTGGAGACGAAGCTGGCGTTCAAAGGCTGAGTTAAGAAGGTTCAGGCTGAGAGACTTTGAAATTCCAAGGCAAGGTCGTGAGCGGGAGCTGGGTTGACCAAAGGAATTACAAGCTGTGCTGAAGCTGTGTCGATTGAAGGAGTTACCACGCTGAGCCCACGCTGCGACGACGCAGCCCCGGAGCTGTTTCCCGCGTCCCGCTGAGTCCTGAGGCCCCGAGCCGTTCCTCCTGCCTGGACCCACCCTTGCTGCCATCCTATGCCATCGATCCCTGTCATCCATCTTCCCCTTTCGTGTACGTGAGTTCGTTCTGTCTGTATTGTCCCTGGGAGTAAGTAAGCCTGTATAAGCTAAGAATTGCACTGTGTCTTCTGTTCTTTTTCTGTAAATAACTTCGTTCTTCTTCCTTCTTTGGTTCGTTGTAAATAATAATAAATCTCTGTTCCTCCTTATTCTTGGGTTTTCATTCTCATCTGATCGCTTTCGTGATTTCTGTCAATTGAGTTCCTGTGGCGCGATTTCGGCCAAAGCTTTAGAATTGGGTTTAGTCCCTTGTTAAACGGCTCGGATTCCGCAGCGTGCTTCGCTTGGCGTAATCCATAATTACACTGCGGTCCGGGCGGAGTATTTCCTTGCGTACCGGAAGGCGCTGGTACTTAGGTCATAGGACGGATAGGCCTAATACCCTATTCAGTGCTGACCGGGCGTGACGTCATACCCCCAGGACTGGGGGAATCGGCCAGTGTAAAAGACAAGGGGATTGACCCCCCCTTGGTAGGGGGCGTGCCGACCCCAGATCCGTAACAATATAATAAAGGGAGGGAGAGGGAAGCACAACAGCAGGAGAGAACAGGGACATTGGGAGATCTGTGGAAGAGAGAGGGCTGGGGTGGGGTACACGCATGGTATAAACAAGATGGACACTACAAGGACTTTCAGGAGAGTATGGGAGTTTTTTTTCCAGAGTGGGGAAAAAGGGGAATGAAAAAATGAAGGTGAGCACAGAAACTTGATGTTTGCAGTTTCACCAGAAGAGGGTTGCTGACAGATCTTGTGCGTCCTGAAGGAATACTTGGGGGACAGAGCACAGACAGAGCAGGGAATGCAGGGCCGGAGAGGAATTGGTAGAAGACAGAAAGACCACCAACCTGCTTGCAGTGAGAGAGTGAAAGGCTCTCAGAATCAGTTTTATCGCGGGAGATTCAGTCACAGTTAGTGAGGCATCATTAGCCAGTATATGAGCCGGGAGGCTTCAAAGTCACGAAAGGGAGGAAAAAGCGATATGTTGCCCTGACGAGCCCCAACAAGGACAAAATCAGGTCAGCAGCTTCGCTTTTCATCTGCTTAGTGCCACCCTCGACTTTGCTTTCTTGAACTGCTAGATGCCCCTCTGGGCTTGCAGTCGTGTTGTCATCATGATGACATTATAGTGCGGTGCTATGCGCACGACTTGTTTTGCCAATAAAGGAAGCAACAACGATGTAACCACAAGTGTCGTTATTCCACGGATCAAACTATAGCACTGCCGTGCTCGGGGCTGTGAGCCCCGTGTATATCCCGAGGAGTAGGCGTGGCCGACACCCTCCTGGTGCGCGGAATGATGTCATCGCGCCAGCGAGCCATCGTGTCCGCCACACGCGCCCCCCCAGAATTCTCGCACACCTGAAGGGTCAGTTTGCGGGGCAAACGGATGACCCGGCCGAAGCGCCCTCTGGCGGCTGGCGGCGTCTGGGATGCCGGGATGCCACCGGCTGCCCCTGGGATGGGTGCGGGGCCGGGGGGCGGCGTGCCGGTGGTGTTGGGCGGTGCCGGGGGTCCGCCCGCCGGGGGGCGGCCCCGACACGGGGGCTGAGCCACTGGCGGAGGGTGGTCCACATCGAGGTGGGCCGGTTTAAGGCGGTCCATGGACACGCGCTCAGGAGTACCGCCGATGTCCAGGGTGAAGTGCTTCGCCCCGGTCTCCAGCACGCGGAAGGGCCCGTCATACAGGGGCCACAGCGGTGTCCGGTGGGCGTCGTGTCGGACGAACACGTACTCCGCCGTGCGAAGCTCCGGGGCGACGTGCGTTGGTGGGCGCCCATGGTGCGCCGTCGGCACCGGGGCGAACCTCTGGGCGGTCTCCTGCAGCGCGGAGCGCTGCTGCGCCGCGGACCATGGTGCCGTGGAGTCGGGGAGGAACTCGCCCGGCACCAGCAGCGGTTGTCCGAAGACTAACTCCGCCGCGGATGCGCGCAGGTCGTCCTTGGGCGCCGTTCGGAGGCCCAGCAGGACCCAGGGGAGCCTGTCGACCCAGCCGCCGTCGCGGATGGTGGCCCGGAGCGCGGCCTTTAAGGACCGGTGGAAACGCTCGCACAGGCCATTGGCCTGGGGATGATAGGCCGTGGTACGGTGCAGCTGGACACCGAGCCCCCGCGCGACCGCCCCCCAGAGCTCTGAGGTGAACTGGGGGCTGTGGTCGGACGAGATGTCCGAGGGGGCGCCGAACCGGGCCACCCAGGTGGCGATGAATGCCTGCGCGACGTCCGCCGCTGTCATCACCGCCAAAGGCACCGCCACCGGGTGGTGCGGTCCACCATGGTGAGGGCGTGGGTGAAACCCCGCGAGGGGGGCAGAGGTCCCACCAAGTCCACGTGAACGTGGTCGAATCGACGTTCGGGCACCGTAAATGGGGCCAGTGGGGCCCTGTTGTGGCGGTGGACCTTCGTCCTTCGCGCGCTGGCACGCAAGGCACGTCCTGGTCCAATCGTGGACGACCTTCCAGAGGCCATGCCAGACGAACTTGTCGGCGACCAGCCTCTGGGAGGCCTTCGTGCCTGGGTGGGACAGGCCATGGATGGCGTCAAAAACCCGGTGCTGCCAGCCCGCGGGCACGATGGGGCGAGGCCGCCCGAGGGAGACGTCGCACAAGAGGGCCGTGCCCGCACCGTCGAACGGCACCTCGGTGACGCGAAGGCCCGTGACGGCGGTCCGCAAGGCCTGGACGTCGGGATCGGTGGTCTGGTCTGCCACCATCCGGGCATAGTCGATGCCGAGGTGGACCGCGTGGGCGACGGACCGGGAAAGGCAATCCGCCACCGGGTTGTCCTTCCCCACGATGTGCCGGATGTCCGTCGTGTACTCGGACATGGCCGAGAGGTGACGCTGCTGCCAGGCCGACCACGGCTCGGCGACCTTGGCCATCGCGAAGACCAGGGGCTTGTGGTCGACGAAGGCCGTGAACGAACGGCCCTCGAGCAGATGGCGAAAGTGCCTGACCGCCAGGTGAAGCCCGAGCAACTCACGGTCGAAGGTACTGTACCGGCGTTCGTGCGGGCGAAGCTGCCGGCTGAAAAACGCCAGCGGTTGCCAAGCTCCACGCACCCATTGCTCGTGCACCGCGCCCACCGCGTAGTCCGACGCATCGGTGGTGAGGGCGATCGGTGCATCGGGCGCCGGGTGCGCGAGCATGGTGGCGTTAACCAGGGCGAGCTTCGCGCCCGCGAATGCCGCGTCCATCTGCTCAGTCCAAACAACGTCACCTTTGCCCGGCTTCCCCCGGAGGGCCTCGTGCAGGGGGCGCAGGAGCTGGGCGATGCGGGGCAGGAAACGGTGGTAAAAGTTTACCATGCCCAGGAACTCCTGGAGCCCCCTGATCGTGTGGGGGTGCGGAAACCCCTTGACTGCCTCCACCTTTGCTGGTAAGGGGATGGCCCAGTGCCTGGTGACGTGGTGCCCCAAAAAGTCGATCTCGGTGACGCCGAACCGGCACTTGGCGGGGTTCACGATCAGGCCATGCTGGCCCAGGCGTTCGAAGAGCGTGCGGAGATGGCGGAGGTGCTCTTCACGGGATGCGCTTGCGATGAGGATGTCGTCCAGGTAGACATAGACGAAATCCAGGTCGCGCAAGACGCTGTCCATCAGACGTTGGAACGCCTGAGCCGCATTCTTCAAACTGAAGGGCATCCGAAGGAACTCGAAAAGGCCGAATGGCGTAATGACGGCCGTCTTCGGGATGTCCTCTGGCCTGACGTGGACCTGGTGGTAGCCGCATATGAGGTCCACCTTTGAGAAGCAGGACATGTTCGCCAACCGGGCGGAAAAGTCCTGGAAGTGAGGGACCGGGTAACGGTCGGGGGTGGTGGCATCGTTGAGGAGGCGGTAGTCCCCGCACGGCCGCCATCCCCCGCCAGGCTTTGGCAAGATGTGTACCGGCGACGCCCAAGCACTCGGAGCGCCGCACGATGCCCAGCCGCTCCAGCGTAGCGAACTCCGCTCTTGCCACCGCGAGCTTCGTTGGTTTGAGGCGGCGGGCCCGGGCGTAGACCAGTGGCCCGACGGTGGGTATGTGATGTTCCACACCGTGCTCTACGGCCACTGCCGAGAAGGTGGGCCACGTGAGGGCCGGGAAACAGGCTAGGAGGCGGGTGAACTCGTCCGCTGCCGGGAGCATACAAACCAACCTCGCCGGGACCGAACAGCTCAGCAAGCCGCTTGGTGAGCCACTCGGTGAGCCGCTCAGTGAGCCGCTCAACGAGCTGCTCAGCGCGCAAGCAAGCGAGCTGAACGTTTCAGCCTGGACGAGGCGTCTGTTCTTTACGTCTACCAACAACCCGTTTGTACAGAGGAAGTCCGCACCGAGCAATGCCATGGGCACTCCGGCGGTTACGAACGACCACTTGAAGCGTTGCCCTCCGAACCGCAGGGAGAGGCAGCGCTTCCCGAACGTGCGTATGGGTGTTCCGTTGGCTGCAAGCAACGCGGGGCCCTGGCCCGCGGTTCGCTTGTCGGACGTAGAGGCAGGGATAACGCTCACCTGTGCACCCGTGTCGCAGAGGAAACGGCGCCCGGACAAGGTGTCCATTATAAAAAGAAGGCTGCCGGAATGGCCGACGCTCAGGGCCGCTACCGAGCGCCGGCTTGGCAGTTTCCCGACTTGCCGAACGAGCACGGCGTGCGACAACTCCTCGCCTTGTGGCCAAACCTGGCGTGGAAATAGCACCAGGTTTGCGGCGAAGGCGGAGGCCGCGGTTTTCGTGGTGGTGGTGGGCGGGGCGTGGCGGCGGCCACGCAGTGTGCATCAGCCTCGAGATCCACGAGGTGTGGTGCATCAGCATCAGCGTCAGCCCCGGGATCCGCGACGGCCGCACCGAAGCTCGCCCGCGTGTCACACGCCGTGAAAAACTTGTCGGCCTCGACGGCCAGCACGCGGGGCTCCTTTATCGTGGAACCGGCCAACGCGAGGCGTACCTGTGCCGGCAGCTGGCGTAAAAAGAGCGCCCGGAATTTAAAAAATCCGGTGCTTTGTCCCCCAGTAGCGACAGCATGTGATCCATTCGGACCAATGGTCGCGTGTCGCCGAGGTCGGGGAGGTCCAGGAGACGGTCGGCCCGTTCGTCCTCTGTGAGGCCGAACGTGGCGATGAGGCGATGCTTGAGCGCCTCGTACCTGTGGTCGGCCAGTGGGTTCCGCAGGACGGACACGACTCAGGCGGCTGTGCCGGGCCCGAGGGCGGCGATGACGTGGAAATAGCGCGTCTCGTCCGCCGTTATGCCACAAAGCTGAAACTGGGCTTCGGCCTGCATGAACCATATCTCCGCCTGAGCTTCCCAAAACTCGGGGAGTTTCACCGCTACCGCGTTGCTGCTCGTCATGGCGCGTTCTGTAGTTCAGCGTCGGCTGAACTAGTCGAGGTCACCAATGTAGTGCGGTGCTATGCGCACGACTTGTTTTGCCAATAAAGGAAGCAACAACGATGTAACCACAAGTGTCTTTATTCCACGGATCAAACTATAGCACTGCCGTGCTCGGGGCTGTGAGCCCCGTGTATATCCCGAGGGGTAGGCGTGGCCGACACCCTCCTGGTGCGCGGAATGATGTCATCGCGCCAGCGAGCCATCGTGTCCGCCACAACATCACAGTTTCTCTTGCATGAAAAGCAAAGGTTTTGATGTGAAGGTGAAGATTCCTTAAACGGAATAGCAAAGATTTCTTCAACTGTTTTGATGTGAACTCTGACCAAATTGGAAAGAAAAACGAATCTTATAAATGCCGGATGATAGCAATGCAGAGAAAATATGGACAAGAGAGTTAGGCCAACCAAATGATGGGACATGTAACGGTTGTGAACCAATTTTAGACAACAAAGGAAAATGTTCAGACGAATGTCACCGAATTTAAATCAGTTGCGTGGGAATTGTTTTAACTGAATACATGCAAACAACAAACGTAAATTAACCTTGAAAAATAAACTGCAACTTGGGTTGATATTTCCAATGGTTGTCACGTTTGTTTTGTAAGATGGTCAAAGACCTTACCTTTAATAGGAAAACCATTCCATCTCGTTATGAGGTCACTGGAACAGCCACGTCATGATTTTCCCAAAGAATCTACCATATAAATCACAATGGCCCAGAGCACAGGGCCCAGAAGGTAGTGTTCTGGGCCCTGTGCTTTTTCTGGTCTTCATCAATGATCTCTCTGACTCTCTTGAAAATCCTCTCTATCTCTTTGCTGACGACTCTACTCTCTGTCGCTCCATTCCTCATCCCTCAGATCGGCAGTCTGCAGCCTCCTCACTCTCTGCAGACCTGGACAAAATCACAGACTGGTCAAACAAGTGGAACATGTCTTTCAATCCTGACAAATCTCACACTCTTACAATGTCTCTCCGAAAGGACCGACTGGACAACCCTCCCATCTACTTTCTCAACAATCCTCTCCAAGAAGTTCTGTCGCTCAAGCTTTTGGGTCTCACTATCTGCCATGATCTTTCTTGGGAAAACCACATTTCCAAGCTGGCCTCCAAAGCCAGTCGCCGACTGGGCATCCTCCGTCGTGCGAAGTCCTTCCTTGGCACACCTGAGCTCCTCACCACATACAAGGCTTTCATCCGCAGCTCAATGGAATACTGTTCCCCCCTCTGGGCTGGTGCTCCTGCCTCACACCTTGCTCGGCTTCACGCTGTTGAGGCCAAAGCTTTCAGAATCATTGGAATCTCCTGCGATGTAGTCAACGCCGAGGGCCTTTCACTCACTCACCGCAGGCAGGTTGGTGGTCTTTCTGTCTTCTACCGACTCCTCTCCGGCCTTGCTCCCCCAGCTCTCTCTGTGCTCTGTCCCCCCAATATTCCTTCAGGTCGCACAAGATCTGCCTGCAACCCTCTTATGGTTAAACTGCCAAAGTCTAGGCTCTCTGCTCACCTTCACTCTTTCATTCCCCTTTTCTCCCGCCTCTGGAACAAACTCCCCCACTCCCTTCAATCCCACTCCTCCCTCCAGGTCTTTAAAACAGCTGTTCACCACCATCTCTTATCTTCCCCCATCGAAAACCTTGATCTTTTCTACCCCCGGTAATTCACCCCAGAGTCCTTGCAGTGTTCATATGTTTTATTCCTCTCCCACCTCCCCCAAAGTCCTCCCGATGTCCCTGCTCTCAAATGTTGTGTTTGTGTCCTTCCCCCTCTTCCCCCTCTCTTTTGTGTCCTTCCCCCTCTCTCCCCATCTTGTCTGCCGCTCCCCTTGTTTTTTGTGTTTTGTGTGTCGGTTTGTCTTTTTGTGTGATTAATGTTAGCTCTTTCACGAGCCTCGATCTTGTATACAAAAAAAAAATATTAAAAAAAAAAAAATGTGTGTTTGTGTATTTGTGTGATGTCTGTCCCCCTTCATAAGGGTAGGTTTTAAAGGCTTTGAGTAGTGCTTTAGGCGGGATTTGAGTGGCGTTTTAATGGGAAATCTTTGAACAGGACGATGTGTCCACCAGCTAAAACACCTAAAAGACTCTGAGGCCCCAAAATACCCCATGGATCCAAAACACCCAAACGACCCCAAGGATCCAAAAGACCCTGAGGACCCAGAAGACCCCAAGGACCCAGAAGACTCAAAAGACCTTGAAGACCGTTAAAGACCCAAATGACCATGAAAACCCAAAAGACCACAAAAGTCCAAAAGACCCCAAGGACTCTGAAGCCGAAAAGAACCACGAAGACCCAAAATACCCCCCAAAGATCCCAAATACCCCAAAGACTCTTAAATACCCTGAAGATTGGGAAGAACCAAAATATCACAAAGACCATTAAAAGACCCCAAAGACCATAAAAACTCCAAAGATTGAAAAGACCCAGAAGACCAAAAAAGAACGCAAAGAACCCGAAGACCCAAAATACACTAACGACCCAAAAGACCCAAAAGACCCCGAGAAACCAAAAGATCCAGAGGACGCAAAAAATTCCCAAGGATGCAAAAGACCCTGAGCACCCAAAAGACCCCGACGACTCTGAAGACCCAAAAGAAGAGTAATTATGTCTCTTCTATTGGAATGTAGACGATGGCTTGCAAACTGAGCCTCAAGGTTTGTGTCCAGAAGCGTTTTTGTTTTTTTATAACAATAAATACAAGGTGCAGGGTGGTGAAATTTGCTGCATGTGATGAACAACGCACCGTGCAGAGTAAACTGAGTGTGTCAATTTATGTCTGTAGGATGTCTAATAAATAAAGAAGATACAAGCACACCTGGCACTAGGCCCAGGCTTCAGACTTCAGCATGCTCACGGGGCTGGAGCTGGACTGTCAAAAACTGTTCCAACACGTCATTTTTGGCGGGCTTTTTACCAGTCAATCAATATTTTCATAAGCATATTTTCACAGAACAGGAACAACTGACAAAACACAATGTCAAATATAAAATAAAATGGAATTTATTTCCACATGTGGATACATGAAGGAAAAACTTTGTAAAACTCATCCAATAGACCAAGCATGAAACAAACAAAAATATATACCGGAAGTTTACAATCACAATTTTGCATCTTTATGATAAAAGGAAGCTGTCTGTCTGTCTGTCGTGCTATAACTTGAGAAAAGATTAACGGATTTCAATTAAACAAATGACGGTGGATTCAGGGAACTCCCAGGAAGGTTTGTGATGCAAAAGTGCTCCTGCTCAAATATTGTGAACTTGCAGTTTTCATCACATGTAAAACAAAAACCACTGAATCAAATAGAACAACTCTCTACACATTGCCAATCTTTGGTTTTTACTCATCTTTGTACCAATTTCATCTCCCCTTCCCACCAACTGTCCTCTCACAATATTCAAAGGAAATTTCCTTGTACTTCAAAATAACCGGAGAGTTCATAGAACACGATATCCCACCCAGTGTTCAGGTATATGCAGTACTTCAATTTTAAAAGAACAATTTTAACGATCGTTAAAAAATCCAGATGTTTCATGCTATTGAAGTAGACCAGAAGCAGTTTCGAACACCATCATTATACACCGCCCCAATTGCACCATTGTTGAAATTGAAGCACTGCAAAACTGGAAGTTATTGGAAGTATTATGATAGATGATTTGTATTATACTGTCGTGAAGTATATAATTCAATTCAAATAAAATAAAGATTGTAAAAGTCATATAAGTAAATTAATTTCGGGTGTTACCGCCATTTTCCGCAGGATCTATGACATCACCGTATCTAACACATGACATGAGTTCCACATGCCTGCTGTTTTTGGCCTTTATACCATCTTTAAAAACAGTAAGTTTCTTGTTTGGAATGATTTTCTATTTTGTTTGACTCCCAGGCAGGGAGAGTAAAAATATTATCACTCCGGGACGAATTCAGAGCCAAGGTATGGTGAAACAAAGACTTGTCTTACTATTCAAGTTTCGATTCGCATTCAAAATACAATATTCGATTTAAATATGTTATTCCCCAATCATAAACTGATAAGATGGACATAAACCAATTGCTTTCGCTTCGCGTGTGCAGGGTAACAGTCAGAAACCAGAGAAGCTTGCAGATGCATTTGGCAAAATGCAAAGCTGCTACACAGTGGAGCGACAAACTATAACACATCGTGATTGAGATGTTGTGAATGAGGCAGATCAAGCAGATGGAAGGCGGCGGCGGTTAATGTTAAATCGACGAAATAACCTCCACTTCTATGATTCAAAGCAAAACAAGCTGGATGAAGGACTTCATTCCTCGTATACAAGGGAGATTGAATGAACCTTCTCATCCAAATTATAACATGAAATGATGAAACAACCTGATAAAATAGTTACATAATGATATAAGGGAATCACCCCCACACTCATGTTGTATTTAAGGGTATACAAGTTGAACGAGTGATAAGTATAAAGGCGGTGTTGGGAAATGGATCGTGAATAGTCGCGATGTTCAGAGAGTGAAATGCTTTTTTTTAAAGCTTTAAAATGGCAAATTATCTTTATTTAATGCACAATCTTGTTACAGGAGTGAACTGCTTTTCTAATATAAATGTGCCACCTCTTTCGCTCCAAGCTAAGCTACTTTCTTTTCACTTTGAAGTTATATGGAGTTATATCAACTGTCCTTACAGCAGAAGTAGATGAATTCAACTGCTTCGACACAACTCCGTCTTTCATTCCAGGAACCGAATGTGTTACTCATTAATGGGCCAATAAAAATGGCGACACTTCCTGTGGAGACAGGATTAATGATGACTGACCAATACATTAACATTTGGCATTTAAGATTAGGGGAGAAACAGTAGTTAAAAACAATTGGACAAGCTGATGTTGGATACATGAAATAACATTGCTGTCGTATGGCTGAAGGTGCTAATGAAGACCTGATAATCAAACTCCTCGAAGAAGAAACTGGATAAATTTTGCTACATGTGCAAGCGATCAAAAATTTGAGGAAGTGTCAATCCTTTCCAGAGAAGGGTTGTGTGTTTCTTTGTCTATTAATATGCCAACCGAAGTGGAAGTTACCTCCAAACATCTAAAATGTCTATAACCACCTTTGGGACATCATATTAATATGTGAGTTAAGCTGAGCACAAGTGTTGCCAGGTCTGTCTCTGTGATGCCAGGCAATGCCTCAGGGTTGACTCCTATTACCATCAAGGCAAATTTGGATGGGCACCAAAATGATACCTATAACAAGGAAACATCCCATAATCCCACTTTTTTTTCTTTATTCTGGAAGCACATCCCTATGGGTTTGCATCATTGCTTGGGAGTGCGGCTCCGCTGTCGATGCAGTGGCCACTGTTGGTTTGGTCTAACTGAATTTCCTTTTTTTTGTATAATAAGTCGAGGCTCGTGTAAGAGCTAACACGTAGGACATATAATAAAGGGAGTGGGAAACAAGAGGGGGAGATAAAGGGAAGTACAACACCAGCTGAGAACATGGACATCAGGAGATCTGTGGAGGAAGAGAGGGCTGGGGTGGGGTACATGGGATAAAACAAATGGGCACTACGAGGAATTTCAGGAAAGAAAACGGAACTTGAAAAAGGTGGATTTGGGGTGTATTAATGGGAGTTGAAAAGATCAGGGTTTTGGAAAGGGGAAGATAAGAGATGGTGGTGAACAGCTGTTTTAAAGACCTGGAGGGAGGAGTGGGATTGAAGGGAGTGGGGGAGTTTGTTCCAGAGGCAGGAAAAAAGGGGAATGAAAGATAGGCCATCAGCCAGACCCCCAAAATAGGGTCCATTGGTACCAAAATGAGGGAGTAAGCCTAATATTGATTTTTGGATAGGTCTTTACCCCTAGAATATGAAAATATGTGATAGCAAATTCAACCATGTAGCTAAATGGGTGTTATCACCTCATTTTCAAAATGGCCGCCAAAATGCATGTTTTTCTATTAAAAACACCATGTTTCATATTGTTACGGACACGACTTAGATGTTGTTTGACCGAGCGGAATGGCCGCCGTGTTCGCACAGTTTACCCGATTACACTCGAACGTTGGCCGAATCGCGCTACGCTAGATCAATGAAGGAAAGGACACAACGGCTGGGATTAATGCAACGACACAAGGGGTACAGTTCTCAAGACCTCCGGAGGAGGATATAATATGGGTTATGCAGAATGGTTAGATTACACGGCAAGAGGTAAAGCACAGCAAGATGGGCACTTAGACACAGTCTTATCTTAATTCCCGACAGACCACAGACAAACGGGACAAGACTGACTCACACAGGGATTGATGGCAAGGAAGGGCAGGCAGTCGATAGCTCAAGGTGCACCTTGGCTCAGGGGCAGAATCGACCCAGTCCGGTCCAGAGATGCGGGTAGGTATCGTCGCGCTGGAGGTGGCGTCCGTTTCTCTCCAAGCTGAGGCGCATCTGACGTCACCTCCGTCTTCCTGCGCATGCCCAGCGGGGAGTGACACGCCCTCGGCTCGTTAGCTCCGCCCCAGATGGAATCGGTCTGCCGCTTCTTATTGGGTGCGGGGGGTTACCGGGTTCCACCCTTGACGAGGAGCTGACAGTGAGCCCCTGCGTGGTAACCCCGTCGGAGCACATGTTCAATGGCGGCTAACCAAGCCGGAGTGAGGACGCACACTCCCCGCGCCGCCGCCGCTGTTGTTGTTGTTGTGGTTGTAGTTCCATGAGGAAGAGCTGCGGGGAGGTATTGGGAGGTCCTAAACTTTCTAACGGTGCCATACAATCACATTCTGGTGCAACGAAGAGTCAGAATTAATGGAAACGAGTCCTTAACTGACATAGACTAAGAATAACTAGCAAGATGTCCTATAGTTGTCTACGTGAGATGCGGTGAACCTGGGCACGACATTTAATGGGGGAAAAAGGGGAAGGTCGGGGCTACAGAGTGTTGTTTACAGACAATGGGACTAGGGAATGGGGAATTGGGGATAGTTGGGGAGTATTGGGGAAATAGGGGAATATTTACAAGCGGATATGGATGGAGGCCAAATCCCATATCCGCAACATTGCACCCTTCTCTACCTGGGGCGTCCCGACCCGATAAATCTTTACTTACTTTAGTGTGGCACTCAGATGTAGTTCCCTCTACTATTAACTCAACCCTGAGTGCGACAGTTTTACAGATGTTCACAAATGAGTAAATATGTCCCCCTGTGACGTTGCACCCTTCTCCTCACAGAAACACACCCACAGGATAACCGAATCGCGGAAAGAATCCTCAAACTAAACATACAGCCGGTAGGGAGCATCATTTATACAAGACTACACTGATATTTACACTACGATCCAGGACCTGTTTTTGGAGGAACACATGCAGATGTTATGCATAGAGAGAGAGCACGCATGCCAGCATCGATACACCAACCCACGAGTGCTCTGTGGCCCTACGGCCTTTAATAATGTGCAGAGCACCCCGTTCAAGCACCAAAAGCACCACCCCATCACACAGTCAGCACCATCCGGTGCACCAATAAAGTGTTCAACGTCACCGGTGGTGTCGCAGCCGGCCGATGTTCTGCCGCTGGTCTTGCCTTCCTGAAGTGCACTTGGCCTTCTGGCTTCTTTCAAAAATAAAAAAAGGCGCCAACCGCGTCCATTTCTGTATTGTGGCCGTCAGGGGGCCAACTATTAGTGGTTCACCTGTATGGCATAGGTGCCACGTTGACCCATAGGTCCATCAACGGGTGGTGCTTGCCCGCAAAAGAACTGCGGTCCATTGTGGGCGGCCACAAAAATTGCGGTCCATATGGTGTATCGATCCAGGCAGCAAGCAGCGAAAGTGCAGGCCCACAACTGCGGAGCCAGCACCTCTCTCTCCTCTCTCTCTGCCCCAAAGCCAGATCCTCGGAGGTGGGAGACAAAAGAAGAGGACAAGTGAGTAAGGTGGTAAGGGCGCAAAAGTGCATGCAATATAAGGTAATGCACACTGGGGGCACATGGGAACCAGGTGAGACAGGTATGTTCCTACCGTATGCCCCCCCCCCCCACCCACCAGGTAACCTACATTGCCCCTCCCTTACCCCTTACTGTATCCACAAAACACAACACTACCCATAAACATCTACTTTACACATCAACAACCGTCCCTACTGTCTTCCCCATTCCTCCCATAAACCAAATTCGTCTTCGCTCCCTCCTAACCAATCAAATTTGCCATTTCCAAATCTCATCAAAATTTGCCATCACCAATTCATCATCAGTCCCTCCTAGGGAGGGAGAGATGGAATCACCCCAATGTCTCATCCACGTCGTGATGCATCTCACAAATCCAACAGCAATTCTCATTTCCTGCACACAAAACAAAGGAACACAGGTGTGGAGTCATCATCACCACAGGTAAGTGGCTGCGTATGGTGCGACAGGTTCATCACTCCTAACTATTTCCTAAATGACTTTAACAACTTTACATTACCCGGGGTCTTTCTCCTGCCAAACCATTGGCCCACTTACACTATGGGTTCTAAAAACCTATTCCCATTGACCAATCTGTGGTGCTTCTCAATTTGGGGTCTCACTCCCCCGATTCAACACTCGGTGCTCTCGCACAATTTCTGGGCTGTGACGTGTAGCTCTCCCAGCAGGTCTACCCACCTGCACACCTCCACCACGGTAGTTGCCACCCGAGCTTACCTAGCTCCTCACCCTAACCTATCTAACTGGGGAAGGCCCTCTCCTGGCTCTGTCACCCCTTGGTGCCCTCTGGCACTGGGCTACCCGGGTCCGTCCTCCGGATCCTCGGGCCCCATCCACAACTACCGGCCCCCAGAGCCCACCTGCGGCCTCACATGGCCGACATCCTCCCAGTGGTGGAGTGCCCAAACCAACTACACACACTAACAGGCTACACGCCCAGCCATTTCCACAACACTAATGCACCCATCCACAACACCATTCTGCAACCGCACCACAAATGCCAATATCCAACCACAATTTACCTATACCCTCTACCTAACACTTACACTACCCGCCCCGGGTACTCGTGAAAGGGGTCCACTCTTCCCCCATCCACACCTTCGCACCATGCACACCACTCCGTACCACTTACTCCAACTCTCTCCACACACCTGTACTTGCACACCTGTGCTCTCACACCTGGTGCCACCTGCACCCTTCTCTCCCCAAGCGCATTCGCGCTGATCCACAACACTCACTACTCATACACTGCTCCACACACCTGTCCAGTTCTCACACAGCATCATCTCATCTAACTACTCCCCTCTGAAACTTGCGCTTCCCAGTCGTCCCTTTAAACTATTGCGCTCCCACGTCATTATCATCCACACTAAACTACCTGCGTCCCCACTACAGGTATCAGTCACTAACTAAACTTAACGTTACCTAATGTCATCTTCGCTAGATCCCTATCAATATCCTAACCCACCCGAGCTAGTTTTCACTGCCATACACCCCATAATCTACAGCGCATTTGCCCCATCTGGGAAGGGTGGCAGGGATGCCACCCTTACCCACCGGGCCCATCGCTCACTACCAATTTTGCACATCAAATTTCAACAAATCAAAAATTTACCAATCACTACCCATCATCTGCCAATCATTACTGCCACTCCTTTGCCAATCATCAAATTTTGTTTTTCTCTAATTTTGGGGCCAAAACACTATCCTCATCACACAGTCTACTCACTAATGCCTCTCGGTGCGCCAATTCCTGTCCAAAGCCCGGCTTCGTAAAGCCGAGCAATGAATGCGGGTTGTTTGGTGCCAGCGGCTGGATACGTCCCGCATTCGGTGCAGGGAAGGAGGTTTACCCGGGCCGAGATCCCACGCACCATCTCGGCACGGAGCCATCCCATGGCCCGATCTCGACCTGCCGGAATGCCTCAACAAAAAGTGGTCGCCATGACGACCCTTCCTATCGGGCTGCCAGCTCCGCCTAGTGGAGCACGGACGCGGCCGTTCAAAGCGAGGCCCGGCACGCACCGAGGGCCCGATTCGGCTATAAGTCGTTCTAACCTCTAACCCGGTTACCGTCGATGCTTCACCTGCATGGTTACAAGCATACGCTACCCCTTTCTTGCTCATACCTCCAGCTGTTCCCATGCTCCTCGTCGTACCTTTTCTTACACACCTCGGTACACTCATTCCGCTCACCGACTTGGTCACACACCTGACCACCGAACACCTTGGCACACATTCGTCGCTCGCACACCTCACCAACACACCTCTTCGTGCCCCCTCCTCGGTCACCTCCTCTGTGACAATCACAGGTGTGCCCTCACTCGCACACCCAACCACGTGCCTCATGACCAATTCAAGTGTGCATTCCCACACACGCTCTACCATTCCAGGTGTGCATCCTTCCATTCCAGGTGTACATCCTTTCTCACCTGTCACAACCAACTCACGCTCCGTGTCACTCTTACTACTCTCACCTCCACCCTTGACAACGCACTCACCCTTACTCCCGACAGCGCACTCTTTCCTCATGCACCTGTCCGTTACACACCTTTCTCGCGCACACTCTTGCGCACACTCTCCCGTCACACCCTCTGTAACACTCACCACAGGCGTGCATTCTTCCTTGCCTTTGACAGCGCACTCTTTCCCCATGCACCTGTCCGTCACACACCTTTCTCGCGCACACTCTTGCGCACACTCCCCCGTCACACCCTCTGTAACACTCACCACAGGCGTGCATTCTCCCTTTACACCCTCCGTAACACTCCTCACTACGCGCTTCCATGTGCTCCCTCGCACACGCGCTACGACCGATTCACTCTCGACAGCACCCTCACTCCTTGGCACGCACTTTTTCCTCACACACCCCAGAGTCGGACTTTCTCGCACACCTCCTTTTTCGCACACCAGACCTGTCGCACACTTCACCAACGGCCTCTCACGAACACCCGGGTCCATCTCGACCCCCAAGCTTCTTAAATCACCTGGCGCATCATACGCACGACCATATTGGTCACCACTTACACCGGGTCCTCTTCCTCTTCGCTTCTCCTCCATCACCTGCGAATCCCTCATCCGGTTAATGAGCACATCATCACGATCCGAACACAGACTTTGGACCAATTCTTTTACTTCCTCCTTTATCTCTTTCTTATCCTCTCTCTGGCGCTTCTTAATTTCGCTCACCCCTTCTTCCACTTCTTCTAATTTCTGCTTCACCTCCTTCATCTCCTCGTGCGCCCCTTTAAGTTCTTCCTATAACTCCACTTTATTTTTTTCTATGTGCTCCCGCACCTCCCGCTCTTTAACCTCCATCACCTCTACCACCTTGTCCATTTTCCTCGTCAGGTCCTCATGTACCGTCTGACACTCTTTTTTAATTACCCCTACGTCCTTTTTCATCTCCTTCTGTGTCGATTTTAAACCCTCTATTACCGCTGTGTTCTTCTTTACCTGGTCCCCCAACTCCTTTTGTCCCACTGTCAGTTGTTCTACTCCCAGCGTCAACTCCTCTATACCACCTTGCAATTTTACAGTCCCCTTTCTCACCTCCTTCTCCATGCGCTCCTTACAGTGCCTCACCTCCTCGCGCACTCCTCCGACATCCTCACTCACCCCTCTTCTGATCTCTTCTCCCATCACTTGCATCTCCTGCCCAGATGCCACCCTCATCTGCTCCATTTCCTCCCTGTGAGCATCCAGTTTAGTTTCTACCCCCATTCTGACCCCCTCTATCTGCTGCCCCATTTGTTTAACTTCCCTTTCCGCTTGGTCCCTCATGTCCCTCAATTTGCCTTCCATACTGTTTTCTAACCCCTCTAACCCCTTTTGCATCCCTTCCATTTGATTCTCTTGAGCGGCCATTCTGTTTTCTACCCCCATTAACCCATTCTTTACCTCTTTTATCCCGTTGTCTAACCCCTCAAAATTATTGTCTAACTTCTCACCGGTACGCCTCGCTTCGTCCCTCATTACCCCCATTTGCTCACTCTGAGCCTCCATCCGGTTCCCCATTACCCCCATTTGGTTTCCCATTACCCCTAATTGCTCACTCTGCAGTTTGAGGGACGCCTGCATTTGCGCCATAAATTGCTCCATGAGGGCCTGCATTTGGGCCATCCCTCCCACTTGTGCAGCGGGTGCGGCCGCCGTAGCTATGTGCGAGGCACCATTTTGCGCGCCCGCAACCTCGTGCGCGACGACGCTATTTTGCGAACCTGCCACCCTCACTGCTTCGCTCTCCTCATGTCCCTCATGTCCCTCAATTTGGTCCTGGATCGACCCTGCCTCACTCTCCTCTACCGGAACCCAGCCGTCTTGATCCGCCATAGCGCGACTTTCAAAATTCGGGTTTTTATTTTTGTAAAACACAATCAAATTTCGGTCACTTGTAATTTTGAGCGTGTTAACCGCGCTTCGGGTCCAATCCCACTTCCCGACACCAATTGTTACGGACACGACTTAGATGTTGCTTGACCGAGCGGAATGGCCGCCGTGTTCGCACAGTTTACCCGATTACACTCGAACGTTGGCCGAATCGCGCTACGCTAGATCAATGAAGGAAAGGACACAACGGCTGGGATTAATGCAACGACACAAGGGGTACAGTTCTCAAGACCTCCGGAGGAGGATATAATATTGGTTATGCAGAATGGTTAGATTACACGGCAAGAGGTAAAGCACAGCAAGATGGGCACTTAGACACAGTCTTATCTTATTCCTGACAGACCACAGACAAACGGGACAAGACTGACTCACACAGGGATTGATGGCAAGGAAGGGCAGGTAGTCGATAGCTCAAGGTGCACCTTGGCTCAGGGGCAGAATCGACCCGGTCCGGTCCAGAGATGCGGGTAGGTATCGTCGCGCTGGAGATGGCGTCCGTTTCTCTCCAAGGTGAGGCGCATCTGACGTCACCTCCGTCTTCCTGCGCATGCCCAGTGGGGAGTGACATGCCCTCGGCTCATTAGCTCCGCCCCAGATGGAATCGGTCCGCCGCTTCTTATTGGGTGCGGGGGGTTACCGGGCTCCGCCCTTGACGAGGAGCTGACAGTGAGCCCCTGCGTGGTAACCCCGTCGGAGCACATGTTCAATGGCGGCTAACCAAGCCGGAGTGAGGACGCACACTCCCCGCGCCGCCGCCGCTGTTGTTGTTGTTGTGGTTGTAGTTCCATGAGGAAGAGCTGCGGGGAGGTATTGGGAGGTCCTAAACTTTCTAACGGTGCCATACAATCACATTCTGGTGCAACGAAGAGTCAGAATTAATGGAAACGAGTCCTTAACTGACATAGACTAAGAATAACTAGCAAGATGTCCTATAGTTGTCTACGTGAGATGCGGTGAACCTGGGCACGACATTTAATGGGGGAACAAGGGGAAGGTCGGGGCTACAGAGTGTTGTTTACAGACAATGGGACTAGGGAATGGGGAATTGGGGATAGTTGGGGAGTATTGGGGAAATAGGGGAATATTTACAAGCGGATATGGATGGAGGCCAAATCCCATATCCGCAACAATATTCTTGTAGGAATTTGTAACAAATAGCATTGCGTTTTGAGATGTTTAAGACTTTACAACTCTCTTAAAGTATGAAATACATCATCTGAACTTTAATCCAAGAAGATAGAATCCAATATGGTGCCCAATTTCACAAAATGGCTGCCATCATAGCAACAACTTTATGCACAAAATATGCACGAAAATAACTGGCATTCAGTAGATTTGCAAGTATACACATGGAAAAAAGTATCGCACCACCACGTATTTTCGACATAGTGGAAATGTATCAATGAATTGATACATTTCACCCATTGAAATGTATCAATGGGTGATAACACACATTTAGCTACATCGTTGAATTTGCTATCACATATTTTCTTATTCTAGAGGTAAAAACCTTGTCAAAAATCATTATTAGCCTTACTCCCTCAATTTGGTACCGGTTGACCCCCCTAGCTGATAGCCTAAGAGTGAAGGTGAGCAGAGATTCTCGATTTTGGCAGTTTAACCATAAGAGGGTTGCTGGCAGATATTGTGTCCTGCAGGAATATTTGGGGGACAGAGCACAGAGAGAGCAGGGGGAACTAGGCCGGAGAGGAGTTGGTAGAAAACAGAAAGACCACAACCTGCCTGTGGTGAGAGAGTGAAAGGCCCTCAGAATCAGCTTCATCGCGGGAGATGCCAATGATTGTAAAAGCTTTGGTTTCTACAGCGTGAAGCCGGGCTGGGTGTGAGGCAGGAGCACCAGCCCAGAGGGGAGAGCAGTACTCCATCAAGCTGCGGATGAAGCTTTGTATGTGTTGAGGAGCTGAGAATTACCAAGAAAGGACCGCACGATGGAGGATGCCCAGTCGGCGACTGGATTTGGAGGCCAGCTTGGAAATGTGGATTTCCCAGGAAAGATCATGGCAGATAGTGAGACCCAAAAGCTTGAGTGACATAACTTCTTCGAGAGCATTGTTGAGAAAGTAGATGGGAGGGTTGTCCAGGTGGTCTTTTCGGACAGATATCGTGAGAGTGTGAGATTTGTCAGGATTGAAAGACATGTTCCACTTGTTTGCCCGGTTTGTGATTTTATCCAGGTCTGCATGGAGTAATGGGGCTGCTGCCTGCCGATCTGAGGGTTGAGATATGGAGCGGCAGAGAGTGGGGTCATCAGCAAAAAGATAGGATTTTCCAGTGAGTGAGAGAGATCATAAAGAGCAGAACAAGCACAGTGCCCAGAACACTGCCTTGAGGAACTCCAGCCTGGACAGGAAGGGGAGATCAGAGAATTCCATTTGGCGCCTTACGTTAACGACAACAGCAGAAGAAGTCTGCGAGCCACGTGTGGACATTCCCATGGATACCATTTGAAAAAAGGTATCAAAGACTACACTTATCTCTTTACACAATAACATCTGACTTAAGAAAAGGGCCTCTGCAAAGATCATCATGGTGTTCATCCAATGGAATGTTCATACATTTTCAGCCAATAAATGAGATTCATTATTTAATTCGTGAAATTATTAAACAATAAGTCCAAGTAACAAAATGCGTTGTTCGTATCTTGCTTCAGCAACTTCTTTCTAACATTTTTTCAGTGTAGCATACTCAGTTGTGTCATCGGAATCTTCCACCGCCTCTGCTGTTATACTCTTGATGTGCACCGTGGAGTATTGCACTTCTTCTTCTTCTTCATTCTCCTGAAAATCCGAACAAGCAGTTTTTTATTTACTATTTTTTCCCATCAGATAAAATATTAAAGAAAAGAAAAATACTTACTGGGATATTTCCCCCATTCAGAGTTTCATTTGTTTTTATTTCATTCTGTCTTGCATCTGGCGGAAAGAAAAAAACGTTTTGAGCATGTAAAATTAAGATACAAGGGGAAATAAAGTGATGGCAGGAAGAACTAGAATGGCAATCGGGAGAGCACATACTTCCGTCAGGCTGAAGAGTTTATGTTTTGTATCCTACTTATAGGCCGGATCTGGATCCGGACCTGAACCAAGATCTAATTGCTTTTTCTTGTCCCCTAACCACCTCATCCATCTTTCATAATCCATCCACAACTTTTTCAAATATCATGCTATGTATCGTTTTTGACTCCATCACTCATGGTGAAGAATCACTGAAATATATATATATAATTCTCGTATGGGTACAAAATCACCAAAAATGACCGCATCCCTATTCGGATCTTCACCAAAATCACAATGATTCGTCCTTGTCACACACCCAACTTGTCCACCAAGTTTCGTCCAAATCCTTCCATAACTGTTTGAGATATTGCTCCATATATCGGTTTTAGCCCAATCACTCGCTGGTGAAGATTAACTTTTTAAAAATTATCTGATGCGGATGCGGATTCGAAACTTCAGCAAAATTGAATCAATTCTTCCTTGTCACCAACGCAACCTGTCCATCAAGTTTCGTCCGAATCTGTCCTCCATTTTTTTTTAATATCCTGTTCACAGCAAAACAGACAGTGGGAAAAAGACAACATCCGCCCACCTCCGGTGGCGGAGGTAACCAGACCGGTGTAGCAGGATTCTCTCACTCCCCTAAAATCTCACTACAGGTGTAGCAGGATTCTCTCACTCCCCTAAAATCTCACTCTAGAGTGATTCTGTCCAAGGATAAAACACTCTAGAGTGAACTATTCCTAGGACTGGCACACTCTAGAGTGTAATTATCCTAGGACAGAATCACTCCCCCTGTCAGGATCAACACACTCCCTCCAGGATCAAAGCACTCCCCTTTAGGATAAAGTCAATCCCCCAGAAAGAATGGAAAGATATATTTAGTTACTTTGGAAATATAACTCACAGGATGTTAGATATCGTTGCAATGATCAACAGAGCTTTTACTATGTATTTTAGTGTATACCGTGTGAGCATGTGCATCATATTGTCGGATCTTAATGTTAAATTGTTGAATACATGTACTATATTTGAGCCCATCATTATTTCAATACAACAAAAGAAGACACGAGTCCCGTTTTCCCCGTATATTTAATCAATACTCCCGTTCATTTATATTCACATGAGAGTTATTATGCTTTTTTTTTTTGTTTTTTTATATCATGCAGTGTACTTCATTTCATATCTATATGTATAGGGTTAGGGTTAGGGGTAGTAAAGTTATAGCAAAGTAAAGTTATTGAACGTAACTTAAAATGACATATTATATGTTGAAATGAAAATATCCTTTTCGTATAAAACATCGTAAATGTATCGTAATGATTACTGCGAATGCTCTAATATCAAAATATATAGTTGTTTGAATGTTAAATTTATACTTTTCTTTATTTGATTTACCCAGTTTAATACAGGGATGCGAAAAACATTGTATTTTTATTTTTAGGGAGAGACATTTACAAAGGACATCATTCTGCCCTGTTTATAAATTCATTTATCATTTTATGTTCATATTCATTAACTTTGTCATGGTTGTATGTCATTACCATGCAATAAATATTGTTTAAATCACAAAATATATAGGGGGAGTGTTATAATCCTGGGGTCATTTGATCCTGCAAGGGGGAGTGTTAAAATCCTAGGGGGAGTGATTTCATCCTGGGGAGTGATTTTATCCTCCTACACCGGCACTCGGAGCGTATACCTCTGTCAGGCTGAACAATTTCATACTTTGTATCTCACTGGTAGGCCAGATACCTCACTGATTCATTCAGTGGCGATGGTTAGTGGCAAGAACTTGATCACATGTGCTGTAGCTTCGGCGAAAGACTGCTTGAGTCTGCACGATATGAATGGTCACATCAAAATTAATAATAGGCTGCCGGCTCCTTTCGCAATTGAGAAGGGCGTGAAGCAGGGCTGTGTGTTTGCACCAACCTTGTTCACATCGTTTCTTGCTGCTGTTTTTGAACACTTCCTTGTGAAGGATGGGCCGAGTGGTATTTTTTTATTAGTGTTTGAATTGATGGTGGATTTCTACCCCGCACACGCAAAGCGAAAAGCGGCATTAAACAATTGGGTCACGTCCATCCGTCCGTCTGTCTGATTGTCTTATGAGTTTATGAACGAGGAACAACTTATTAATATTGAATGTTATATTTTGAACACGAATCGGAACATGAATCGGAAGACAAGTCTGCTTTTGGCTCTGAATTCGTCCCAATCGCACAAGCGCAGAGAGTGAGATTTTGTCCTCTGTTTGCCTTTCTGATATTCAAACAAAATTGAAAATCATTCCAAACAGGAAACTTACTGTTAGTTACTAATAACCATGAATATGACATATACAATCTTTATTTTATTAAAATTGAATGTGTTTGCACCAACTTGAAGACTGAAGTACTTGAAGACTGTATAACACAAATCGCCTGTCATAATACTTCCAAGAACCTCAAGTTTTGAAGTACAATCGATCCTCAACATTCGCGGACCCCGCGCGTATTTGCGGTTCATCACATGTGACCTGCTTCTACATTTGTGCTTCACGTATTCAGGGTAAAATAAACAAAAACATTTTTTATAATTACTTCAGGACTGGTCTACTATATACACCGCCGCTGATATTCAGTTTGGGAATTCTTCTCCAGAAACCTGCTCTCTTTTATGCACAGATTCATCGCATCTATTCAATTATCTGAACCATACATCCTCCTACTCTTGGTACTCTGAATTCTGTGGTGAGGTAGTTGCTTTAAAACGACTTGCATTCTCCTGGAAGGCAAATCCAACCGAAGACAACCTCAGATCATTCCACAAACATTGCAAAAAGTAAAGAGTGTGTCCACTCTCTGGAGCGCCAGAAAACAACATGTATCCAACCATAAGATTAGCAGGTCATTGACAAAAGTGTTGGGGGCTTGCACAGATCTCTGCGATTGGTCATTTTTCTGATTTCCCCATGAGCTCAATTTGCTGTCAAATACGACTTGAAACTTTCTGTTTCAGAAGGTTGGGTGCATATCCTGTGTATCCCAGTGTCGAAGGACTTCTTTTTATCCCAGTGTTTTCATTTTCAGTGGCGATGGTTTGGCTTTCGATCACATGTGCTGTGGCTTAGGCGAAAGATTGCTTGAGTGTCACTCAAAACATATTCCATTGTAGGAATTCTTCACAGAAGGATTAATCGCTTAAGCCGTTGATAACTACAGCTTTGCAGAGTTATTGGTCGGTAATTGCAAACGTGAGAATGATATCTCCCTGGTTTTAGGGTTGCAATCACTTTGGCTTTCGGTCATACATTTGCAATCCCATAATCCAAGATAATATGAGACAAACTTGGCAAGCTATTTTCTACACTTAGGGCAAAGGGTTTTTCAGAAAATCTGGGGACATGTAATATCAACACCACTGCCTTTTCCTGAATTCATACAATGCAAGCATTTTATATCTCTTCCGTTGTAATTGAAGGATTGATTAATAAGTAATTGCTGTAGTTTTAGTTTCTGACATTTACTTGTCCCTTTTCTTCCAAATCTTCTTTTCTTCCTTTTCTTCCAAATCTGAAAGTCACAAATGCGCACATGGAAGCTGTGATAATTGAAGATTTACTGAGAACTCGAAATATGGTAACCTTCCCATGCCAATCTGTTTTCTGTATCACACTGATGTTCTTGGAGGAGGATAAGTGAAGGAAATGGTCTTGGTTCAATCTAATGAACATCCAGGTCTCACCATCAGCCATGACCTTTCATGGGCCGACCCAGCAGCAAAGCCGGTTGCCAAAGCCAGCCACAGACTAGGTATCCTACGTCAATCCAAATCTTAATTGGAAAATCAGAGCGACTCTCAATCTTCAAGGCCTTTGTCCAAAGCACAATCAATGGAGTACTGCTCTCCACTATGGACTGGTGCTCCAGCATCACATCTGTCTCTACTCGGTCTGTGGATTCCAAATCTCTCAAAACTATTGGAATCTCCCCTATTAAGGCCAAAGTAATAGGTCTGTTGCTGTCACATTGCAGACAAAATACTGGTCTCTGTTTTCTCTAATATCTATTCATCAACATTGCTCCCTCCTCTCTATCAGTCCTCCAACCCTCCCGATATATACCATTATGCATGCATTCTTCCAGAAACCCCCTCCTGATTAAACTTCCAAAATCCAGGCTTACTGCACACCTCGACTTTTTTTTATTCCTTGCTTCTCCCATCGATGGAATCACACTGCAGGCTGTTTTGCGCACTCTTCCCTCCAGGACTTCAAACAAGCAGTGTACCACCTGCCATCTATTGTCCTCTCAAATTCTGACCCATGATATGTAAACTTTTCAGCCGAGCAGAGGTATGCGCTCTACCGAATGCCATTCTAGTTCCACGACAGTGATGTAGGTAGAAATTAAGAGGTCATGGTCCACCGCCTTTCAAACAGTCGACTTTCTTTTAAAAGATCAACAAATTATGTATTAATGGCGTTAGAAGTCCTCAGACGGAGACACTAGCAATAGTCAACGAAAAGCCAAGGGTTTTCTATAATTTATCAACAGAGAGGTATCTAGAGCTGGTAAGAAAGAAACATCTTTTGACTATTCATTTATACACTTGCATATTGAAAGATATAAAACGTTGGCATTTCTTGGATAATTGTGCCATGCTCTGAGAACATTTTGAACGTCTTGTTTGATTTGTAATCTTATATAGTGTGAATATTGTTACGTTTATGGGGGGAGGTTTGAGAATATCGTAGTAAAGGTGGGATTGCTTACGAATAGGATGGACCGGACCGTGTGACATGTAGGAGGAGCATTTTGATGTAATAAGTAGGGAAAATGTAGCTTAAGGTTGCATTTAATTGTGCATCATATGGGGGTGATGCCGTGTTACTTAGTAGTAAGGATTAAGGTTAATTTCCCTTCTTCGTCATACCCCCTGTGGCCATCCGTAACATTTATAACATCAGCCGACCAAGCTATTCACGCTCCAATGGACATGATAAGGCAAAGACCCACCTATGAGAGACAGAGCTGCAATGGTTTGATGGGTGGGGAACAGGGCCGGCAGGCCACTCCTCACCCCCTCCCCTCCCCCACTCCCCCGAGTGACGCGGCCCGATAACGTTGGCGGGAAGAGCGTGAGCAAAAAAGCAACGGGGAAAAAGAAGGTTCGAGAGAGAAGAGAGTGTTTTGAGTGTGCCAGTGTAGAATCTTTTTCTACTGTCCCAGGGGTGCTGCAGGACGTATTTTCCTTTCCCCAAGAGGAGGACTATTATTCCAGTTATCACTCAAAAAGGATTGTGGAACCTTGAGACTGGAGAGAAAGAGGGCCGTCTACACCACTCGCCTCAATCCCGGGCGACCGCGGCGGTCTCGACGTGCGGTTTTGGTTCACCATTTTCCAGGCTTCACGCCTGTGTGGCTTCAACGGCTGCTGACTTGCCACGGGATCCATTTGGCCCAGCTGAGTGCCGGAGCGTGTCTTTTATTTTCTTACTTCACCCTGTGTGTGACTTTGTGTCTGTGTGAGAGAATCCTTGCCGTCGCATTTTTACCTCAGCACTTCTTTTATTTATTCTCATTCCGCACCTTATTTTGCTGTGAATAATTACTGTTACGTTTTTGTTGTGTTATTGGTGTGTTCGGAATAAACCCGTGTGTTCGTGAGAATAAACGCTTCGTGGTTCTTCAGTCCCTGACCGTCAGAACAGTCATAATTGGATCACCTCGGGGATTAAAGCTGGGTTTCGCTCATCTGTCCATGGCTCGGTGGTAACCAGCTATGAACAGGACAATATAAATTTGCACTGAATGTAGC
The DNA here is from genome assembly GCF_964187855.1 of Myxine glutinosa. NCBI lineage: Eukaryota > Metazoa > Chordata > Myxini > Myxiniformes > Myxinidae > Myxine > Myxine glutinosa. The sequence continues at coordinate 65,477,075 of NC_136261.1, read as the reverse complement.
AAAGTCCACAAGCATATATGTTGGAGTATTTAACAATACGAGATTCTTCCTCAGATACTGTATATTAAACCCGAAAGTAAATGTATATTGTGAAAGAAAAATGATTTACAATGCAGGGTTCGTACCTTTCTTTCTCTGCTTGTTCCAAAACAGAAGCATGGCAATGATCATGACTAGGAGTACAAACACTGCAATGCCAATTCCCACCTGCAACCAATTCAATTGTCGCTTCACTGCAGAAAAACATTTACAACAAAACGGTGAGGCGTGTATTGGAAGAATCTTGTTTGTACCACAAATATTGAAAGAATGAATGAAGGTAAAATTGAGGAACTGTATACTTTTTAACACTAGAAACACCTGCTCACCACAGGAGCAGTCTTGGAGATATTGAAGGAGAGATATTGGGGGAGTTGGAGCAAATGTATTTTGGGTTGTGGCTATTAATCCCCATCTTCAGCAGGGTTCAGTGAACCACTTGTACTGTGCCACATGTAGAGGCAAGATCAAAAGCCATTTTCCCCCTTCTGAGCACAGTGCCAGGGGTGCACGGAGAGAGGGGAGGTTGTGCCCATAACCTGACCCTTAGTACCCCCCAGCACTTATGCAAACTTTAGTAGAGATTGACC